>NC_042982.1:37861907-37956907 GCF_901001165.1 Salmo trutta | reverse complement strand
GCGAACCCTCTCATTCTTGCTGTCCTGCAGCATCATAACTTTACGTGCTTTTGTTAACTTGTAGCCCTCTACCTCAGATGTAACTGACAGCTGCAGCTTGCTGTCTGTTCTTTACAGGCCGATGGAGCAGAAGCTTCTTGGGACCGCCAGCCATCTCCTGAGGAAGTTGTTAATTTTCCACTCTAGCGCCTCCACTGTTGAAAGAGGCACCTCATAGACAAGCAGTGGCCAGAGGAGTCTGGGAAGTACTCCGTGTTGGGAGCCCCATGCCTTAAACATGTTTGCAAGAGCATTTCCTTTGCACTCTCTATGTATGCACACAAACCTGTAAGTGGCATTGGTTAAAAGTGTCTGCTAAATTACATATATACTATATTCATATGATATGGTACCTGGAACCCGTGCATTGACAATCACAATTGAAACAAAACAAAGAAAAATAATGAATGTCAATCAGGGCACATTTCCCTCCTCTCTTTGATTTCTAAGACCCTTCTGTGTAACCAATCCCAAAAACATGTTAGGCCCACACTGTTGAGTAGAAATAGAGAAGTATGCCTTTAACAGAGTAGTTACCAATTCTATTATTTCATGAGCTAAGCCATTTAGTTGTACCTGTTAACTTAGGGAGAGGTTGATTCCATGAGATAAGCCATTTAGTTGTACCTGTTAACATAGGGAGAGGTTGATTCCATGAGATAAGCCTGTTAGCTGTACCTGTTAACATAGGGAGAGTTTGATTCCATGAGATAAGCCTGTTAGCTGTACCTGTTAACATAGGGAGAGGTTGATTCCATGAGATAAGCCTGTTAGCTGTACCTGTTAACATAGGGAGAGGTTGATTCCATGAGGTAAGCCTGTTAGCTGTACCTGTTAACATAGGGAGAGGTTGATTCCATGAGATAAGCCTGTTAGCTGTACCTGTTAACATAGGGAGAGTTTGATTCCATGAGATAAGCCATTTAGCTGTACCTGTTAACATAGGGAGAGGTTGATTCCATGAGATAAGCCTGTTAGCTGTACCTGTTAACATAGGGAGAGGTTGATTCCATGAGGTAAGCCTGTTAGCTGTACCTGTTAACATAGGGAGAGGTTGATTCCATGAGATAAGCCTGTTAGCTGTACCTGTTAACCTCTTGCGTATATCCTACCACTGGGGGCGCCACAGCGCATTTTGGAAAAAAAATCGTTCCCATTTTCAACGGCCTACTAATCAAACTCAGAAGCTAGGACATGCATATACTTATTTTATATGGATAGAAAACACCCTAAAGTTTCTAAAACTGTTTGAATGGTGTCTGTGAGTATAACAGAACTCGTATGGCAGTCAAAACCCCGAGACCGATTGAACCAGGAAGTGGGATTCTGAATTGTGGACTCGACTTCACAGCCTTCCCTGTAATTCACAACGTGAAAAAATGATAATTGAGCACTTTCCAGTGCTTCCACTAGATGTCCCCAGTCTTTACAAAGTGTTTTGAGGCTTATGCTGTCGAAACTCAGTGTAGGAGACAATGTGGCAATTGGTCACAGTAGGAGGGCCATCAGCATTGTGACGTCGGCGGCCGTGTCTGCCCCCACCTTTGGAAACGTTTTGAAACACAATGAAATCGTCCCACTCGAATCTTATTGGCTCTCTTGTTGAAACAGGCCCTGAAGATTAATGTTATACAACGTTTGACATGTTTGAACGAAACTAGAGGAGGGAAAAAAGTCATTTTTCGTTAGCCAAGTCCCGCGCCCGTATCAGCATTTGGTTACAGCCTTCTGACGCGCTAACAACAGCAAGCTAATGGAACATAAAGGATGGACTTTTTCGACCGAAAATACATTTGTCGTGGACCTGGGATTCCTGGAAGTGCTTTCTGATGAAGACAACTAAAGGTGAGGGATTATTGGCAATATTATACAAGATCAGATGTGATGTGCGATTGTTCCAAGATGGCGACGAGCTAGGCTTTCTAGCTCATTTTCTGAGTATCGCATCCCCTTTTATCTCAAAGTGTGATTACCCTGTAAAGTTAATTTAAAATCTGTTATGACGGGTGTTTTCAAGAGATATTCATCTATAAATCTTAGATTGACAATATAAAAAAAAAAAATCGTTTTCGAATAGTAATTTATAAAATTGTAGCACTGTTTCCCGGGACGCATTTTATGGGAAAATAGTTAGTCAACGTCAGGTGCCGATGTAAAATGCTGTTTTTATATAGAAATATGACCTTTATTGAACAAAAGATTGCATGCTGTGTGTAACATGATGTCCTAGGTGTGTCATCTGATGAAGTTTGTAAAAGGTTAGTGCTGCATTTAGCTGTTTTTTGAATATATGTGATGCATGTGCTTGGTCGGAAAATTCATATGATGCTACTTTTACCATGTACTCCTCTAACATAATCTAATATTGTGCTTTTCCTGTAAAACCTTTTTGAAATCGGACAACGAGGGTCGATTCAAGAGAGGTGTATCTATAAAACGATATGAGACAGTCCTATATTTGAAAAAAAATATATATTGAATTTCGTTATGCTAATGTCGCTAGGAGTTTTTCGCTGGAAAATGATCCCGCTAACGGGATGAGAGTCTCAAGAACATAGGGAGAGGTTGATTCCATGAGATAAGCCTGTTAGCTGTACCTGTTAACATAGGGAGAGGTTGATTCCATGAGATAAGCCTGTTAGCTGTACCTGTAAACATAGGGAGAGGTTGATTCCATGAGATAAGCCTGTTAGCTGTACCTGTTAACATAGGGAGAGTTTGATTCCATGAGATAAGCCATTTAGCTGTACCTGTTAACATAGGGAGAGGTTGATTCCATGAGATAAGCCTGTTAGCTGTACCTGTTAACATAGGGAGAGGTTGATTCCATGAGGTAAGCCTGTTAGCTGTACCTGTTAACATAGGGAGAGGTTGATTCCATGAGATAAGCCTGTTAGCTGTACCTGTTAACCTCTTGCGTATATCCTACCACTGGGGGCGCCACAGCGCATTTTGGAAAAAAATCGTTCCCATTTTCAACGGCCTACTAATCAAACTCAGAAGCTAGGACATGCATATACTTATTTTATATGGATAGAAAACACCCTAAAGTTTCTAAAACTGTTTGAATGGTGTCTGTGAGTATAACAGAACTCGTATGGCAGTCAAAACCCCGAGACCGATTGAACCAGGAAGTGGGATTCTGAATTGTGGACTCGACTTCACAGCCTTCCCTGTAATTCACAACGTGAAAAAATGATAATTGAGCACTTTCCAGTGCTTCCACTAGATGTCCCCAGTCTTTACAAAGTGTTTTGAGGCTTATGCTGTCGAAACTCAGTGTAGGAGACAATGTGGCAATTGGTCACAGTAGGAGGGCCATCAGCATTGTGACGTCGGCGGCCGTGTCTGCCCCCACCTTTGGAAACGTTTTGAAACACAATGAAATCGTCCCACTCGAATCTTATTGGCTCTCTTGTTGAAACAGGCCCTGAAGATTAATGTTATACAACGTTTGACATGTTTGAACGAAACTAGAGGAGGGAAAAAAGTCATTTTTCGTTAGCCAAGTCCCGCGCCCGTATCAGCATTTGGTTACAGCCTTCTGACGCGCTAACAACAGCAAGCTAATGGAACATAAAGGATGGACTTTTTCGACCGAAAATACATTTGTCGTGGACCTGGGATTCCTGGAAGTGCTTTCTGATGAAGACAACTAAAGGTGAGGGATTATTGGCAATATTATACAAGATCAGATGTGATGTGCGATTGTTCCAAGATGGCGACGAGCTAGGCTTTCTAGCTCATTTTCTGAGTATCGCATCCCCTTTTATCTCAAAGTGTGATTACCCTGTAAAGTTAATTTAAAATCTGTTATGACGGGTGTTTTCAAGAGATATTCATCTATAAATCTTAGATTGACAATATAAAAAAAAAAATCGTTTTCGAATAGTAATTTATAAAATTGTAGCACTGTTTCCCGGGACGCATTTTATGGGAAAATAGTTAGTCAACGTCAGGTGCCGATGTAAAATGCTGTTTTTATATAGAAATATGACCTTTATTGAACAAAAGATTGCATGCTGTGTGTAACATGATGTCCTAGGTGTGTCATCTGATGAAGTTTGTAAAAGGTTAGTGCTGCATTTAGCTGTTTTTTGGTTATATGTGATGCATGTGCTTGGTCGGAAAATTCATATGATGCTACTTTTACCATGTACTCCTCTAACATAATCTAATATTGTGCTTTTCCTGTAAAACCTTTTTGAAATCGGACAACGAGGGTCGATTCAAGAGAGGTGTATCTATAAAACGATATGAGACAGTCCTATATTTGAAAAAAAATATATATTGAATTTCGTTATGCTAATGTCGCTAGGAGTTTTTCGCTGGAAAATGATCCCGCTAACGGGATGAGAGTCTCAAGAACATAGGGAGAGGTTGATTCCATGAGATAAGCCTGTTAGCTGTACCTGTTAACATAGGGAGAGGTTGATTCCATGAGATAAGCCTGTTAGCTGTACCTGTAAACATAGGGAGAGGTTGATTCCATGAGATAAGCCTGTTAGCTGTACCTGTTAACATAGGGAGAGGTTGATTCCATGAGATAAGCCTGTTAGCTGTACCTGTTAACATAGGGAGAGGTTGATTCCATGAGATAAGCCTGTTAGCTGTACCTGTTAACATAGGGAGAGGTTGATTCCATGAGATAAGCCTGTTAGCTGCCTATCTACCTGGGGTTTTGTGAGAGAGTAAAACGTGAGCAGGATAGCGACCGAGCAAATATCACTCTTTGATGGCGTAAGGTGATATCAATCGATGATGGCAGAGTGTGTGTGTGTGTGTTTGTGTGTGTGTGTCTGATATAGTTCCCTGATAATGGTGTGTGTACCCCTGTGTATGTCAACGCATGCCTCTGAGTGTGATATTGCTCTCTGATAGATTGGTTTTAACCACTTGACATTTGGAAGTGCTTTCAAGTCGGTCGGCTATCAAAGACAGTTATGATGACAGGGCTTCACCTACTATCACGGTGAACACTGGCTGCCTCAGACTCATGAGACTCGCACCCTTATGGCTGCTATAGAAGCACACACATACACACACACACAAATGCACACACATAAAAACACACACACACAAACACAAAGACACAGACACACACACCAACTTACATCTAATATTTTCTTTGCAATTCCTGAAGTCACTCTCAGCTCCAGACCAGTGACTTTGTGGAGAATGGGTGGACAGAAAAAGACTGGATGGACAGAAAGAGACTAGATGGACAGAAAGAGACTAAATGGACAGAAAGAGAAAGAGACTGGATGGACAGAAAGAGAAAGAGACTGGATGGACAGAAAGAAAGAGCCTGGATGGACAGAAAGATACTGGATGGACAGAAAGACAAAGAGACTGGATGAAAAGAAAGAGACTGGATGGACAGAAAGAGACTGGATGGACAGAAAGAGACTGGATGGACAGAAGGAGAAAGTGACTGGATGGACAGAAAGAGACTGGATGTACAGAAATAGACTGGATGGACAGAAAGCGACTGGATGGACAGAAGGAGAAAGAGACTGGATGGCCAGAAAGAGAAAGAGACTGAATTGACAAAAAGTGATTTGATGGACAGATAGAGACTGGATGAACAGAAAAAGACTGGATGGATAGAAATAGAAAGAGACTGGATGGAAAAAAGAGACTGGATGGACAAAAAGACAAAGAGACTGGATGGACAGAAAGAGACTGGATTGACAGAGAGCAACTGGATGGACAGAAGGAGAAAGAGACTGAATGGACAGAAATATAAAGAGACGGGGGTGGACAGAAAGAGACTAGATGACAGAAAGAGAAAGAAACTGGATGTACAGAAAGAGACTGGATGAACAGAAAGAGAAAGAGACTGGATGAACAGAAAGAGAAAGAGACTGGATGGACAGAATGTGACTGGATGGACAGAACGAGACTGGATGGACAGAAAGAGACTGGATGAACAGAAAGAGACTGGATGGACAGAATGTGACTGGATGGACAGAACGAGACTGGATGGACAGAAAGAGACTGGATGGACAGAAAGAGACTGGATTGACAGAAAGTGAAAGAGACTGGATGGACAGACTGAGAAAGAGACTGGATGGACAGAAAGTGACTGGATGGACAGAAATAGAAAAAACCTGGATGGAAAAAAGAGACTGGATGGACAGAAAGAGAAAGAGACTGGATGAACAGAAAGCGACTGGATGGACAGAAGGAGAAAGGGATTTTAATGGACAGAAATAGAAAGAGACTAGATTGACAGAAGGAGAAAGAGACTGAATGGACAAAAAGTGAGTTGATGGACAGAAAGAGACTGGATGAACAGAAAAAGACTGGATGGATAGAAATAGAAAGAGACTGGATGGAAAAAAGAGACTGGATGGAAAAAAAGAGACTGGATGGACAAAAAGACAATGAGACTGGATGGACAGAAAGAGACTGGATGGACAGAAGGAGAAAGAGACTGAATGGTCTGAAAGAGACTGGATGTAAAGAAAGAGACTGGATAGACAGAACGAGACTGAATGGACAGAACGAGAAAGAGACTGGATGGACAGAACGAGACTGGATGGACAGAAAGAGACTGGATGGACAGAAAGAGAAAGAGACTGGAGGGACAGAAAGAGACTGGATGGACAGAAAGTGACTGGATGAACAGAAAGAGAAAGAGACTGGATGAACAGAAAGAGAAGGGGACTGGGTGGACAGAAAGTGACTGGATGAACAGAAAAAGAAAGAGACTGGATTGACAGAAAGAGAATAGACTGGATTGACAGAAAGCGAAAGAGACTGGATGGACAGAAAGCGACTGGATGGACAGAAGGAGAAAGGGATTTTAATGGACAGAAATAGAAAGAGACTAGATGGACAGAAGGAGAAAGAGACTGAATGGACAAAAAGTGAGTTGATGGACAGAAAGAGACTGGATGAACAGAAAAAGACTGGATGGACAGAAGGAGACTGGATGGACAGAACGAGACTGGATGGACAGAAAGAGACTGGATGGACAGAAAGAGAAAGAGACTGGATGGACAGAAAGAGAAAGAGACTAGATTGACAGAAAGAGACTGGATGAAAAGAAAGCGACTGGATGGACAGAAGGAGAAAGAGACTGAATGGACAGAAAGAGACTGGATGGACAGAAAGATAAAGAGACTGGAGGGACAGAAAGAGACTGGATGGACAGAAAGATAAAGAGACTGGAGGGACAGAAAGAGACTGGATGGACAGAAAGCGACTGGATGGACAGAAGGAGAAAGAGACTGAATGGACAGAAAGAGACTAGATGGACAGAATGTGACTGGATGGACAGAACGAGACTGGATGGACAGAAAGAGACTGGATGGACAGAAGGAGAAAGAGACTGGATGGACAGAAAGTGACTGGATGGACAGAAATAGAAAAAACCTGGATGGAAAAAAGAGACTGGATGGACAGAAATATAAAGAGACAAGGGTGGACAGAAAGAGACTGGATGGACAGAAAGAGAAAGAAACTGGATGAACAGAAAGAGACTGGATGAACAGAAAGCGAAAGAGACTGGATGGACAGAAAGCGAAAGAGACTGGATGGACAGAAAGCAACTGGATAGAGAGAAAGCGACTGGATGGACAGAAGGAGACTGGATGTACAGAGCGAGACTGATGGACAGAACGAGACTGGATGGACAGAAAGAGACTGGATGTACAGAAGGAGAAAGAGACTGAATGGAAAGAAAGAGCCTGGATGGACAGAGCGAGACTGATGGACAGAACGAGACTGGATGGACAGAAAGAGACTGGATGGACAGAAAGAGAAAAAGACTGGATGGACAGAAGGTGAAAGAGACTGGATGGACAGAGAGTGACTGGATGGACAGAAGGAGAAAGAGACTGAATGGACAGAAAGAGACTGGATGGGCAGAAAGAGACTGGATGGACAGAAAGAGACCCGGATGGACAGCAAGAGACTGGATTGACAGAAAGAGAAAAAGACTGGATGGACAGAAATAGAAAGAGACTGGATGGACAGAAATAGAAAGAGACTGGATGGACAGAAATAGAAAGAGATTGGATGGAAAAAAGAGACTGAATGGACAGAAGTAGAAAGAGACTGGGTGGACAGAAAGCGACTGGATGGACAGAAAGCGACTGGATGGACATAAGGAGAAAGGGATTTTAATGGACAGAAATAGAAAGAGACTAGATGGACAGAAGGTGACTAGAAGTGTCAAAAAGAGAATGAGACTGGATGGACAGAAAGTGAAAGAGACTGAATGGACAGAAAGAGAAAGAGACTGGATGGACAGAAAGAGAAAGAGACTGGATGGACAGAAAGCGACTGGATGGACAGAAATAGAAAGTAACTGGATGGAAAACAAGAGACTGGATGGACAGAAATATAAAGAGACGGGAGTGGACAGGAAAAGACTGGATAGACAGAAAGAGAAAGAGACTGGATGAATTGAAAGAGAAAGTGAAAGGCAAGACAGAAGACATAATAATGAAGAAGAATAGAAAAGGTGTGCACAACAGTAGTTACACATGAAGTCGGAAGATTACATACACCTTAGCCTCCTTGCTCGCACAGGCTTTGTGATGGCCACTCCAATACCTAGACTTTGTTGTCCTTAAGCCAATTTGCCACAACTTTGGAAGTATGCTTGGGGTCATTGTCTATTTGGAAGACCCATTTGCTATGTCTTGAGATGTTGCTTCAATATACCCACATCATTTTCCTATATCATGATGCCATCTATTTTGTGAAGTGCAAGAGTTACTCCTGAAGCAAAGCACCCCACAACATGATTCTGTCACCCCCGTGCTTCACGGTTGGGATGGTGTTCTTCGGCTTGCAAGCCTCCCCCTTTTTCATCCAAACATAACAATTGTCATTATGGCCAAACAATTATATTTTTGTTTCTTCAGACCAGAGGACATTTCTTCAAAAAGTACAATCTTTGTCCCCATGTGCAGTTGCAAACCGTAGTCTGTCTTTTTTATGATGGTTTTGGAGCAGTGGCTTCTTCCTTGCTGAGCGGTCTTTCAGGTTATGTCAATATAGGGCTTGTTTTACTGAGGATACAGATACTTTTGTACCTGTTTCCTCCAGGATCTTCACAATGTTATTTGCTGTTGTTCTGGGATTGATTTGCACTTTTCGCACCAAAGTACGTTAATTTCTAGGACACCTTACTGAGCGGTATGACGGCTGCGTGGTCCCATGGTGTATATACTTGCGTACTATTGTTTGTACAGATGAAAGTGGTACCTTCAGGCATTTGGAAAATGCTCCCAAGGATGCACCAAACTTGTGGAGGTCTACAATTACTTTTCTGAGGTCTTGACTGATTTATTTTGATTTTCCCATGATGTCAAGTAAGAGGCACTGAGTTTGAAGGTAGGCCTTGAAATACATCCACAGGTACACCTCCAATTGACTCAAATGATGTCAATTAGCCTATCAGAGGCTTCTAAAGCCATGTCATCCTTTTCTTGAATTTTCCAAGCTGTTTAAAGGCACCGTCAACTTAGTGTATGTAAACTTCTGACCCACTGGAATTGTGATACAGTGAATTATAAGTGAAATAATCTGTCTGTAAACAATTGTTGGAAAAATGACTTGTGTCATGCGCAAAGTAGATGTCCTAACCGACTTGCCAAAACTATAGCTTGTTAACAAGACATTTGTGGAGTGGTTGAAAAACGAGTTTTATTGACTCCACCCTAAGTGTATGTAAACTTCCGACTTCAACTGTTGGATGAGCCTTTGACTAGAATTCAATATATACATACAAAGTGGGTAAACATTACTAAAGTGACAAGTGTTTAACTGCTATGTACATAGGGCAGCAGTCTCTAAGGTGCAGGGCAGAGTACCGGGAGGAAGCCGGCTAGTGACAGTGACTAAGATGCAGGGCAGAGTACTGGGCAGAAGCCGGCTAGTGACAGTGACTAAGGTACAGGGCAGAGTACCGGGCGGTAGCCGGCTAGTGACAGTGACTAAGATGCAGGGCAGAGTACTGGGCAGAAGCCGGCTAGTGACAGTGACTAAGATGCAGGGCAGAGTACTGGGCAGAAGCCGGCTAGTGACAGTGACTAAGGTGCCAGGTAGATTATCGGGTGGTGGCCGGCTAGTGACAGTGACTAAGGTGCCACGTAGATTACCGGGTGGTGGCCGGCTAGTGATGACTGTTCAACAGTCTGATGGCCTGGAGATAAGAAGCTGTTTTTCATTCTCTTGGTCCCAGCTTTGATATGCCTGTACAGTCTCAGTCTGCTAGATGATAGCAGCGTGAGCAGACCGTTGCTCAAGTGGCTGAGGTCCTTGATGATCTTCAAATCAAATCAAATAATATTGGTCACATACACATGGTTAGCATATGTTATTGCGAGTATAGTGAAATGCTTGTGCTTCTAGTTCCGACAGTGCAGCAATATCTAACAAGTTATCTAACAATTCCACAACAACTACCTAATACACACAAATCTAAGTAAATTAATGGAATAAGAATGTATATATATAAATATATGGATAAGCAATGTCAGAGCCAACATAGGCAAGATTCAATTGATGGTATATAGTACAGTATATACATATGAGATGAGTAATGTAAGATATGTAAACATTAAAGTGGCTGTAGATGTCCTGGAGGACAGGCAGTGTCTTCCAGGACTTTCATCTGGTGTGTTGGGCTGACTGTGTGTGTGTGTGTGTGCGTGGAAGTGTGTGTGCGCCTGTGCGTGTTTGGAACAAAAGTGGGCAGTAGAAACACATATTCCTTAGCTACCACCACTTCTCAAGGTCTTTTATTAAAGAATAAAGAATATACCGCTGCAGCTACTCCAGGACTCCACCAGGTCCACACATCACAATATAGTATTGCTTTTAAAAGAATTCTGTGCTGTCAGAAACTCTAGTCCTTTATAAACAACAGACCTCTCTGCCTGATAGTTGTGAGGAGTCAAATACATATGTGTTGTTTGCAGGATGGAAAGGAAAGAAAAAATACTTTAGTTTCAATATTTCAGCTTGACCGTAGGACATTAAGTAGGTATTGGGTTTACAGGAAAAGTGTTTTGGCAACCTGCCTGCCCCCTTCTGGCCTTTATTGCCACAGTGTACCCTCCTCCACATATCGACTGTCTGTTCTCTGAGTAAACTGCTTAAAGACACATATTTTTAAACAGTGACAATCAATATGTCTGACAGGTCTGAGAAAATGCCTGACTTTATTAATTAGTCTAATTCATATGAGGGAGTAGGATCCTATTTAATTTAAGTGCTCAGTCCAGAAACAGTTGAAGGACACAAGGAGAAAGGTTGCCCAGCAACCCTAAAGAGAGAGACACAGAGAGAGAGATAGCGAGAGAGAGAGAGAGAGAGAGAGTGAGTGAAAGAGAGAGAGCAATATTAAGAATGTGAGAGAGAGAGTGAGAGAGAGAGTGTGTGAGAGAGAGAGTGTGTGAGAGAGAATGACAGGGAGAGATTGAGAGAGAGTGAGAGAGTGAGAAAGGGAGGGAAAGAGAGAGAGTGTGTGAGAGAGAGAGTGAGAAAGAAAGGGAATGAGAGAAAGAGAGAGAGAGAGAGTGTGAGAACATATGGAGAGGGCAAAGAGTCAAATCATCTTTCAATAAATAAATAAAAAAAATTCTTCCAGAAGCACAAAACACACAGTGGTTTTAATAACGTACTAGCAAATGAAAGAGGCAAATCACTTTGCTGGGCTGGTTTGTAAACCTATTACTATTTTTTAATTCAGTTATTGTAATTTCCTCTGTAATGCAAAAATAAATAGAAAAACATATGCACTCACTCAAATATGAAGATGAAATGTGGTGAACATTTTTTTTTATTGTAAATGCAATAATGATTTCCTTGTTTTCATATCAAACCAGAATTCTGTGTTTACATGACATAATTATGAGAATTCAGTAATTACAAAAGGAACGTAAAGTTGAATATTAAATATCTTCAAAGGAATGAGGAGAAATAATGAAATATCTTGGGGGAACACACACTTGGATTCTTTACAAAATTAAACTTGCTAATTGTGTTGTGCGTGGACAAATCACTGATCTACAGCACTATTCTACAGCACTATTATACAACACTATTCTACAACACTATTCTACAACACAATTATACAACACTATTCTACAACACTATTCTACAACACTATTAAACAACACTATTCTTCAACACTATTCTACAGCACTATTATACAACACTATTCTACAACACTATTCTACAACACTATTAAACAACACTATTCTTCAACACTATTCTACAGCACTGATCTACAGCACTGATCTACAGCACTATTCTAAAGCAATATTCTACAGCACAAATCTCCAGCACCAGTCTACAAAACTATTCTACAAAACTATTCTACAGCAAAATTCTACAGCACAATTCTACAGCACTGATCAACAGCACAATTCTACAGCACTATTCTACAGCACAAATCTACAGCACTAGTCTACAACATGATTATACAAAACTATTCTACAGCACTATTCTACAACACTATTCAACAGCACTATTCTACAGCAACATTGTACAGCACCATTGTAAAGCATTATTCAACAGCACTATTCTACAGCACAATTCTACAGCACTATTCTACAGCACTATTCTACAGCACAAATCTACAGCACTAGTCTACAACAATATTCTACAACACTATTCTACAGCACTATTGTACAGCAATACTATACAACACTATTCTACACCACTACAATATAACACTTTTCTACACCACTATTATACAACACTATTCTACAACACTATTCATCAACACTATTCTTCAACAATAGTCTACAGCACTGACCTACAGCACTGATCTACAGCACATTTTTACAGCACAATTGTACAGCACTGTTCTATAACACTATTCTACAACACTATTCTACAACAATTTCCAACAACACTATTCTACAGCACTGATCTACAGCAATATTCAACAACCTAATTCTACAACACTATTCTACAGCACTATTCTACAACACTATTCTACAGCACTATTCTACAGCACTACTATACAACACTATTCTACACCACTACAGTACAACACTTTTCTACACCACTATTCTACAGCACTGATCGACAGCACTTTTCAACAGCACTATTCTACAACACTGATCTACAGCACTGAACTACAGCACTGTTCTACAGCACTACTATACAACACTATTCTACACCACTACAATACAACACTTTTCTACACCACTATTATACACCACTATTGTACAGCACTGTTCTTCATCACTATTCTACAACACTATTCTACAGCACTGATCTACAGCACTATTTTACAGCAATACTCTACAGCACTATTCTACAGCACAAATCCACAGCACGAGTCTACAAAACTTTTGAAACAGCACTATTCTACAGTCCTATTCTACAGCACTATTCTACACCACTATTCTACAGCACTATTCTACAGCACTATTATACAACACTATTCTATAACAATAGTCTACAGCACTGACCTACAGCACTGATCTACAGCACATTTTTACAGCACAATTCTACAGCACTATTGTACAGCACTGTTCTATAACACTTTTCTACAACACTATTCTTGAACATTATTCTACAGCACTGATCTACAGCACTGAACTACAGCAATATTCAACAACATAATTCTACAACACTTTTCTATAACACTATTCTTGAACACTATTCTACAACACTATTCTACAGCACTATTCTACAGCACTATTTGACAGCACTATTCGACAGCACTATTCTACAGCACTATTACACAGCACAATTCTACAGCACAAATCTACAGCACTAGTCTACAACAATATTCTACAAACTATTCTACAGCACTATTCTACAGCACTATTCTACAGCACTGATCTACAGCACTGAACTACAGCACTATTCTACAGCACTATTCTACAGCACTACTATACAACACTATTCTACACCACTACAGTACAACACTTTTCTACACCACTATTCTACAGCACTGATCGACAGCACTTTTCAACAGCACTATTCTACAACACTGATCTACAGCACTGAACTACAGCACTGTTCTACAGCACTACTATACAACACTATTCTACACCACTACAATACAACACTTTTCTACACCACTATTATACACCACTATTGTACAGCACTGTTCTTCATCACTATTCTACAACACTATTCTACAGCACTGATCTACAGCACTATTTTACAGCAATACTCTACAGCACTATTCTACAGCACAAATCCACAGCACGAGTCTACAAAACTTTTGAAACAGCACTATTCTACAGTCCTATTCTACAGCACTATTCTACACCACTATTCTACAGCACTATTCTACAGCACTATTATACAACACTATTCTATAACAATAGTCTACAGCACTGACCTACAGCACTGATCTACAGCACATTTTTACAGCACAATTCTACAGCACTATTGTACAGCACTGTTCTATAACACTTTTCTACAACACTATTCTTGAACATTATTCTACAGCACTGATCTACAGCACTGAACTACAGCAATATTCAACAACATAATTCTACAACACTTTTCTATAACACTATTCTTGAACACTATTCTACAACACTATTCTACAGCACTATTCTACAGCACTATTTGACAGCACTATTCGACAGCACTATTCTACAGCACTATTACACAGCACAATTCTACAGCACAAATCTACAGCACTAGTCTACAACAATATTCTACAAACTATTCTACAGCACTATTCTACAGCACTATTCTACAGCACTGATCTACAGCACTGAACTACAGCACTGTTCTACAGCACTGTTCTACAGCACTACTATACAACACTATTCTACACCACTACAATACAACACTTTTCTACACCACTATTATACACCACTATTGTACAGCACTGTTCTTCATCACTATTCTACAACACTATTCTACAGCACTGATCTACAGCACTATTTTACAGCAATACTCTACAACACTATTCTACAGCACAAATCCACAGCACTAGTCTACAACACTTTTGAAACAGCACTATTCTACAGCACTATTATACAACACTATTCTATAACACTATTCTATAACACTATTCTATACCACTATTCATCAACACTATTCTATAACACTATTCTATAACACTATTCTATAACACTATTCATCAACACTATTCTATAACACTATTCTATAACACTATTCTATAACACTATTCTATAACACTATTCTATAACACTATTCTATAACACTATTCTATAACACTATTCTATAACACTATTCATCAACACTATTTTATAACACTATTCTATAACACTATTCTATAACACTATTCATCAACACTATTCTATAACACTATTCATCAACACTATTCTATAACAATATTCTACAACACTATTGTACAACACTATTCTTTAACACTACTCTACAGCACTGACCTACAGCACTGATCTACAGCACTATTTTACAGCAATATTGTACAACACTATTCTAAAGCAATACTCTACAGCACTATTCTACAGCACAAATCTACAGCACTATTCTACAACACTATTCTACAAAACTATCTTAATGCACTATTCTACAACACTATTCTACAAAACTATCTTAATGCACTATTCTACAACACTATTTTACAAAACTATTCTACAGCACTGATCTACAGCACTGATCTACAGCACAATTCTACAGCACTATTATACAGCACTATTCTACAACACTATTCAACAGCACTATTCAACAGTTGTCACGTCCTGACCAATATTTAGGTATTATTTGTATTATATTTGGTCAGGACGTGGCAGAGGTATATTTGTTTTGTATTGTGGGGTTTTGTGTGTGGTGTAGTGGGGTGTGTTAGTTTTGGTATAGGTTCTAGGTTTGTTTTTCTATGTGTAGTTTTGGGTGCTGGACTCTCAATTTGTCACGTCCTGGCCAGTATATAAGGTTAATTGTTTTGTAGTTTGGTCAGGGCGTGACAGAGGGTATTTGTTTTATGTGGTTCAGGGTGGTGTGTTTGTTCAAAGGGGGGTTTGATTTAGTATTTCCGGGGTTTTGGTTTATAGTCTATGTTTATGTATTTCTATGTCTAATCTGGTGAGTGTGTTTCTATGTTGGTTAATTGGGGTTGGGACTCTCAGTTGAAGGCAGGTGTTGTCTATCTGCCTTTGATTGAGAGTCCCATATATAAGGGTGTGTTTGTGTTTGTGATTTGTGGGTGATTGTTCTGTGTTCAGCCCTAGGCTTTGCCAGACTGTTTGTTGGTTGTTCGTTCATTCTCGTGGTTTGTTATTTTGTATTCATTTTGGAAAGTTAATAAATCTCAAAATGAGCATACACGTACCTGCTGCGTATTGGTCTACCTTTTCTGATGACGATTTCGCACTATCGTCAGAAGACGAAGACAACCGTGACACAATTGGAGGCAGCTGTTTCTAGTTGCCTCTGATTGGGAGTCCTATAAGTAGGTGTGTGTTTGTTTGGTAGGTTGTGGGTAGTTGTGTTTTGCACTGCGTTTATTCTGCCTGTAAAACTGTCACTAGTCTTTATTTGTTTTCTTGGTTTTTCTCCGTGTTCTCTTTATTCTATTAAATAATAAGATGAGCGTTCACATCCCGGCTGTGTTTTGGTCTGTACAACCCAACGAACTCTGTGACAACAGCACTGTTCTACAGCACTATTGTACAACACTATTCTACAGCACTATTCTCCAGCACTGATCTACAGCACAATTCTACAGCACTATTCTACAGCACAAATCTACAGCACTAGTCTACAAAACTATTCTACAACACTATTCAACAGCACTATTGCACTGCACTATTCTACAACACTGTTCTACAGCAACATTCTACAACACTAATCTGCTGCACTATTCTACAGCACTATTTCACAACCCTTTTCTACAAAACTATTCTATAAAAATATTCTACAACACTATTCTACAGCTCTATTCTACAGCACTATTCTACAGCACTATTCTACAGCACTATTCTACAACACTATTCTACAGCACAATTCTACAACACATTTTCATAGCCCGATTCTACAGCACTATTCTACAACACTATTCTACAACACTATTCTACAACACTATTCTACAGCACTATTCTACAGCACTATTCTACAACACTATTCTACAGCACAATTCTACAACACATTTTCATAGCCCGATTCTACAGCACTATTCTACAGCACTGTTCTACAGCACTATTCTACAGCACTATTCTACAGCTCTTTTCTACAGCACTATTCTACAGCACTATTCTACAGCACTGTTCTACAGCACTGTTCTACAGCTGTCACGTCCTGACCAGTAAAGGGGGTTATTTGTTATTGTAGTTTGGTCAGGGCGTGGCAGGGGGTGTTTTATGTGTTTCGGGGTTTTTGGTTTATGTTCAATGTTGGGTATATTTCTATGTTATTCTAGTGTATATTTCTATGTTTAAGTTGAAGGTCCTATTTAGTAGGCGTGTTTTTCCATGGGTTTTGTGGGTAGTTGTCTCCGTGTATTGTCAGTGAACCTTACAGGATTGTTTTTCATAGTTTGTTTAGTATAAGTGTTTTTGTTTTTGTTTTCTTCAATAAAAGAAGATGAGCATACATATACCCGCTGTGTTTGGTCCACTCACTACGACGATTATGACAACAGCACTATTCTGCAACACTATTCTACAGCACTATTCTACAGCACTATTCTACAGTACTATACAGATCAAATATAAGACATAGTTGAAATATTTCTGTAACAGATGTGTATAGTTATCCTGCTGTGAAATGTTGCTGGTCTGTGGAAACATCAAAATGTCACCGCCTCATGTTTGACAACATTGTCGTTCCTAATGCCCATGTCTTGTAATGTGAGGCATTAGAGTTTTAAAGCTGGTAGAGCCGGTGTGTTTCAGTCCTTAATCTGGACTAAAATGCAGCATTTGAGTGATGTTATCCTCGCCGTGTTCCCCTGCCGGTATCCTGTTTCAGTCTTCTTAATCCCCCTGCTACACCAAACTGGGTATGACATGTTGGTCATGGATCATCAACGTTCTGGCCAGGGAAATAGGCTTGTTCTTTCCCATCTTCTATCTGGTTAGCAGGCCCAGGGCTGCTTTAACGGTTGCCATGGTATTTTGACATCAGTTGAAATGAAAATAAATGAGTCCAGGAAGTTAAGATGGGCTGTGGGCTGCTGAGTGGTGCTATGGGTGAAAATGAATCCCTCCAAAAAGATGTTCCCCCACTCCCTCCCTTCTTTCTTTCCTTCCTTCCTTCATTAAAACACACGCACACAAGCGGACACATAAACACGTATACACAGACACACAGACACATGTACACACGGACACACAGACACACTCAAACACACACACTCACACACACAAACACAAAGACACACGTACAAACACACAGACACACGTACACACTCCCGCACAGAAACATGTACAAACTCACACACACTCACACACAGACACACGTACAAACTCACGCACACAAACCCTACAGACACACGTACACAAAAACACACAGACAAAAAGACACATGTACACACAAACTCACAGACACATGAACCCAAACACACAGACACATTACCACAAACACACAGACGCACGTACACACAAACACACAGACGCACGTACACACAAACACACAGACACATGAACACAAACACACAGACACATGAACACAAACACACAGACACATGAACACAAACACACAGACACACACACACAAACACATGAACACACATACACACAAACACACAAACACACAGACACACAGACACACAAACACACATACACACAAACACACAGACACACAGACACATGTCCCTACAAACACATAGACACACGTACCTCAAAACACACAGACACAAGTACACACAAACACATGTACCTACAAACACACAGACACACGAACACAAACACACGTACACGCAACACACACACAGACACACGTACACACAAACACACAGACACACGTACAAGCAACACACACACATAGATACGTACACGCAAACACACAGACGCACGTACCTACAAACACACAGACACATGTACACACAGACAGACGTACACACAAACATACAGTTTGACACTGAGAGGATGGATAAGTACGAGTGAAAGAAGAGGCCGTATGTCCAAATACCAGGGCCAAGGTCTGAGTAGACACCCACAGAGTTTGAAGATAATTCCACCGTGACAGATTGATCACACACACACAAAAGGATACCACTGAATGACATTGATCATCTTGGACTTCGCAGTACTTTCTCAGTACTTTGGCCTTGCAATTTGGTTGATCTTACTTCAATCGAACAATCTAAACTCATCGTAAAAAAGAAAACCTTTAACTTTTGTGCAGAGTTAGTTTGTGTGGATATTTTTTATCTTGATGTGAGTGCGTATTGCAGATTAATTACTTTCAGTCAAACAGTAATTGCTAATGAAGTGATTAAACATTGGCCTAACATGCCGAGTCCGCTCTAGTGCCATTGGTAGATGATCCATTACAATCACACTCACAGGGGCTGCCTGTCATCACCATCAGATTAATGGACAAACACAGGAACACTGCTAGCATTACGCACACACTGGGAGAGATAACACTAGAGAAATATTACACTGCATAGATATTGTATAGCTAAACTTGTCAGTACTCTATATCTCCTCTTTTCTCTCCTCCATCCTTCTCTCCTTTCCTCCTTCCTTCCTCTGCTCTGCTCTTCTCATCTCCCTCTCGTCTCCTTCTCCTCCCCACCTCGTTCTGCTCCTTCCTCTCCTGTCATCCCAGTCTTCTTGTCTCCTCTGTTGTATTTAATGTTAAGAGGGCGTGGGTGAGATGGGCCCAGTATCAACGGTAATCCTTATCCTGCAAAGCTCCCTTCTCCCTCTTCTCTTATTATTCCATGGTAATTAGCTGACTGCAGTTCTAAACTTTTACTGCTATTATTTTATAACCCCTCTGTGAGTGATATTAGAACAGGGAGTAATATAAAAATCCCTTTTATACCATAATCAGGCTGAAATATAAAAGCCAAGCTGACAGCGTGTAGAAATGGGCGAGTGGGAGCTCAAAATGCATAAATATGCAGCGATTCGCCCGGTGCCATGTGCCATAGTCAAAGTGGGAAAAGTGCTGAAACCAGGGGTCTATGCAGCAGACTTTGACCGTTGGTTGGATAGGCAGAAGGATCATTTGGGTGCAGTTCCCTCCTATATTCACAGAGTAATCATGTCCACTGTTTTATTCATAATGCCCATCATGTCTCATCACAGACAGTTAGTGGTCTGTATTGTCCCTTTCACCCCACATCTGTTCAGACAAGGCTGCAGGGAGGGGACTGTGTCTGTGGGTCTGTCTTTGTCTGTCTGTGTCTGTGTCTGTGTCTCTGTCTGTGTGTGTGTGTGTGTGTGTGTGTGTGTGTGTGTGTGTGTGTGTGTGTGTGTGTGTGTGTGTGTGTGTGTGTGTGTGTGTGTGTGTGTGTGTGCGTGCGTGCGCGCGTGCATGCGTGCGACAGGGTCACAGTGCGTGAAAGCACACGACAATGCATTGGATTAAACATTAAAATATTAAATATTCAAGGGAACGTCAGTCGCCCTCAGCTCCTGCTTTCAATTCAAACCAGAATGCAATGAGACCCTGATCAAATCACAGGGACACGAGAGGGCGCACAAAAAGAACACAGTTCAGATGAGAGGAACGGGGAGATAAGAGGAGATAAGGGGAGAGACGAAAGGAGAGACATGTAGAGAAGAGGACGAAAGGTGGGGGAGATGAAGCGATAGAGAGAACAGAGGCTGAGAGAAAGAGGACACTAACTGAGGACCATACCTAGAGAGGGGTAGACAATTTGAGGGATTAAGAGAAAATGAGACAGAAAGAAAATACCAGAGTGCAAGGGAAAGTTGTATAGGTGGTTGTTTTTCTCCAGAGCTATAGTTGGGCCAGTAAACAGGGTTGTTTTTTTCCCCAGAGGTATAGTTGTGCCAGGAATCAGGGTTGTTTTTTCCCCAGAGCTATAGTTGGGTCAGTAATAAGGGTTGATTTCCCCCAAAGCTATAGTTGGGCCAGGAATCAGTTTTTTTTCCCCCAGAGCTATAGTACGGCCAGTAATCAGGGTTGTTTTCCCCCAAAGCTAGAGTTTGGCCAGGAATCAGGGTTGTTTTCCCCCAAAGCTATAGTTGGGCCAGGAATCAGGGTTATTTTCCCCCAAAGCTGGAGTTGGTTCCAGGAATCCGTTTTTTTTTCCCTAGAGCTAGAGTTGGGCCAGGAATCAGGGATGTTTTTTCTTTAGAGCTAGAGTTGGGCCAGGAAATCAATGGAAATCAAATAAAATGTTTTTTTGTAGGTTTACATCTGACCTCATTGTACTTTACCTTTGTTCTCTCTCTCCCTCTTCTCTCCATCCCGGGTGTTCTGGTCCTGGAGGGTGCCATCAGCTGCATGGCTCGGGGATCGTTGAATTCTCCTGCTCCCCTTGAATCCCATGCTGGTTATCTGTGCTGTTTTAATCAGGTCTGTGGGCTTGTACTAAGGCAGAGAAGGAACGCCCGCTGTGTTAAAACAATGTCCCCTCTGAACAGGGAAGAAGCCTGTGAGGATTCCCTTTAAATAAGATTTGAGACCCTCAAACCGTCACAATGTGAAAGGAAACATATCGACAACCATCAGTAGCAGTCCCCACATTGACAAATTTGATAAAGGTTTAGGGCAAGTGCCTTGCATCCATCCATCCACCCATCCATATCCCTTTCACCTACAACCTAGGTTCAAGATAACAAAGGTTAGGACAAATTCTATTCATAAGAACAATATTTCAAAAATAAACAAATTAATGTGACCAGCTCTGTTGCTAACTAACATCACCGGTACATTTGTTTATAATTCTTCTGCATTTATGGGATATTAGAATCCTCTTGTCGTAACCTGGGCATCTTCAGCCTAGCCTACAGTGTGTTTTGTTGTCATAACAGATAAAGGAGAGGGATTTGTTGAAGTGTGTGGGGATGAAGCCCTTGTCTGTAGTCTCTGATAGAGGCCTGTGTGTGGCTGAAGGGTTGGACACAATCTGTGGGCGGATATAGAAGCAATCTGAGAGTTTATTGATTTGTGAAAAGTGTCAAATCAAATCAATTTGTATTTGTTACATGCGCCGAGTACAACAGCTGCAGACCTTACCACATCCCCATCTCAGAGTAATTGATTGTTATTTTGACTCTACACCTTGTGATAGGTGCTGGACAGGGTGAGAGGGAGAGACGTAGTGAGGGATAAATGAAGGGCGGACGAGTGGGAAAATAGATGAAAACCACCTGCCTCTTGAATGTCACAGCTCAGTCAGGTCACCTGTGAAACAAGTCAGTATTTGACGTCCATCAATGTCTGATGATGTCGGGAGATGATGTGGAAACCTGCCACTAGGGGCAACAGTTAAATTCAAGTAGGTTTAGGTTTTGCTAGGGCATTGTGGATGGGCAGAAGCATCTGCCTCTGATTCCAAAAGTTGTGAGTTCAAATCAACAATAGAATGTCATTGATGTTTTTGTTTTAAGCCTATCTCAAACCTAATCTTAAAAATTCTGAGTTAACACCTAACCTTAAGAATTTGGAGTTAATTAACGTGTGAATTTAACTGTAACCTTTAAAATTTGTAAATTTAAACACTTTGAAATGTGACTTTTGGAACAACTTCTACATTTTTTGTTTAATTTTGACATGAGACTGTGAGAGCTGGTAGCACAGCTGCACAGAATTACATTTTAAAAATACATCCATTGTAGACCTGCTGCAGTTTTTTTGTGTGTGTGCGTGAGTTTACAGGGAATAGTGAGTTAATCGCTCAATCCCAGTATGATTGGCAGGAATATAATCTGTCCTCAGGCGACGTCATCAACTAGGATTCCACTAGTTTCTGAATGACTGGAACAGGAGAGGGATGGAGGGAGGGATGAGGTTGGTATCTCTCTCTCTCTCTCTCTCTCTCTCTCACACACACACACACACACACACACACACACACAAATGCTGGTCTTATTTATTTGTGTCCTTTGTCAGTGTGTGAAACAGGATTAAGCCCCTGTGGAAGAATGTTACTTCAGAGATTCTGAAACAAAAAACCTGAATAGATCTGAAAACAGTTGATTTGAGTGGTAAAACATTGATGTTAACAATACTCTTGGACTTTTCATTTTCCATTGATGTATTTATTTGTTTATTTGTGTTCATCGCACAGTCAGCATTTCAAAACTGGAACATCATCAATCTCTCTACACATCCTTCTTTCAATGTTTTTCATGAATTCACATTTTATAAATACAGGTACAATCCTTCACATTCATTTATATCTGTGCGTACCGACCAATGCATGTGTTTGTCACATTAAACCCAGCCTATTTCTCAAATGTATCTTCTTAAAATCTGATTTTAAACTTAACCCTTAACCACATTGCTAACCTTTTGTCTAATCCTAACCTTAATTTAAGAACAAAATGTGTTTGTTTTCATTATTTTTAACGATATAGCCAATTTTGACCTGTTTGCTGTGATAACCAGTTACAACCCAGAGACACCCCCCCACACTACTACTCCACTACTGCCACAACTGCCACTTTACAACTGGAGAGAGGGCACTACAACTGGAGAGAGGGCACTACTGACACCTTACAACTGGAGAGAGGGCACTACTGCCATTTTACAACTGGAGAGAGGGCACTACTGCCACTTTACAACTGGAGAGAGGGCACTACTGACACTTTACAACTGGAGAGAGAGCACTACTGACACTTTACAACTGGAGAGAGGGCATTACTGCCACTTTACAACTGGAGAGAGGGCATTACTGCCACTTTACAACTGGAGAGAGGGCACTACAACTGGAGAGAGAGCACTACTGACACTTTACAACTGGAGAGAGGGCATTACTGCCACTTTACAACTGGAGAGAGGGCACTACAACTGGAGAGAGGGCACTACTGCCATTTTACAACTGGAGAGAGGGCACTACTGCCACTTTACAACTGGAGAGAGGGCATTACTGCCACTTTACAACTGGAGAGAGGGCACTACTGACACTTTACAACTGGAGAGAGGGCACTACTGACACTTTACAACTGGAGAGAGGGCACTACAACTGGAGAGAGGGCACTACTGACACTTTACAACTGGAGAGAGGGCACTACTGCCATTTTACAACTGGAGAGAGGGCACTACTGCCACTTTACAACTGGAGAGAGGGCACTACTGACACTTTACAACTGGAGAGAGAGCACTACTGACACTTTACAACTGGAGAGAGGGCATTACTGCCACTTTACAACTGGAGAGAGGGCACTACTGACACTTTACAACTGGAGAGAGGGCACTACAACTGGAGAGAGAGCACTACTGACACTTTACAACTGGAGAGAGGGCACTACTGACACTTTACAACTGGAGAGAGGGCACTACTGCCACTTTACAACTGGAGAGAGGGCACTACAACTGGAGAGAGAGCACTACTGACACTTTACAACTGGAGAGAGGGCACTACTGCCTCTTTACAACTGGAGAGAGGGCACTACTGACACTTTACAACTGGAGAGAGGGCACTACTGACACTTTACAACTGGAGAGAGGGCACTACTGACACTTTACAACTGGAGAGAGGGCACTACAACTGGAGAGAGGGCACTACTGACACTTTACAACTGGAGAGAGGGTACTACTGCCACTTTACAACTGGAGAGAGGGCACTACAACTGGAGAGAGAGCACTACTGCCACTTTACAACTGGAGAGAGGGCACTACAACTGGAGAGAGGGCACTACTGACACTTTACAACTGGAGAGAGGGTACTACTGCCACTTTACAACTGGAGAGAGGACCTTTATGGTAGAGTGGCCAGACGGAAGCCACTCCTCAGTAAAAGGCACATGACAGCCCACTTGGAGTTTGCCAAAAGGCACCTAAAGACTCTCAGACAGTGAGAAACAAGATTCTCTGGTCTGATGAAACCAATATTGAACTCTTTGGCCTGAATGCCAAGCGTTACATCTGGAGGAAACCTGGCACCATCCCTACAGTGAAGCATGGTGGTGGCAACATTATCTTGTGGGGATGTTTTTCAGCGGCAGGGACAGGGGAGACTAGTCAGGATCAAGGCAAAGTTGAACAGAGCAAAGTACAGAGAGATCCATGATGAAAACCTGCTCCAGAGTGCTCAGGACCTCAGACTGGGGGCCAAGGTTCACCTTCCAATAGGACAATGACTCTAAGCACACAGCCAAGACAACCCAGGAGTGGCTTTGGGACAAGTCTCTGAATGTCCTTGAGTAAGCCGGCCAGTGCTCGGACTAGAACCTGATCAAACATCTCTGGAGAGATCTGAAAATATCTGTGCAGCGACGCTCCACATCCAACCTGACAGAGCTTGAGAGGATCTGTAGAGAAGAATGGGAAAAACTCAACAAATACAGGTGTGCCAATCTTGTAGCGTTAAACCCAAGAAGACTCGATGCTATGATCGCTACCAAAGGTGCTTCAACAAAGGACTGGGTAAAGGTCTACATTATGGGGAATTGTGTGTAGATTGATATTGTGTGTAGATTGATATATTTTAGAATAAGGATAACCTAACAAAATGTGGAAAAAGTCAAGGGGTCTGAAAACATTCCAAAGGCACTGTATATAAAAAAAGTGATAATAACATGCAATATACTTTTCTATCAGACATATTCTACAGATATACTACATATTTTGTCCACATACTTGCCATAATGTATTTAATGTCTATGCATCCCATCACATATGTGGTACTGTGTGTGTATATATATACACTTGTCATTTGTAGTTGAAGGAGAAGTGGACCAAAACGCAGTGTGGTAAGTGTTCATGATATGTATTTTCAAGAAACACTCAAACAAAATAAAAAACGAAAAACAAAAATGCACAGTTCTGTCAGGCACATAAGCTATACAGAAAATAACTACCCGCAAAACACAGGTGGGAAAAGGCTGCCTAAGTATGATTCCCAATCAGAGACAACGATAGACAGCTGCCTCAGATTGGGAACCCTACTCGGTCAAAACAAAGAAATATACATCATAGAATGCCCACCCCACATCACACCCTGACCTAACCAAATAGAGGAATAAAACGTCTCTCTAAGGTTAGGGCGTGACAACCAGTCAAAGGTTTGTACACACCTACTCATTCCAGGGTTCGTCTTTATTTTGTAGAATAATAGGAAAGACATCAAATCTATGAAATAACACATATGGAATCATGTAGTAACCAAAAGAAAAGTGTTAAGCATATCAAAATATATTTTAAATTTGAGATTCTTCGAAGTTGCCTCCCTTTGCCTTGATGATAGCTTTGCAAACTCTCTTCATTTTGATAAAAAAAATATATTATAGTTATGGTCAAATGCCTCTCCTGTGAAGTAGTAACACGCAACATATGCCTAGTTTCCTGTTTAATGCCAGAAATATGTTGTTGAAAACAAACAATTGTTTACTGATATGTCTTATATTTCTCAGATATAGGAGAGAAACTTCAGAACAAACTTACTTTGTATATATTTTTCTTGTTCCATCTAGTGAATATGTTATTAAATGGGTTTGTATGGGCTAATAGCAGTAACACAAAAAACAATTTGTCATTCAATTTTTATATATATATTGTTTTGATGCTTCAAGGGGTCTTAAAATTAAAAGTCATGATCCTTGGGTTAACCATTTGGAGTTAATGCCCATACCTTTAAGACTTCGGAGTTAATGCCGAAACATAACATTAAACACTTCTAAATTTGACGTTTGCAACAACTTAGAAATTTGACTTTTGAGAAACATGGCTGAACGTTTAAGTCTGATGTGAGACTGTGAGAGCTAGTTGTACAGAGACAGTCATAATAGAGTGATTCCATGATATCCATGTTGATCCCCAGTGAGACCCTGCGATGGAGAGATCAAAAAGAGAGTGAGAGACTGCGTATCATAATGGCTGTCAAATTCCTTGAATAGAAACAAGAGGTGCCGAGAGAGAAAGAGAGAGAGATAAATAGATAGACTGACACAAAGGTGGCGGATGTCATATCAATGTCTCAGGTATGTAACAGTCTTTGTTTCTCCAACTGATCTCTTATTCCCAGCAACCAGTCAACAACACAAGGCATTTTAACCATCCTACCCTGTGCTAGAAATCCCCTGTTGAACAGACAACCACTCCGTTTTGTCGTCTACAAACATTCCCTGTCAAAATGTCATGTTTGTATTACACTGATTCCTGTCCCTATGTAGCCAAGACATTATGCCTGTTGCCTTGGAATATGTTGTTTTAACATAGCAATTAGTAGTAGTAGTAGTAGTAGTAGTAGTAGTAGTAGTAGTAGTAGTAGTAGTAGTAGTAGTATTAGCAGTAGTAGCAATAGTAGCAGTAGTACTAGTAGTAACAGTAGTAATATTATTAGCAGTAGCAGTAGCATTAGTATCAGCAGTAGTAGTAGTAGCAGTAATAATAGTAATAGTAGTGTTAGTAGTAGTAGTTATAGTAGTTATATTGTTAGAAGTAGTAGTAGTAGTTATAGTAGTATTATTATTATTAGTTATAGTATTAGTAGTATTAGTTATGGTAGTTATAGTGTTAGTAGTAGTAGTCATACTATTAGTAGTAGTAGTTATAATATTAGTAGTATTAGTTATTGTAGTTATGGTATTATTATTATTAGTAGTAGTAGTAGTTATAGTATTAGTAGTATTAGTTATAGAATGTATAGTATTAGTAGTATTAGTTATAGTAGTTATGGTATTATTAGTAGTAGTAGTCATCATATTAGTAGTAGTAGTTATAGTATTAGCAGTAGTTGTTATAGTACGTATAGTAGTAGTAGTAGTAGTAGTATCATTAGTAATAGTAGTGGTAGCAGTAGTAATAGTAATAGTAGTAGTAGTTATAATATTAGTAGTAGTAGTTATAGTACGTATAGTATTACTAGTAGTAGTTATAATATTAGTAGTAGTAGTTATAGTACGTATAGTATTAGTAGTAGTAGAGGAGTAACTGCAAGCAATACATTCACTATCACACAGAGAGATATAGCCTAATTGGTAGTCTTGTTTCTTGTTATGTTCCCCCACTTATTCTGAGCTGATGAGCAAGCTGTGTGTGTGTGTGTGTGTGTGTGTGTGTGTGTGTGTGTGTGTGTGTATGCGTACAAGTGTGTGTTCTCTGCTTTGGAATTAGCCAGAGCATTTTTGAGCATGCTTCTCTTGTAATTCCATAACCCCATAGCTACAAATGATTAGTTTAATGATCTCTTTCTATTCTATGGCCAATTTATCTCAGAGCCAGAGCAGGATCACACAGTCTAGCACTCTCTGAATAGACTAATAATAAAAAGCCTTGCCTTTCACTAAATCAGAAGCAAGGCCATAATCAATCTGCAGTATGAGGTGCACAATTGCTGTTTGGTAGTGAGAACATAGTGTGTTTTAAAGTATGTGTGTGTGTGTGTGTGTGTGTGTGCATGCATGCATGCGCATGTGTGCGAATGAATGATTTTTTTTTATGAATGAATAAATGAATGAAATTGTATTTTTATGTCAAATCGCCAATTGGCAACCCATCCTTTATGGGATTAATTGACACATAAACAAACACTACCATTCACTGTGGTAATTAAATGATCATTCTTCTTCCGGTGTTCTCTGCGTTACGCATCACATAAAGAGTGAAAATAAAAATAAAACAATACATAATAGTAAATAACAAACAATCATTTTATACGTAGTCAGTAAAAAACATACATACACACTGTATATACACACGTACATGCATACATGCATACATAACATAACATATACAGAGAAAGAAACAGAAAGCATTTGAACCCACAATCTCTATACACACCTGCCATTTACCAAATAGAAGCTAAATATTAAATAATTTAATCATTGATAGCCTTTTTTCTTTTATTCCAGGCTGTATCTAAATATTCTGCAAACGGAAATACACAACGGACAAAAAAACATTTCAGTTTCTCCTCATCACTCAGCCACAAAATAACAGAGTATATCTGGTGTGCTTTCTGGAATAAGAGCAAGCGTATATCATGGTAGAAAGGGCAATAGAGGATAAAATAAGTTTCATTCTCTATTTGTTCGAGGTCACAATAGTTACATAGGCTTTCCTCTTCCATTCGACCACAATACCCGTTTCAATACGCAGAAACAATATCCCTGATCTTACTTGCTTCAATACGCAGAGACAATATCCCTGATCTGACCTGTTTCAATACACAGAGGCAATATCCCTGATCTGACCTGTTTCAATACGCAGAGACAATATCCCTGATCTGACCTGTTTCAATATGCAAAGGAAATATCCCTGATCTTACCTGTTTCAAAACACAGAGGCAATATCCCTGATCTTGCCTGTTTCAATACGCAGAGGCAATATCCCTGTTCTGACCTGTTTCAATACGCAGAGGCAATATCCCTGTTCTGACCTGTTTCAATACACAGAGGCAATATCCCTGATCTGACCTGTTTCAATACGCAGAGACAATATCCCTGATCTCTTGCTTTTTGGTAGGTTACACACATTATATCTCTCGACACACGAGTTCACCCTTAGTCAAACAAGAGGTTCTCAATATGGGTTTATGATTAATCTCTTCCACCAATTTTTTGTCATATTGCATCAGTTGTTTTTTAATCATATATATGTCTCCCTTAATTTGGTTTTCGTACAGATGTTCACAGTCAGACTGTTGAAAAAGGTCAGACATTTCAGTTGCCCAGGCTCCCCCTATGGATAGATCCAATTGAAAAACTTGACTAGCTATTCTGGCAGTTGGCATATCTAACAGTCTATTCCAAAGTCTCACCATACATGCCTTCCATCTCACCATACACGCCTTCCATCTCACCATACATGCCTTCCATCTCACCATACATGCCTTCCATCTCACCTCACAGGGTTCCCAGCATATTCATGTCCCCAGTAGCAAGTATAGTTGCAAACTTGTGCACACGTAAAAAGTAACGTACTGCTCTGTTATGAACATGTTTGTTTTTAAAATACATCTTAGCAACCCACAGTCCTGCTGAATAGTCCAGAACAGGACACACGCATGTCTGATACAGTTTGAAATATGTAGCATAACCAATATCTTGGTTATTCCTATCTCCCCCAAGAGCTCTACTTGCTGAGTTGGCCATGGCAGATGTTCCGTATAGAAAGGTAATTTGTTCATTAATAAAAATAGTAAAATATTTAGAATTGCTAGTAAATGCAAGAATGTCTTCACCAAAACAAAACTGAAAAACATTTATCTTAGTACCTGGTTTTCTAAAAGTCATTATTTCTGTTTTTGTCTGGTTGATCATGAGTCTCCATCTTTTACAGAAATGGACTGCACACAATAACATGTTCTGCAGGTCTTGTTCAGTTTCTGCCATCAAAATATCATCAGCATATAAAAGCATACTTAGCCTTTCATCATCATATCTTTCTCCAATATTGAACTATTTAATTTATTTTACCAAATCATTTATAAACATAGCAAACAAAGTCGGTTATAAGGTGTCTCCTTGTTTTACACCTGAGGGTGTGGGAAACCAATCTGAACCATATCTGTATGATATTCATTAACACGCACACAAGCAATTGGTACTTTGTAAAGAGACTGGATTGCGTGATACAATTTCCCATCAACCCCTGTCTGTAACAAACTTTAGGCTAAAATATCCCTATTTACAAAATCTAAATCTTTCTGGAAATCAATTAAATCTTTGTGTAATCTTGTTCTGATTATTGTACAGACCGACAAATATGATCATACAGGCTCTGGATTTACGAAAACCATTTTGTTTTTTCCACCAGAATGTTTTGATCCTCCAAAAGGGTCATTAGCCTACTGCTGAGGATGGATGAATAGAATTTATAAACTGTGCTTAATAAACATATAACTATAGTTCAGTGGCACTCTAGGGTCATTTTTTGAAGATTTAGAAATGGGGTTCACTATAGACTTATACCAAGTGGATGGCAGTATACTGTACTTAGTATACTGAGGATGTCAATTCATTTAGGGGATTTTAAAACTATGTACTCAGGACATCAATTCATTTAGGGGATTTTAAAACTTTATTAGGCAGTTTTTAAATAATTGTTTTACCTTTATTTAACTAGGCAAGTCAGTTAAGAACAAATTCTTATTTACAATGACGTCCGACTCCGGCCAAACCGGGATGACGCTGGCCAAACCCGGATGACGCTGGGCCAATTATTTCTCAAAATATGCCACATTTTTGTTTCCTGAGAACAAACCAGCAAACTCCTTCTCCAATTCCTTAAGTACCTGAGTAATATCAAAGTTCTGACCCCCCCTGCTCTTCCCTGACATCCATTGGAGTTTCCTTATGTCGTTTTGTTTTTGTTTATTTGGCTCCAAACTGTTGAGGATTTCTTGTCTGTATCTCTTCAAAGTGTAATATCTGCCCTCTCTTATAACTCCGTTTGAACAGGAGCAGTCTTTTATCAAACACATGGTGTTTTTTCTTAAAATCCTTCCTACACTGTTCTCTTGTATTCCTATCTTTACACTGTGAAAATAAGAACTCAGCCTTGCGCATTACAGATCATAGATCCCTTAACTCATCATTCCAATAAGGCTCGTTCAGCTTGTAAACTTTCCTGGACATGGTGGTGTATTCTTTATTCGCATAATTCTTTCCCATTTCAGAATATATAATATCACAAAAATGTTCAGACCTCATATCTAAATCAAATGTTGTTTCTTGGCATCTTTGCAGAGTTTTGATGAGTTCCATCAGAGCTCCACATGCCATTTCAGAACATATAAAGTCATTTGTCACATTTATTTTCTTACATTTAGGCCTCTTCGGGGTATGTATCTTTTGCCCCGAGTGATGCACAGTAATACCTGGTTGAGAAAGTTTGTGGCCAACAGAAAATATCCTAAATAAAAGAAAATGATCAGGAAGTCAACTTTCTTCTCCAATTAAGTCAAAACATCTGTGTAAGGGGTAACAGCTTAAATTCCAAACATGTTTCTAGACAGTTATGGAGGGTAACTATACAGTCCACCACAGCTTTACCATTGCCAGATATGAATGTAAAGTTATCGCTTAAGGGGCATATCCTTCTATTAATGATAAACATTTTGGAGTCCCGAAGGAATTCTAGTAGGGTTTCCCTATGATGATTAACAAAGCTGTCCAAAGCAACATGCAATGGAATATCATCATTATCATCAATATAGTCATCTAACCTCCCAATTCAACTGTTAAGAACCCCACATATTTAAATAGCATATGCTTCTGTATATAGGAATCCTTGACAACAAATGACTATAGAAGGAGGATGCATCTCTACCCCATGTGGACTGTTCAGGAGGCAAATAGCATGAAAACACAACAAAACAATAATCTGACTCCCTTTGGCTTTATTGATCATTTCAATTTTATATGCTTTCATCAGATCAGACTTTACACATATTTACACAATATAGTTTTTCTGTTGTGTCCGTAACATACATACCCTTCAATATAAATAGTTTCTTGCCAACGCAAATGCGTTTCATTTATTGAGATAATGCCTGAGAATAAGGATTTTAGTATTGTTATTGTTAATTTATTGTTCAAGGTAGTCTGTTAACATTCCAATGCGCTATTGAAATCGAATCTCATAGGGGATGGGAAGCCCCTAAGTATGTAGGAGGTCTGTCCACCCCATGTCCTTGTCCACGTTGTCCCTCTGGTTGAATTAGTTTCATGACCTGTCCGCCTCCCGTCCTTTCCTCCTGCCTGTACTTTTTTTCCATATCAGAGCCACTTTCTCCTCCACGGACGGACACTCCACCTTCACAACCCCGGTACCATTACCTCTCTCCGTCATCCTCTCAACTGCAGTCACCTCTGTTTCTCAGCCTTTGGAGATTAGGTCCTCGTTTTCATCAGCTGGCAGTCCTGCCACTATGATAGACATGTCTGGGTCGAACTTTGTTGTTTTGGCAGCGCTTATTCTCATTGATTCTAGGAATTCTACACGGGACTCCAGACATCCAACTTCAAGAGCTATGTGGTCTTGGAGCTGCTTGTTATTATTCTCCAGTTGAGTCAGCAAACTGTATTATTATCCTGGATGGCTTTCTCTAAAGCTGTAGGATTATCCTGAATAGCTTTCTCCAAAGATGCACGTAAGCTGTCAACTTCACTATTCTTTCTTTTTCAATACTCAGCTTCATTCGTCCATCCAGAAAAACACATGTCAAAAATGTTATAAAATGATTTGCATTTTAATGAGGGAAATAAGTGTTTGACCCCTCATGCAAAACATGACTTAGTACTTGGTGGCAAAACCATAGTTGGCAATCACAGAGGTCAGACGTTTCTTATGGTTGGCCACCAGGTTTGCACACATCTCAGGAGGGATTTTGTCCCACTCCTCTTTGCAGATCTTCTCCAAGTCATTAAGGTTTCGAGGCTGACGTTTGGCAACTCGAACCTTCAGCTCCCTCCACGGATTTTCTATGGGATTAAGGTCTGGAGACTGGCTAGGCCACTCCAGGACCTTAATGTGCTTCTTCTTGAGCCACCCCTTTGTTGCCGTGGCCATGTGTTTTGGGTCATTGTCATGCTGGAATACCCATCCACGACTCCTTTTCAATGCCCTGGCTGAGGGAAGGAGGTTCTCACCCAAGATTTGATGGTACAAGGCCCCGTCCATCGTCCCTTTGATGCGGTGAAGTTGTCCTGTCCCCTTAGCAGAAAAACACCCCCAAAGAATAATGTTTCCACCTCCATGTTTGACGATGGGGATGGTGTTCTTGGGGTCATAGGCAGCATTCCTCCTCCTCCAAACATGGCGAGTTGAGTTGATGCCAAAGAGCTCCATTTTGGTCTCATCTGACCACAACACTTTCACCCAGTTGTCCTCTGAATCATTCAGATGTTCATTGGCAAACTTCAGACTGGCATGTATATGTGCAAACTTGAGCAGGGGGACCTTGCGGGCGCTGCAGGATTTCAGTCCTTCACGGCGTAGTGTGTTACCAATTGTTTTCTTGGTGACTATGGTCCCAGCTGCCTTGAGATCATTGACAAGATCCTCCCGTGTAGTTCTGGGCTGATTCCTCACCGTTCTCATGATCATTGAAACTCCACAAGGTGAGATCTTGCCCCAGGCCGAGGGAGATTGACAGTTCTTTTGTGTTTCTTCCATTTGCGAATAATCGCACCAACTGTTGTCACCTTCTCACCAAGCTGCTTGGCGATGGTCTTGTAGCCCATTCCAGCCTTGTGTAGGTCTACAATCTTGTACCTGACATCCTTGGAGAGCTCTTTGGTCTTGGCCATGGTGGAGAGTTTGGAATCTGGTTGATTGATTGCTTTAGTGGACAGGTGTCTTTTATACAGGTAACAAACTGAGATTAGGAACACTCCCTTTAAGGGTGTGCTCCTAATCTCAGCTCGTTACCTGTATAAAAGACACCTGGGAGCCAGAAATCTTTCTGATTGAGAGGGGGTCAAATACTTATTTCCCTCATTAAAATACAAACCAATTTATAAAATTTTTGACATGCGTTTTTCTGGATTTTTTTGTTTTTATTCTGTCTCTCACTGTTCAAATAAACCTACCATTAAAATTATAGACTGATCATTTCTTTGTCAGTGGGCAAACGTACAAAATCAGCAGGGGATCTTATACTTTTTTCCCTCACTGTAGAATCCTTATCTCCGTCATGAGATTAGCCATTCTATTGGCACTTTCTTTCATTGATAAATTTGTCTCTATGGTTTTTTCACCACTGAGTAGATTTCTACCGGAGTTCTGTTAAGTGTTTCTGTTATTGCTATTCAAGGTAGATAGCCAGCTAAATGTATAGCTAGGGTATCCAGATTACTCGCCAGACATTCCCCAACATGACTGTCAATTGACTGTCTTTCAACCTCCTGGGATTCAGACTGCCTCCATTTACGGGCCGATCTCTTAAATGAAAAACGTTTTCAGGGAGTTTGGTCTCATAAAGAAGCAGCAGCGTTTTTCACTGTGTACACCGGAAGTCACATGCAGGTTATTTAAATATGTGTATTTAAATATGTGTGTGTGTAGTCAAGCATGTGTGCATGTGTGTGCTTCCATGTGCATATGTAATTGAAGACAGTAGAGCTGAAGCTGAAGTGTACTACTCCAGAGTACATTACCAGTACCTCTCTTTGTGCTAGCTCAATATCTCCTTACAACAGAAATTGAATTACACCAGCAGATTTGATAACACTTGATGAAAGCGAAAATGCTGCTTGTCCATTAAACGAGACAGCGATATTATCTTCCTCTCTCTTCCTCTCTCTCTCTCTCCCTTCTCTGTCTCTCAGATAATTCATCATGTGATTTTTCGATTTCAACAACCTTTTTGCCAAATACAAAAATCTATTATAAATGTTGTCCATTTATAGAATGGCTGTGTTAATAATGATGATGGTGTTGTTATTAAGGATGTACACATTCTCAGTAAAACACAGGTATGATGTTGTTTTATATTTTAATGTCTGATCAGTTATTTGTGAAGTGTATTAAAGCAACTAAACTAAATGTAATAAACACATTTCCTGGCTAAAGGATGAACAAGTAAGGCAGGATTGCAACGAAGACACGTTATCACTTGATTTCTTAAACACGCTACCAATGAGAGATTACACAAAGCTGGTTACAATGAAGAAACTGCGGAAACTGTAGACCAGCTGATATGATGTCATTACATTCTTTCTTCAATAAAGTACATTATGCCACAACAGGTCTGGAGTCATGTAAGACTATACAACGGCTCACTGTTCAGTGTTATCACGTTGTTCTAAAAATAAATAAACAATCTCTGCTATCCACACAACATAGGAAATATTACTCTTAACTACCAGCACGATTTAAAAAAATGAATTATAATATGATTGTGCAACTTTATTTAACTTACTTAGAATACAATATAATTTGATTCCAAATACAACACAAATATGATTTAGTTTCATATGTCAAATGAGTAGACTATTTCCTTTTACCCGCTTGATAGGAAATCGATTCAGACAATTCAAATCATTAATGTATTGCATAAATTGGAAACAAAATATCATTTCAACTCCATGACTTTTCCAGTCAGACAATGTGAAGGGTAGACTACATTGTCATAGTAGATTTGCCACCGTAAACAAGGAAATGAATACTATATTTCAGTTGTACGGAATGATTGTTAAATATATAAATCATACGTAGTCATGTAAAAAAGCCAGATCAAATTGTTATGATGATAATACCCACCATAGAGCGAAACATTTTTGAAAAAGTTTGGTTACAATGAGGACTAAAAGATAACCCGGACATCCGAGTTATCGAGCGGTAAATAAGTGGCAGCTGATGGTAGCATCTGAGACGATCTATGCAGGAATATTTAGCTGTAATGATGGTTTAAGGAGAGATCAGCTGGTGATAATCTAGTAGCCAATCTTAGTTGCAACAGGCCCCATTCGCATTACAGAGAAGAGGAGCATGCTGGGAAACCAGGATGAAATGAACTGGCTCAAATTACAAGCGGTTGTGTGGTGGAACTGGTTAATTAGTTGATTGATTGAATAAAACAACAAAATTTGACAAATTATTAAATTGTGTGTGTGTGTGTGTGTATATGTGTGTGTGTGTGTATATATATGTGTGTGTACGTGTGTGTGTGTGTGTATGTTTCTGTGTGTAAATCAAATAAAATGTAATAAAATTGTATTTGTCACATGCTGCTTACAGTGAAATGCTTAGTTACAAGCCATTAACCAACAATGCAGTTTTAAGAAAATTAACTGTTAACAGGATCGGTGGGTCCCCTGTGGGACGGTTGAGCTAACGTAGGCTAATGCGATTAGCATGAGGTTGTAAGTAACATGAACATTTCGCGGGACATAGACATATCTGATATTGTCAGAAAGCTTACATACGTGTTAATCTAACTGCACTGTCCAATGTACAGTAGCTATTACAGTGAAATAATACCATGCTATTGTTTGAGGAGTGTGCACAGTTTCTATAATGAAAAGTTATTAACAAACAAATTTGGCACATTTGGCCAGTCTAGATACAACATTTTGAACAGAAATGCAATGGTTAATTAGGTCAGTCTAAAACTTTTCACATAAACTGTTGCCATCTAGTGGGAAAAAACTAAATTGTACCTGGGCTGGAAAAATACATTATGGCCTTTCTCTTGCATTTCAGAGATGATACTACAAAAAATAATTAAAAAACGATCGTTTTAATATTTGTATTATCTTTTACCAGGGCGAATGTGTTATATTCTCTTACATTCCTTTCACATTTCCACAAACTTCAAAGTGTTTCCTTTCAAATGGTACCAAGAATATGCATATCTTTGCTTCAGGGACTGAGCTACAGGCAGTTAGATTTTGGTATGTCATTTTAGGCAAAAATTGAAAAAAAGTGCCGGATTCTTAAGAGGTTTTAAGTAAAAATAGAAAAGTAAATTTTTCTATTAAAATTAAAATAACAAATAAGTAAAGAGCACCAGTAAAATAACAGTTGTGAGGCCATATACAGGGTTTACTGGTACAGAGTAAATTTGCGGGGGCACAGGTTAGTTGAGGTAATGCAGGTAATATGCACATGTAGGTATTGTTAAAGTGACTATGCGTAGATAATAAACAGAAAGTAGCAGCAGCATAAAAGATGGTGTGGGGGGGCAATGCAAAAAGTCTGGGTAGCTATTTGATTAGCTGTTCAGGAGTCTGATGACTTGGGGGTAGAAGCTGTTAAGAAGCCTTTTGGACCTGTACTTGCCATTCCGGTACCGCTTGCTGAACATTAGCAGAGAGAATAGTCTATGCCTAGGGTGGCTGGAGTCATTGACAATGTTTAGGGCCATCATCTGACACCACCTGGTATAGAGATCCTGGGTGGCAGGAAGCTTGGCCCCAGTGATGCACTGGGCCATGTGGACTACCCTCTGTAGTGCCTTGTGCTCAGAGGCTGAGCAATTGCCATACCAGACAGTGATCCAACCAGTCAGGATGCTCTCGATGGTGCAGCTGTAGAACTTTTTTGAGGACCTGAGTACCCATGCCAAATCTTTTCAGTTTCCTGAGGGGGAATAGGCTTTGTCGTGCCCTCTTCACAACTGTCTTGGTGTGTTTGGACCATGATAGTTTGTTGGTGAATTGGACAGGAACTTGAAGCTCTCAACCTGCTCCACTACAGCCCCGTTGATGAGAATGGGTGCATGCTCAGTCCTCCCTTTCCTGTAGTACACAATCATCTTCTTTGGATTGATCACGTTAACGGAGAGGTTGTGATCCTGGCACCACACGGCCAGGTCTCTGACCTCCTCCCAAAAGACGGTTTCATCATTGTCAGTGATCAGGCGTACCACTGTTGTGTCATATATAAATTAAGTTGTTGGAGTCGTGCCTGGCCATACAGTCAAGGGTGAACAGGGAGTACAGGAAGGGACTGAGCACACACTCCTGAGGGGCCCCCGTGTTGAGGATCAGCGTGGCAGATGTGTTGTTATCTACACTTACCACCTGGGGGCGGTGCGTCAGGAAGTTCAGGATTCATTTGGAGTGGGAGGTGTTTAGTCCCAGGGTCCATAGCTTAGTGATGGCCTTTGAGGGCACTATGGTGTTGAACGCTGAGTTGTAGTCAATGAATAGCATTCTCACGTCGGTGTTCCTTTTGTCCAGGTGGGAAAGGGCAGTGTGGAGTGCAATAGAGACTGCACCATCTGTGGATCTGTTGGGGAAGTATGTAAATTGGAGTGGGTCTAGGGTTTCTGGGATAATGGTGTTAATGTGAACCATGACCAGCCTTTCAAAGCACTTCATGGCTACAGACGTGAGTGCTACGGGTCGGAAGTCATTTAGGCAGGTTACTTTGTGTTCTTGGGCACAGGGACTGTGGTTGTCTGCTTGAAACATGTTGGTATTACAGACTCAGTCAGGGACAGGTTGAAAATGTCAGTGAAGACACTGGCCAGTTGGACGTCCTGGTAATCCATCTTGTCCAGATGTCCAGATATCCTGGTAATCCATCTTGCCCTGCGGCCTTGTGAATGTTGACCTATTTACACATCGACTACAGAGAGCGTGATGACACAGTCGTCCGGAACAGCTGATGCTCTCATGCATGTTTCAGTGTTACTTACCTCGAAGTGAGCATAGAAGTAATTTAGCTTATCTGGTACGCTCGTGTCACTGGGCAGTTCGCAGCTGTGCTTCCCTTTGTAGTCTATAATAGTTTGGAAGCCCTGCCACATCCAACGAGCATTGGAGCGGTGTAGTACGAGTCAATCTTAGTCCTGTATTGACGCTTTGCCTGTTTGATGGGACTTCTTATAAGATTCCGGGTTAGAGTTCCACCCCTTGAAAGCAGCAGCTCTACCCTTTAGCTCAGTGCGGATGTTACCTGTAATCTATGGTTTCTGGTTGGGGTATAAACGTACGGTCACTGTGGGGACAACTTCATCGATACACATATTGATGAAGCCAGTGACTGAGGTGGTATACTCCTCAACGCCATTGGATGAATCCCGGAACATATTCCAGTCTGTGCTAGCAAAGCAGTCCTGTACCTTAGCATCTGCTTCATCTGACCACTTTTTTTTGACCGAGTCACTGGTGCTTCTTGCTTTAGTTTTAGCTTGTAAGCTGGAATCAGCAGGATAGAATTATAGTCAGATTTGCCAAATGGAGGGTGAGAAAGAGCTTTGTACCCGTCTTTGTGTCTGGAGTTAAGGTGGTCTAGAGTTTTTTTTCCACTGGTTGCAAATTTAACATGCTGGTATAAATGAGGTAAAACGGATTCAAATTTCCCGGATGTAAAGTCCCTGGCCACTAGGAGTGGTAAATAGTATTGTCTACAGCTTATCATGAGATACTCTACCTCAGGCGAGCAAAACCTAGAGACTTCATTAATATTAGATTTCGTGCACCAGCTGGTGTTACAAATATACACAGACCGCCACCCTTTGTCTTAACTGAGGCAGCTGTTCTATCTTGCCTATGCAGCGTAAACCCCGCCAGCTGTATGTTATATGTGTCGTCAATCAGCCACGACTCGGTGAAACAAGATATTACAGCTTTTAATGTAACGTTGGAAGGATATTCATGATTGTAGCTCGTCTATTTTGTTATCCAATGATTCTATGTTGGCTAACAGGACTGATGGTAGAGGCGGAATACCCACTCGCCGTCGGATCCTTACAAGGCACCCCGACCTAAGTCTCCAAAATCTCTGTCTCTTTCTCATGCGAATTACATGGATTTGGGCCTTGTCAGATGTATGAAGTAAATCAATCGCGTCCAACACGTTTAAGAAAAAATCTTCATCCAGTACGAGGTGAGTAATCGCTGACCTGATATCCAGAAGTTATTTTTGGTCTTATGAGACAGTGGCAGAAACATCATGTGCAAAATAAGTCACAAATAACGCAAAAAAAACACACACAATTACACAATTGGTTAGTAGTCCGTAAAACGGCAGCCATCTCCTACGGCTCCATTCTCCAGGTGTGTGCATAAGTCCAGGTCCTCAGCAGAGCCTGACACTTTCATTATGATTCCGGGAGCGGAATGTTGAAACGCCACTGCCCTCCCATCAGGAACAGGAGTGAGTAGAAGGGTACGTGAGCTATGTGTGAAGAGTCTGACAGAGAGAGACAGAAAGAGAGAGACAGAAAGAGAGACAGAAAGAATGAGAGACAGAAAGAATGAGAGACAGGAAGAAAGAGACTGAAAGAATGAGAGAAAGAAAGAGAGAGACAGAAAGAATGAGACAGAGAGAGACAGAAAGAATGAGAGACACAAAGAGAGAGACAGAAAGAATGAGGGACAGAAAGAGAGAGACAGAAAGAATGAGACAGAGAGAGACAGAAAGAATGAGGGACAGAAAGAGAGAGATAGAAAGAATGAGAGACAGAGAGAGACAGAAAGAGACAGAAAGAATGAGAGACACAAAGAGAGAGACAGAAAGAATGAGAGACAGAAAGAGAGAGACAGAAAGAATGAGAGACAGAGAGAATGAGAGAATGAGAGACAGAAAGAGAGAGACAGAAAGAATGAGAGACAGAGAGAGAGAGACAGAAAGAGACAGAAAGAATGAGAGACACAAAGAGAGAGAGAAAGAATGAGAGACAGAAAGAGAGAGACAGAAAGAATGAAAGACAGAGAGAATGAGTGACAGAGAGAATGAGACAGAAAGAATAAGAGACAGAAAGAGAGAGACAGAGAAAATGAGAGACAGAGAGAATGAGAGACAGAAAGAATGAGAGACAGAGAGAGTCGATAGAAAGAGAGGAGAGAGTCGTAAATCACAGATTTAATATGTCAGACTGGAGGAAGCTGGTCAGGTAAAGATCAGGAGGGGGGATGAGGAGAGGAGAGGGGTGAGTAGGGGTGAGAGGGTGAGGAGGGGTGAGGAGAGGGTAAGGAGGGGAGAGGGGAGAGAGTGATGATGAGGGGTGAGGGGAGGAGAGGTGAGGGGTGAGGAGGGGTGAGGGGAGGAGAGGGTTGGGTTGAGGAGAGGTTGAGGAGAGGTGAAAGGAGATAGGGGAAGGGTGAGGGGAGGAGAGAAGGGTGAGGAGGGGTGATGGGAGAGACGTGAGGAGGAGTGAGGGGAGAGATGTGAGGAGGGGTGAGGGGAGGAGAGAGGATAAGGTAGAGGTGCAGGAGGACTAGAGGGCGAAGTACTGTCCTGCTGCGCAAATGAAGTGAAGTTGTACTGCATAAACACACACACACACACACACACACACACACTGGCTATTAATAGTTCCTCACAATATCACGCCCCAGTGGGGGAGAGACAGACAAACAAACACTTAACCTTTACTGCAGTATAGTGCTGATGGACTTACTGATACTGTAACAGGTATGGGGAAAGGTCATAAACACACACACACACACGATGTATGGGAGGGAGGGAGAGAGAGAGAGAGAGAGAGAGAGAGAGAGAGAGAGAGAGAGAGAGAGAGAGAGAGAGAGAGAGGCAGTCATGCAGTCAAACAGCTCCTGACTTGTTCTAACTTTCTGGTTGTTAAGAGTGAGATAAAGGATAGAGGGCAGCATTTTCACGTTCGGATCAAAAACGTGCCCAAATTAAATAACTGCCTCCTACTCAGACTCAGAAGGTAGGATATGCATATTATTAGTAGATTTGGATAGAAAACACTCTGAAGTTTCTGTTTGAATGATATCTGTGAGTATAACAGAACTCATATGGCAGGCAAAAACCTGAGAAAAATCCAACCAGGAAGTGGGAAATCTGAGAATTGTAGTTCTTCTTTTCAATCCCCATTGAAACTACAGTGTCTAAGGGGTCACGTTGCACTTCCTAAGGCTTCCATTGGCTGTCAACAACCTTCAGAAAGTTTTTTCATCCTTCTCTTGTTACTGGGCAGAAAATAGGAGCTCAGTCAATCAGTGGCCTGTCTGAGGACAAGGGACTTGGTGATGAGCGAGCCCGCGAGCGCGCCGTTCCTTTTTTTTCTTCTGGAATGAATACGCCATTGTCCGGTTGGAAAATTATCGCATTTTTACGTTAAAAATACCCTAAAGATTGATTGTAAACATTGTTTGACATGTTTCTACAAACGGTAATGGAACTTCTGAGCTTTTCGTCTATTTATTTGCGCCCCCGCCTCGTGCCTTTGGAATAGTGTTCTGGACGCGCCAACAAAACGGAGGTATTTGGACATAAATGATGGACTTTATCGAACAAATTAACATTTCTTGTGGAAGTGGGAATCCTGCGAGTGCATTCCGCCGAAGATCAGCAAAGGTAAAAAAAGATTTCTAACACTATTTTAGAGTTTTGTTGACGCCGTGACCTCGTGGCTAACTGTATAGCTTGCATTGATGGTTGAGCTATGTACTCAGAATATTGAACAATGTGCTTTCTCCGTAAAGTTATTTTGTAATCTGACACCGCGATTGCATTAAAAAGTAGTATATCTATAATTCTATAAATAATTGTTGTATAATTTGTCAACGTTTATGATGAGTATTTCTGTAATATGTGTGCTCATTGTGCTCATTCACTGGAAGATTTGGAGGCTAAACATTTTCTGAACATCACGCGCCAATGTAAAATGCTATTTTTGGATATAAATATGAACTTGATCGAACAAAACATACATGTATTGTGTAACATGATGTCCTATGAGTGTCATCTGATGAAGATCGTCAAAGGTTAGTGCTTAATTTTAGCTGTATTTCGGGTTTTTGTGACGCCTCTCCTTGCTAGGAAAATGGCTGTGTGGCTTTTGTTGTTTAGGTGGTGTCCTAACATAATGTAATGTTTTGCTTTCGCTGTAAAGCCTTTTTGAAATCGGACAATGTGGTTGCATTAACGAGAAGTGTATCTTTAAAATGGTGTAAAATAGTTGTATGTTTGAGAAATTGAAACTATTAGATTTTTGTTGTTTAGAATTTCACGCCGTGCTATTTTGTCAAATGATCCCGTTAAAGGGATCCTATCTCAAAGGGGTCCTCAAAAGGTTAACAAGATTAAATTAGCAAAAAATATATATGTACTGTAATGAAATTGTACTGACGATCAACACAGGTGGAAAATATTGACAAAGTGTGAGTTAAAATGTTAATTGTTCTAGCTAAATTCAAATCTGTCAGCTAGCTTACTGGCTAGCTCCAACTGTTTACTGGTGGTAACCATAGCACCATGGCCATTGAGGCAGCTCTAGCAGCACCAGCAGCAGCAGAGACTGAGATACCACCCCCCCTTTTTTTCCCAGCAGAAATCAAATCAGAGAAGGGAAGAATCAATTTAAACACAGAATTCAGAGGGAGAACCCAGAAACTTTGTGTGCTGACTGCTCACACAACAGGACTGTTACAAACCTGTATTCAGACCACACTACTGCCTGGCATACAGCTGTTAAAACCTCTTGAGACTCTCATCCCGTTAGCAGGATCATTTTCCAGCGAAAAACTCCTAGCGACATTAGCATAACGAAATTCAATATATATATTTTTCAAATATAGGACTGTCTCATATCGTTTTATAGATACACCTCTCTTGAATCGACCCTCGTTGTCCGATTTCAAAAAGGTTTTACAGGAAAAGCACAATATTAGATTATGTTAGAGGTGTACATGGTAAAAGTAGCATCATATGAATTTTCCGACCAAGCACATGCATCACATATAACCAAAAAACAGCTAAATGCAGCACTAACCTTTTACAAACTTCATCAGATGACACACCTAGGACATCATGTTACACACAGCATGCAATCTTTTGTTCAATAAAGGTCATATTTCTATATAAAAACAGCATTTTACATCGGCACCTGACGTTGACTAACTATTTTCCCATAAAATGCGTCCGGGAAACAGTGCTACAATTTTATAAATTACTATTCGAAAACGTTTTTTTTTTTAATATTGTCAATCTAAGATTTATAGATGAATATCTCTTGAAAACACCCGTCATAACAGATTTTAAATTAACTTTACAGGGTAATCACACTTTGAGATAAAAGGGGATGCGATACTCAGAAAATGAGCTAGAAAGCCTAGCTCGTCGCCATCTTGGAACAATCGCACATCACATCTGATCTTGTATAATATTGCCAATAATCCCTCACCTTTAGTTGTCTTCATCAGAAAGCACTTCCAGGAATTCCCAGGTCCACGACAAATGTATTTTCGGTCGAAAAAGTCCATCCTTTATGTTCCATTAGCTTGCTGTTGTTAGCGCGTCCTAAGGCTGTAACCAAATGTTGATCCGTGCGCGGCACTCGGCTAACGAAAAATGACTATTTTCCCTCCGTTAGGTTCGTTCAAACATGTCAAACGTTGTATAACATTAATCTTCAGGGCCTGTTTCAACAAGAGAGCCAATAAGATTCGAGTGGGACGATTTCATTGTGTTTCAAAACGTTTCCAAAGGTGGGGGCAGACACGGCCGCCGACGTCACAATGCTGATGGCCCTCCTACTGTGACCAATTGCCACATTGTCTCCTACACTGAGTTTCGACTGTAGAAGCCTCAAAACACTTTGTAAAGACTGGGGACATCTAGTGGATGCACTGGAAAGTGCTCAATTATAATTTTTTCACGTTGTGAATTACAGGGAAGGCTGTGAAGTCGAGTCCACAATTCAGAATCCCACTTCCTGGTTCAATCGGTCTCGGGGTTTTGACTGCCATACGAGTTCTGTTATACTCACAGACACCATTCAAACAGTTTCAGAAACTTTAGGGTGTTTTCTATCCATATAAAATAAGTATATGCATGTCCTAGCTTCTGAGTTTGATTAGTAGGCCGTTGAAAATGGGAACGAATTTTTTCCAAAATGCGCTGTGGCGCCCCCAGTGGTAGGATATACGCAAGAGGTTAACAGGCATTTCAGCTATACAACAAAGAAAGGCATCTGCAAGGGAAGGCAAATACAAATTTTTGAGGACAGCGAAAAGGACCAGGAAAACAGGTTTCTGACGATAAACGTGTACCAGAATGGCACTGTCATGGTCCAAGGCAGTGGACTATTTTGTGCAGGACTTCCCCACCCTGGGGAAGATGGCGGAAACCAAAAAGGACAAGGACAGCACCCTGACCTCTCACCTCACCTCAGGCACTCCAAGAGCAGGAGGTATGGGTTACTGCATTAAAGAAGCAGCACCCCAGCTACACCAGTTCCATATACCAAAACATCACATGACTGATCATATTTACACCCTACACACCCTGACAGATAAACATGTCCACCAAAATAATACCAACGCTTGCTTTATCGACTTCCAAAAAGCATTTGATTATATTTGGCATACAGAACTGTTCTGCAAAGTTATTAAACATATTATTTCATTAAATCAATGTATACTGGCAATACGTGCAGCATCAAAATCGGCAAGAAAAAATGACAAAATATTTAACCATGGGCTGGGCTGGGCCTTCACCAGGGTTGCAATCTGAGCCCAGCACTCTTCAATATTCACATCAACAAAATTGGCCACTATTCTAGAAAAATCCTCGACCCCTGGTGTTAGTCTCTAAAATTCAGAATTTAAATGCCTGCTCTTCACAGATGACCCGTGCCCACAGCACATGGCCTACAGCAGAGCATGGACCTGCTAGCGCAGTACTGCCAGACCTGGGCCCTGGCAGTAAACCCCAAAAATAGAAAAATAATGATTTTCCAGAGAAGATCCAGATCTCAGGGATTTAGAAGAAAGTTCTCAATTGGTACAACATTTATAGAGTACTGCACACACTACAATTACTTAGGTTTAAAAATAAGCTCAACTGGACACCTTAATGAAGCAGTCAATGAACTGAGAGTGGGCATTCTATGCCATTAAAAAATACATTCAAATTGAAATACCTATTCAAATTTGGCTAAAAGTAATTGAATGTCTCATTGAACCAATTTATGATTCATGGCAGTGAGGTGTTGGGTCGACTTGCAAAACATGATTTCATCCAATGGGACAAACACCCAATTGAAACCATGCATGCAGAGTTCCTTAAGATTCTCCTACATGTCCAGAGGAAAACTACAAACAGGCCAATATCCACTAATAATAAAATCTAAGTTTTGGAAACATCTAAAAATACAGTGACCCTCTCTCATATCATTACCAAGCACTGCAGTGCCAAGAGGTGATCAGAGAAAAGAGTCCCCTCATCCAGCTGGTCCAGGAGCTGAGTTCACAAACCTGTTCTACTAACACACTGAAGCCTCAGGACCAGAACATGCACTCAATCAGAATAAACCAAACTACAACACAGTCAAAACAAAACTACAATACGTATTGGGAAACACAGTCACAAAGTAAAATGCAGTGCTATCTGGCCCTAAATCGACGGTACACCGTGGCAAACTATTTGACCATTATTACTGATCAAAACCTTAGAAAAACCTTGATAAAGTACAGGCTCAGTGAGAACAGCCTTGCCATTGAGATGGGTAGACACAGGAAAACCTGGCTCCCTGTAGCGGGACCATTTTAACTCCATCTCTTCATTCAAAGACTCAATCATGGACACTCTTACTGACAGTTGTGACTGCTTTGCGTGATGTATTGTTGTCTCAACCTTCTTGCCCTTTGTGCTATTGTGTGTGCCCAATAATGTTTGTACCATGTTTTGTGCTGCTACCATGTTGTGCTGCTGCCATGTTGTGTTTCTACCATGTTGTTGCCATGTTGTGTTGCTACCATGCAGAGTTTTCATGTGTTGCTGCCATGTTATGTTGTCGTCTTAGGTCTCTCTTTATGTAGTGTTGTCTCTCTTGTCATGATGTGTTTTGTCCTATATTTTTATTATATTATTTTTAATCCCATCCCCCATCCTCGCAGGAGGCCTTTTGCTTTTTGGTATGGCCGTCATTGTAAATAAGAATGTGTTCTTAACTGACTTTCCTAGTTAAATAAAGGTTAAATAAAGGTTAACAAATGTAATTAAAGTGGAAAGGCTGTGTAAACACTGCACCACAGCAGAACCTGAGACAGAGCTGCATTTCCTGACAATATGTCAAAAATATAAAGCAATTAGAGAGTTTAAGTTCCCCAAATTTGAAACCCTTATTCAAGGTTTCAAAGACCTCTCTGATGAAAATAGGCTATCCATCCTGTTAGGGGAGGACACAGAGAGATGTGGGTTGGCAGTGCACTACATTGCTGCCTGTCATAAGATGAGGGACAGTGTCTGACTGACAGACAAAGTAACCTGCACATGTCCTATATGCTTATTGTTATTGTTATTTGACTCTTCATTATTGCTGTTACTGTTGTCCGGTTGACAATCTTGATTATTATTCTTTTAATTATGTGAAAATTGTAAATATCCAAAGTAAGCTTTGGTAATGTGTACATTGTTACAACATGCCAATAAAGCAAATTGAGAGAGAGAGAGAGAGAGAGAGAGAGAGAGAGAGAGAGAGCGAGAGAGAGAGTCAATGGGCTAGGACAACACAGTAGAAGCTAACATGTTTATCTGATAATCTGATTGATTTACTGATAGCAACTTAAATGTGGTCAGTCTGGGAAAACCCCAAGAACCAGCATGTCATTTAAACCCTAGTTGAAAGGTTTCACTATATGACATTATGTTCTTCAATGCTTACATAATCATCCATTTTCAAACAGCTGTCACTGTTTTTTCTGCAACTCACAAATAAAACATATAAGGACAAACCCCTCCCATTTCCTCTAGGTTGCTCTCTAGTAGCACCTCGTGTGGTCTCTGATGGTGCTTACATAATTACTGTGCCTCGTTTCAAAGCTGATCAAAATTAGGAACACAAACAAAGGAAACCAATACCCTCCATAGACGGGGAACTGGAAAAAAGAGTGGATTGGAATCCAAATTGAAATGATTTGAATGCTTATTATTATTATTGTCCCAATAGAATTCCTGTGTGTTTAGTTTTTTTAAGCTTCCCCTTTTTTCTTAATTGCTTTGGCAGTGCTGCGGCTGGCCTTTGCCAATAAAGCACCTTGAAATTGAAAAGTGAATTGGAACTGAATAGAGGGAGGGGATTCTCACTATACTGCAGCTGGCAAGGCAGGATTAAGCTTGGCAAAGTGTGTGTGTGTGTGTTGTCTCCCAGGCAGGGTGAGGTTTTTGAGGCTCAATTAGTTCAGCCCAAACACAAATCCCAGACTCTGGGCTTTTCAGGTTTATCTGGGATGAGGCCACAAAACAATGGGGCTTTTCCGCACCTCTGAAAACCCCAAAGTTCCCTATTCTATCCCGCTTATCCCGGAGATCCCCGACACAGTAGGGCGAGGGAAGCTGATCCCACCCTGCAGAGCGACTCAGCCAACACTCCTGGTCTTCCTATGTGGTGGTTCCAGGTGGATACAGGTGAATGTTGTATTGGCCCTGTGTCTTGCTGACTCGAAGCCAGGTCTGTTTGGTGTTCATGGTGACTGATTCAAAGACACTGAAGAGCGCATCTTTAAGCACTTCAGCACCTGTGTGTCTTAAAGGGGGGGATGGGGTTAAAGGTCAGACTGCAGACAGGGACATACTGCTGGGATAACTGTACTGCTCCTATCATTTAATGTTAATCACTTCTCTCCCTCCATTATTTTATCAGTCTGTATCCTTCTGTCTCTCTCCTTCCTTTACTTCTCCCTTCTCTACCACATTACGTTATTCATATGCATTCCTGTCCGTGTTCCCTTGTTTCCTCTGTGTGTGTGGCATATAGGTACTCAGCCCGGTACTCTGCCCTGCACCTTGAGACTAATGCCCCATGTATATTGAGTCATTGAACGCTGGTCACCTCATTTAGTGTTTCTATACTGTTGTTAACTCACTGTGTATGTACACCATGTTCTTTATTCTCCACATAGCTCATCCTAATATACCTACTGCTGTACATATCATTTTATCTTCCAAATGAAGATAACATCCATACACCCACATATTTATGTATATTCTGGATTCTCACACACACTAGTGTATATATACTGCTCAAAAAAATAAAGGGAACACTTAAACAACACATCCTAGATCTGAGGCCAACATACTTCCGGATGCTGGAGTGAGTGGTCGTGCTGTCTTTGTATCAAGATAAAGGCGTAGTACAGAGGAACTATCGAGGTTAGCTAGCCAGCTACATTCTCTAACATAGTCAACAACGCGCCCACTGCTAGCTAGCTAACCCTACCAGCTAGCTGTATCATTTTTAGTCAATAAGATTTTTGCAACGTTAGCTTAACTTTCTGAACATTCGAGATGTGTAGTCCACTTGTGTAGCTAGCAGGACTGACTTTGTGTTAGCTAGCCAACGTTTAATTACTTCTGCGTTATGAACTAGACACGGACATGAATGATCCATTGGTAGCTTGTTGTTACCAAGTATTGGTGCTAACCGTCTGTTATAGGATGCTAGCATGCTAGTTAGCTAGTTAGCTACGGCGTCATAGGACACGGTGCACTAGGTGGGTTTTCACGGAAGAATACTGTACCAAGTTATCTAGCGGAATAAACTAAGTTTGAGCCTATTCCTGGAAACATTGAACCACTGTAGTTTACATCAATTTGAATTTCTAGTGGTAGCTAGAAAAGTTATATTTTAGCGTTTTAGTGTTTCAGTGAATTGTTAGTAAGGGAGGCCCTGCGTAGCCTCTCCTGTAGCCTATCAAATATGTGTCGGTCTTTCCCTGTTCTCTCCTCTCTGCACAGGCCATACAAACGCTTCACATCGCGTGGCCGCTGCCACTCTAACCTGGTGGTCCCAGCGCGCACGACCCACGTGGAGTTCCAGGTCTCCGGCAGCCTCTGGAACTGCCGATCTGCGGCCAACAAGGCAGAGTTCATCTCAGCCTATGCTACCCTCCAGTCTCTCGACTTCTTGGCGCTGACGGAAACATGGATTACCACAGAAAACACTGCTACTCCTACTGCTCTCTCCTCGTCTGACCACGTGTTCTCGCACACCCCGAGAGCATCTGGTCAGCGGGGTGGTGGCACTGGAATCCTCATCTCTCCCAACTGGACATTCTCTCTTTCTCCCCTGACCCATCTGTCTATCTCCTCCTTTGAATTCCATGCTGTCACAATAACTAGCCCATTCAAGCTTAACATCCTTACCATTTATCGCCCTCCAGGTTCCCTTGGAGAGTTCATCAATGAGCTTGACGCCTTGATAAGTTCCTTTCCTGAGGATGGCTCACCCCTCACAGTTCTGGGTGACTTTAACCTCCCTATGTCTACCTTTGACTCATTTCTCTCTGCCTCCTTCTTTCCACTCCTCTCCTCTTTTGACCTCACCCTCTCACCGTCCCCCCCTACTCATAAGGCAGGCAATACGCCTGACCTCATCCTCACTAGATGCTGTTCTTCTACTAATCTCACTGCAACTCCCCTCCAAGTCTCTGATCACTACCTTGTATCCTTTTCGCTCTCACTCTCCTCCAACACTACTCACTCTGCCCCTACTCAGATGGTATTGCGCCATCGCAACCTTCGCTCTCTCTCTCCTGCTACTCTCTCCTCTTCCATCCTATCATCTCATCCCTCTGCTCAATCCTTCTCCAACCAATCTCCTGATTCCGGCTCCTCAACCCGCTTTTCCTCCCTTTCTGCATCCTTTGACTCTCTATGTCCCCTATCCTCCCGACCGGCTCGGTCCTCCCCTTCTGCTCCGTGGCTTGATGACTCATTGCGAGCTCACAGAACAGGGCTCCGGGCAGCCAAGTGGAAATGGAGGAAAACTAGCTTCCCTGCGGAACTGGCATCTTTTCACTCCCTCCTCTTTACATTTTCCTCCTCTGTTTCTGCTGCTAAAGCCACTTTCTACCACTCCAACTTCCAAGCATCTGCCTCTAACCCTAGGAAGCTCTTTGCCACCTTCTCCTCCCTCCTGAATCCTCCTACTCCTCCCCCCCTCCTCCCTCTCTGCGGATGACTTCGTCAACCATTTTGAAAAGAAGGTCGACGACATCCGATCCTCGTTTGTTAAGTCAAACGACACCGCTGGTCCTGCTCACATTGCCCTACCCTATGCTTTGCCTTCTTTCTCCCCTCTCTCTCCAGATGAAATCTTGCGTCTTGTAACGGTCGGCCGCCCAACAACCTGCCCGCTTGATCCTATCCCCTCCTCTCTTCTCTAGACCATTTCCGGAGACCATCTCCCTTACCTCACCTCGCTCATCAACTCATCCTTGATGTCAACAACTACAGACCAGTATCCCTTCTTTCTTTTCTCTCCAAAACTCTTGAACGTGCCGTCCTTGGCAAGCTCTCCTGCTATCTCTCTCAGAATGACCTTCTCGATCCAAATCAGTCAGGTTTCAAGGCTGGTCATTCAACTGAGACTGCTCTTCTCTGTGTCACGGAGGCTCTCCGCACTGCTAAAGCTAACTCTTTCTCCTCTGCTCTCATCCTTCTAGACCTATCTGTTGCCTTTGATACTGTGAACCATCAGATCCTCCTCTCCACCCTCTCCGAGTTGGGTATCTCCGGCGCGGCTCACTCTTGGATTGCGTCCTACCTGACAGGTCGCTCCTAGCAGGTGGCGTGGCGAGAATCCGTCTCCGCACCACGTGCTCTCACCACTGGTGTCCCCCAGGGCTCAGTTCTAGGCCCTCTCCTATTCTCGCTATACACCAAGTCACTTGGCTCTGTCATATCCTCACATGGTCTTTCCTATCATTGCTACGCAGATGACACACAATTCATCTTCTCCTTTCCCCCTTCTGATAACCAGGTGGCGAATCGCATCTCTGCATGTCTGGCAGACATATCAGTGTGGATGACGGATCACCACCTCAAGCTGAACCTCGGCAAGACGGAGCTGCTCTTCCTCCCGGGGAAGGACTGCCCTTTCCATGATCTCGCTATCATGGTGGACAACTCCATTGTGTCCTCTGCCCAGAGTGCTAAGAGCCTCGGCGTGACCCTGGACAACACCCTGTCGTTCTCCGCTAACATCAAGGCGGTGACCCGATCCTGTAGGTTCATGCTATACAACATTCGCAGAGTACGACCCTGCCTTACACAGGAAGCGGCGCAGGTCCTAATCCAGGCACTTGTCATCTCCCGTCTGGATTACTGCAACTTCCTGTTGGCGGGGCTCCCTGCCTGTGCCATTAAACCCCTACAACTCATCCAGAATGCAGCAGCCCGTCTGGTGTTCAACCTTCCCAAGTTCTCTCACGTCACACCATTCCTCCGCACACTCCACTGGCTTCCAGTTGAAGCTCGCATCTGCTACAAGACCATGGTGCTTGCCTACGGAGCTGTGAGGAGAACGGGACTTCCGTACCTTCAGGTTCTGATCAGGCCCTACACCCAAACAAGGGCACTGCGTTCATCCACCTCTGGCCTGCTGACCCCCTACCACTGCGGAAGCACAGTTCCCGCTCAGCCCAGTCAAAACTGTTCGCTGCTCGGGCACACCAATGGTGGAACAAGCTCCCTCACGACGCCAGGACAGCAGAGTCAATCACCACCTTCCGGAGACACCTGAAAGCCCACCTCTTTAAGGAATACCTGGGATAAGATATAGTAATCCTTCTAACGCCCCCCCCCCCCAAAAAAAAGATATAGATGTACTATTGTAAAGTGGTTGTTCCACTGGATATCATAAGGTGAATGCACCAATTTGTAAGTCGCTCTGGATAAGAGCGTCTTCTAAATGACGTAAATGTAAATGTCTGAATGAAATAAATAATCTTATTAAATACTTTTTTCTTTACATAGTTGAATGTGCTGACAACAAAATCACACACAAATAATCAATGGAAATCCAATTTATCAACCCATGGAGGTCTGGATTTGGATTCACACTCAAAATTAAAGTGGAAAACCACACTACAGGCTGATCCAACTTTGATGTATCGTCCTTAAAACAAGTCAAAATGAGGCTCAGTAGTGTGTGTGGCCTCCACGTGCCTGTATGACCTCCCTACAATGCCTGGGCATGCTCCTGATGAGGTGGCAGATGGTCTCCTGAGGGATCTCCTCCCAGACCTGGACTAAAGCATCCGCCAACTCCTGGACAGTCTGTGGTGCAACGTGGCGTTGGTGGATGGAGCGATACATGATGTCCCAGATGTGCTCAATTGGATTCAGGTCTGGGGAACGGGCGGGCCAGTCCATAGCTTCAATGCCTTCCTCTTGCAGGAACTGCTGACACACTCCAGCCACATGAGATCTAGCATTGTCTTGCATTAGTAGGAACCCAGGGCCAACCGCACCTGCATATGGTCTCACAAGGGGTCTGAGGATCTCATCTCGGTACGTAATGGCAGTCAGGCTACCTCTGGCGAGCACATGGAGGGCCGTGCGGCCCCCCAAAGAAATGCCACCCCACACCATGACTGACCCACCGCCAAACCAGTCATGCTGGAGGATGTTGCAGGCAGCAGAACGTTATCCATGGCGTCTCCAGACTCTGTCACCTCTGTCACATGTGCTCAGTGTGAACCTGCTTTCATCTGTGAAGAGCACAGGGCGCCAGGGGCGAATTTGCCAGTCTTGGTGTTCTCTGGAAAATGCCAAACGTCCTGCACGGTGATGGGCTGTAAGCACAACCCCCACCTGTGGACGTCGGGCCCTCAATACCACCCTCATGGAGTCTGTTTCTGACCATTTGAGCAGACACATGCACATTTGTGGCCTGCTGGAGGTCATTTTGCAGGGCTCTGGCAGTGCTTCTCCTGCTCCTCCTTGCACAAAGGCGGAGGTAGCGGTCCTGCTGCTGGGTTGTTGCCCTCCTACGGCCTCCTCCACGTCTCCTGATGTACTGGCCTGTCTCATTGTAGCGCCTCCATGCTCTGGACACTACGCTGACAGACACAGCAAACCTTCTTGCCATAGCTCGCATTGATGTGCCATCCTGGATGAGCTGCACTATCTGAGGCACTTGTGTGGGTTGTAGACTCCGTCTCATGCTACCACTAGAGTGAAAGCACCGCCAGCTTTCAAAAGTGACCAAAACATCAGCCAGGAAGCATAGGAACAGAGAATTGGTCTGTGGTCACCACCTGCAGAACCACTCCTTTATTGGGGGTGTCTTGCTAATTGCCTATAATTTCCACCTGTTGTCTATTCCATTTGCACAACAGCATGTGAAATTTATTGTCAATCAGTGTTGCTTCCTAAGTGGACAGTTTGATTTCGCAGAAGTGTGATTGACTTGGAGTTACATTGTGTTGTTTAAGTGTTCCCTTTATTTTTTTGAGCAGTGTATATACAGTGAGGGAAAAAGTATTTGATCCCCTGCTAATTTTGAACGTTTGCCCACTGACAAAGAAATTATCAGTCTATAATTTTAATGCTTGGTTTATTTGAACAGTGAGAGACAGAATATCAGCAAAAAAATCCAGAAAAACACGTCAAAAATGTTATAAAATGATTTGCAAATTAATGAGGGAAATACGTATTTGACCCCTCTGCAAAACATGACTTAGTACTTGGTGGCAAAACCCTTGTTGGCAATCACAGAGGTCAGACGTTTCTTGTAGTTGGCCACCAGGTTTACACACATCTCAGGAGGGATTTTGTCCCACTCCTCTTTGCAGATCTTCTCCAAGTCATTAAGGTTTCGAGGCTGACGTTTGGCAACTCGAACCTTCAGCTCCCTCCACGGATTTTCTATGGGATTAAGGTCTGGAGACTGGCTAGGCCACTTCAGGACCTTAATGTGCTTCTTCTTGAGCCACTCCTTTGTTGCCTTGGCCGTGTGTTTTGGGCCATTGTCATGCTGGAATACCCATCCACAACCCATTTTCAATGCCCTGGCTGAGGGAAGGAGGTTCTCATCCAAGATTTGATGGTACACGGCCCCGTCCATCGTCCCTTTGATACGGTGAAGTTGTCCTGTCCCCTTAGCAGAAAAACACCCTCAAAGCATAATGTTTCCACCTCCATGTTTGACGGTGGGGATGGTCTTCTTGGGGTCATAGGCAGCATTCCTCCTCCTCCAAACACGGCGTGTTGAGTTGATGCCAAAGAGCTCCATTTTTGTCTCATCTGACCACAACACTTTCACCCAGTTGTCCTCTGAATCATTCAGATGTTCATTGGCAAACTTCAGACTGGCATGTATATGTGCTTTCTTGAGCAGGGGAACCTTTGCTCTGCAGGATTTCAGTCCTTCACGGCGTAGTGTGTTACCAATTGTTTTCTTGGTGACTATGGTCCCAGCTGCTTTGAGATCATTGACAAAATCCTCCCGTGTAGTTCTGGTCCGTTCTTATGATCATTGCAACTCCATGAAGTGAGATCTTCCATAGAGCCCCAGGCCGAGGGAGCTTGACAGTTCTTTTGTGTTTCTTGCATTTGCGGATAATCACACCAACTGTTATCACCTTCTCACCAAGCTGCTTGTCGATGGTCTTGTAGCCCATTCCAGCCTTGTGTAGGTCTACAATCTTGTTCCTGACATCCTTGGAGAGCTCTTTGGTCTTGGCCATGGTGGAGAGTTTGGAATCTGATTGATTGATTGTTGCTTCTGTGGACTGGTGTATTATTTACAGGTAACAAACTGAGATTAGGAGCACTCCCTTTAATAGTGTGCTCCTAATATCAGCTCGTTACCTGTATAAAAGTACACCTGGGAGCCAGAAATCTTTCTGATTGAGAGGGGGTCAAATACTTATTTCCCTCATTAAAATGCAAATCAATTTATAACATTTTTGACTCACGTTTTTCTGGATTTCTTTGTTGTTATTCTGTCTCACACTGTTCAGGTAAACCTACCATTAAAATGATAGACTGATCATTTCTTTGTCAGTGGGCAAACGTACAAAATCAGCAGGGGATCAAATACTTTTTTCACTCACTGTATATATATATATATATATATATATATATATATATATATATATATATAGATACTTTGGACTGTTTCTCTTCATTTCCTGTTTCGATTATTTGTATTATTTATGTATTTGTATTGTATTTGTGAGACGTTCTACTGCACTGTTGGAGATAGTAACACAAGACATTCTACTGCACTGTTGGAGCTAGTAAGACAAGACATTCTACTGCGCTGTTGGAGCTAGTAACACAAGACATTCTACTGCGCTGTTGGAGCTAGTAACACACGACATTCTATTGCGCTGTTGGAGCTAGTAACACACGACATTCTACTGCGCTGTTGGAGATAGTAACACAAGACATTCTACTGCGCTGTTGGAGCTAGTAACACACGACATTCTATTGCGCTGTTGGAGCTAGTAACACACGACATTCTACTGCGCTGTTGGAGCTAGTAACACACGACATTCTACTGCACTGTTGGAGCTAGTAACACACGACATTCTACTGCACTGTTGGAGCTAGTAACACACGACATTCTACTGCACTGTTGGAGCTAGTAACATAAGACATTCAACTGCACTGTTGGAGCTAGTAACACAAGACATTCTACTTTTCTGTTGGAGCTAGTAACACAAGACATTCTACTTTACTGTTGGAGCTAGTAACACAAGACATTCTACTGCCCTGTTGGAGCTAGTAACACAAGACATTCTACTGCACTGTTGGAGCTAGTAACACAAGATATTATACTGTACTGTTGGAGCTAGTAACACAAGACATTCTACTGCCCTGTTGGACCTAGTAACACAAGACATTCTACTGCACTGTTGGAGCTAGTAACACAAGACATTCTACTGCACTGTTGGAGCTAGTAACGCAAGACATTCTACTGCACTGTTGGAGCTAGTAACACAAGACATTCTACTGCACTGTTGGAGCTAGTAACACAAGACATTCTACTGCACTGTTGGAGCTAGTAACACAAGCATTTTGCTGCACCTGCCATAACACCTGCAGATCTGTCTACACAACAAATACACTTTGATTTGATTGGATAGGCTGGCTCTAATAATCATATATGGTGCTGCTACCCTGTTAATCATATATCCTAATGCCTATTCACCGTACCCTAAACATTTCTACCTCTATCACTCCAGTATCCCTGCACATTGTAAATATGGTATTGGAACTGACCCTGTATATCGCTTTCGTACTGTTGTGTTCTTCTTATTTCTTATTTTTACTATTACATTGATTACTGCATAGTTGGGTTTACAGCTTGCAAGAAAGGCATTTCACTGTACTTGTACACGTGATATTGAAAGTTGAAAATGAAGGTGGAGTTGACGCTAGTGGATTGTGTGTTGAAAGACAGGCAATGTTCAATATGTTTTATAAGTGTTTGTGTATACATGTGGTTGTGTGTGTGTGTGTGAGTGTGTCTGTGTCTGTGTCTGTGCCTGTGCGTGTGTCTGTGCTTGTGTTTGTGTGCGTGTGTCTGCATGTGTGTGTGTATGTGTGTGTGTGCGTGCGTGCGTGCGTTTGCATGTGTGTGTGTGTGTGTGTGTGTGAGTGCTGGTGTGTGTGTGTGTGTGTGTGTGTGTGTGTGCTGGTGTGTGTGTGTGTGTGTGTGTGTGTGTGTGTGTGTGTGTGTGCTGGTGTGTGTGTGTGTGTGTGTATGTGAGTGTGTGTGTGCGCTGGTGTGTGTGTGTATGTGTTTGTGTGTGTGTGCGTGTGTGCTGGTGTGTGTGTGTGTGTGTGTGTGTGTGTGTGTGTGTGTGTGTGTGTGTGTGTGTGTGTGTGTGTGTGTGTGTGTGTGTGTGTGTGTGTGTGTGTGTGTGTGTGTGTGTGCTGGTGTATACCTGATGGGTTGCTCAGGTTAAGGCCTATTGTACCTGCAACTGTAAACAACAGATGGTGCACCGCAGTCCCCAAAGTACACTTCCCTGTATACACACACACGCAGTCAAATACACACACACGCAGTCAAACACACACACACACAAACATACAGACATACACACAAAGAGAGAGACAGTTTCTGAAATGCACAAAAAGACAGTCTATACATGCTAACCAAGTATAAAGTTTTCCAAGAGTTGAGAAAGAAGTTCCCAGCACTTCTCTAAGTAGAGCAGAGAGTATAAATGTTGATTTGTTGGGGTGTTGGTAAGGTGGTTAAAGGCCCAGAAGTTCAATAAAAAGAGAAGTAGTCATGGGTCCAGGTCTTACCTTAATCCGCCCCACATCATTTCAAAGTGCTTTCCCCTGAATCTAAAGGAGGAGAGGCCATGCTATTGTCAAGACCAGATGAACCTGAAATAAACAGGTCTTAGCCGAGGGCAGATTAAATAAACAGGTTTTAGCAGAAGGGATTGGAAGAAATGAAATGAAATAGATTGATTGAACTGGTCAGTGAAAATGTGAGAGAGATACAGTGGGAGCAGTTTGGATAGACTGAGAGAGAGACTGACAAAGAGAGAGAAAGAGAGGAGAGAGGCACTGTAGAAAAGAGAAAGAGAGAGAGGAGAAAGTAGGAAAGACAAATATATATAGAGAGGAGATAGACACAGTAGAAGAGAAAATAGGGAGGCAGAAAGCGAGAGAGAGAGAGAGAGAGAAAGAGAGTGAGGGATACCCTCTAATTATCGAAATCCAGAAAAGAGACATTGAATTCTACAACCACCTAAAAGGAAGCGATTTCCCAACCTTCCTTAAAACAAAGCCATCACCTACAGAGAGATGAACCTGGAGAAGAGTCCCCTAAGAAAGCGGGTCCTGGGGTTCTGTTCAAAGACACAAACAGACCCCACAGAGCCCCAGAACAGCAACACAATTAGACCCAACCAAATCATGAGAAAACAAAAATATATCTATTGACACGTTGGAAAGAATTTACAAAAAAATAAAGCAATCTAGAATGCAATTTGCCCCTAAACAGAGTGTACACAGTGGCAGAATACCTGACCACTGTAACTGACCCAAAATTAAGGAAATCTTTGACTATATAAAGACTCAGTGAGCATAGCCTTGCTACTGAGAAAGTCTGCCGAAGGTAGACCTGGCTCTCAAGAGAAGACAGGCTATGTGCAGACTCCGCACAAAATGAGGTGGAAACTGGGCTGCACATCCTAAGCTCCTGCCAAATGTATGACCATATTAGAGACAGATAATTCCCTCAGATTATGCAGACCCACAAAGAATTCAAAATCAAATCCAATTTTGATAAACTCCCATTTCTATTGAGTGACATACCACAGTGTGCAATCACAGCAGCAATATGTGTGACCTGTTGCCACAAGAAAAGGGCAACCAGTGAATAACAAACACCATAGTAAACAGAACCTATATTTATGTTTATTTATTTTCCATTTTGTACTATTTGCACGTCATTACAACATAATATGACATTTGAAATTACTTTATAATTTTGGAACTTTTGTGAGTGTAATGTTTTTACTGTTCATTTTTTATTGTTTATTTCACTTTAGATTATTATCTAATTCACTTGCCTTGGCAATGTTAACATATGTTTCCCATACTAATAAAGCCCTTAAATTGAATTGAAATTGAATTGAGAGAGAAAGCGAGAGGGAGAAAGATAGAGAAGAGAGAGAGAGATAAAGAGAGGGGGAGAGCAGGCTTTGGATGCTTGGTTGTTTGGGAGAGCAGCCAGGAGTGTAGCTCAGAGGAAGTAAGCTGCTTCCATCCCAGTGAAAGGAGACAGCAGCAGCAGCAGCCATGTTACTGATGTCACCCAACAAACACACACAGCAGTGAGCAGAGCAGATCACACAGAGGCTCTCCCCTGCACAGATTAACACTAACACTACAGCCAGCTGGTTCGCAGAGAGGGAGAGGGGTAACGGGTGAGCGAGAGGGAGTGGGGATGGGAAAAGAGCGTGAGAAAAACAGAGAGAGGGGGGAACAGCAGGGATAGCGAGAAAGAGGGAGAGAGGGAGAGAAAGAGAGGCAGAGAGAGAGGAATACACCCATCTCGGCCTAAACACCAGCGCCACAGGTAACTTCCACAAAGCTGTGAACAATCTGAGAGACAAGGCATGAGGGGCCTTCTATGCCATCAAAAGGAACCTAACATTCAACATACCAATTAAAATCTGGCTAAAAATACTTGAATCAGTTATAGAACCCATTGCCCTTTATGGTTGTGATGTCTGGAGTACGCTCACCAACCAAGAATTCACAAAATGGGACAAACACCAAATTGAAACTCTGCATGCAGAATCCTGCAAAAATATCCTCTGTGTACAACATAAAACACCAAATAATGCATGCAGAGCAGAATTAGGCCGATACCAGCTAATTATCAAATCCAGAAATGAGACATTAAATTCTGTAACCACCTAAAAGGAAGCAATTCGCAAACATTCCATAACAAAGCTGTTACCTACAGATAGATGATCCTGGAGAAGAGTCCCCTAAGAAAGCTGGTCCTGGGGCTCTGTTCACAAACACAAACAGACCACACAGAGCCCCAGGACAGCAACACAATTAGACCCAACCAAATCATGAGAAAAATAAAATATGATTACTTGACACGTTGGAAAGAATTAACAAAAAAACAGAGCAAACTAGAATGCTATTTGGCCCTAAACAGAGAATACACAGTGGCAGAATACCTGACCACTGTGACTGACCCAAACTTAAGGAAAGCTTTGACTACGTACAGATTCAGTGTCTCTCAAGAGAAGACAGGCTATGTGGATACTGCCCACAAAATAAGGTGGAAACTAAGCTGCACTTCCTAACCTCCTGCCAAATGTATGACCATATTAGAGAAAGATTTTTCCCTCAGATTACACAGATCCACAAAGAATTTGAAAACAAACCCGATTTTGATAAACTAACATATCTAATGTGTGAAATACCACAGTGTGCCATCACAGCAGCAATATTTGTGACCTGATGCCACAAGAAAAGGTCAACCAGTGAAGAACAAACACTATTGTAAATACAACCCATATTTATGTTGATTTATATTTTCCCTTTTGTACTATAACTATTTGTACATCATTACAACACTGTATATAGACATAATTTCACATTTGTAATGTCTTTATTCTTTTGGAACTTCTGTGAGTGTAACGTGTACTGTTCATTTTATTGTTTATTTCACTTTTGTATATTATGTAAACATGTGTTTCCCATGCCAATAAACCACCTTGAATTGAATTGAATTGAATTGAGAGAGAGAGAGAGAGAGAGAGAGAAAGAAAGGAGAGGGGGAAGGGAAACAGAGAGTGAACAACAAATGAATACATGATTTGATCCCCAAAAAATAAAAAAATTAGGTTTTGCTGATATAGTCAGACAGTCAGTGTTGATTAAAATAGTCAAAGGTCATCCCCAATCAACCCTTCCATTCTCATATGATTCATGAATCGAATCACGTGACATGACTCATGAATCATGCAAAATAAATCATCCCTGTATGATCATATGATGCAAAATGCTTCATAAGGTGATGATTTTGTCACGTCCTGACCAGTGAAAAGGGTCATTTTGCCATAGTAGATGGTCAGGGCGTGGCAGGGGGGTTGTTTTGTGTGTTTTGGGGTTGGTTTGTTTCTAGGGGAATTTGTTCTAGTTTTCTGTTTCTATGTTTCATTTTCCATGTGTGGCCGAGTATGGTTTCCAATCAGAGGCAGGTGTCTTTTGTTGTCTCTGATTGGAAGCCATACTTAGGCAGCCTGTTTTCCTTTGGGTTTTGTGGGTGGTTGTTTTCCGTTATAGAACTGTTACAGAACTGTTGGTCATTGTTATTTTGTTGTTTAAGTGGTCTCATAAAACAAATTAAGAATGAGCACTCTACACGCTGCGCCTTGGTCTGTTCACTACGACGCCTGTGACAGATTTCTGTATTTTGAAAGTTCCATATCATAAATTTGAATGCTGACATGCAAAACACTTTGGGACTATGTCAACAATGGACTAATGAACAAAATACAAAAAGATGGTTGTATCAAAAGCAAAAGTATAAATCATTTCACATTTCTTACATTAAGCAAACCAGATGGCACAGCTTTCTTGTTTGAAAATGTACGGATAGCCCGGGCCACACTCCAACAGTCAGACATAATTTACAAACAAATCATTTGTGTTTAGTGAGTCCACCATATCAGAGGCAGTAGGGATGACCAGGGATGTTCTCTTGATAAGTGTGTCAATTGGACAATTGTCTTGCCCTGCTAAGCATTCGTAATGTAACGAGTACTTTTGGGTGTCATGGAAAATATTTAGAGTAAAAAGTATATTATTTTCTTCAGGAATGTAGTGAAGTACAAGTAGTCAAAAATATGAATAGTAAAGTAAAGTACAGATTCCCCCAAAAAGCATATTTACTTAAATACTTTACACCACTGCCCATACACTCATCTCCAACTGTTTCCCCTACCCTTAGCCCCATTACCCTAGCATCCTACCCTTTGCCCCATTACCTAGTCTCCTACCCCAAGCCCCATTACCCTTAGACATGTCTGGTCTAGATTTCTACCAACAGTCTCTTTATGGACCAGGACATGTTGTCTGGTCTAGATTTCTACCAACAGTCTTTTTATGGAGCAGGACATGTTGCCTGGTCTAGATTGTGCATGAGAGTGGATTTCGCCTTTTAGTAGGAAAATTCACTGAACCGGATGCAAATCACATCCCATTCCCACACACACTGACACCTCGCAGCAAAATCAATATGGAATATGCTTAGCTGTGGCACAAGGAAATTAAGTCAAATTAATATGAAAGATAATTGTAAGGAAAGGTCAGAGACTCAGAAAGCAGGAAAACCACACATGCACACAAACACAAAACATAGGAAAACTGTAATGACCTCTACACGATCTGTCGCACTGCACTGCAGTACAATGGCGTTGTGTAATTGACTTAATGCACAAAAGCAATTACTTTAATTGTATCCACAGGGATAATGTGAGCTAAAATAGACCACTGTCATATATTTACCCTTTTATGGTGCCCTCATAAAAACACAGACGTATATTCTCACCAGGGATACATGACCGTTTCTTCTTCCCTCTTCTTCTCGCTTCATCACATTTCTTCCCCTGTCAACTGTAAGTGCTGTTATTGTGAAATGGAAACGTCTAGGAGCTACAACGGCTCAGCCACGAAGTGGTAGGCCACACAAGCTCACAGAATGGGACCAGGGAATGCTGAAGCTCGGAGTCAGTAAAAATCATCTGTCCTTGGTTGAAACACTCACTACCGAGATCCAAACTGCCTCTGGAAGCAACGTCAGCTGTTTGTCGACAGCTTCATGAATTGGGTTTCCATGACCGAGCAGCCACACATAAGCTTAAGATCACCAAATGCAATGCCAACATCGGCTGGAGTGCTGTAAAGCTTGCCACCATTGCACTTAAAAGCAGTGGAAACGCGTTCTCTGAAGTGATGAATCAAGCTCACCATCTGGCAGTCTGACCGATTGGTTTTGGCAGATGCCAGGAGAACGCTACCTTCCCCAATGCACAGTGACAACTAAAGCTTGGTGGAGGAGGAATAATGGTCTGGGGTTGTTTTTCATGGTTCGGGCTGGGTCCCTTAGTTCCAGTGTAGGGCAATCTCAACTCTACAGCATACAATGACAAAGCGAGGTCCATACAGAAATGGTTTGTCAAGATCGGTGTCGAAGAACTTGACTGGCCTACACAGAGCCCAGAACTAAACCCAAACGCAAACCTTTGGGATTAATTGAAAAGCCGACTGCGAGCCAGGTCTAATTGCCCAACATCAGTGCTCAACCTCACTAAGGTTGAGTACCAAATGGAAGCAAGTCCCTGCTTCCATTCTGAATGGAAGCATGTGCCTGTAGCATTGTTCCCATCTAGTGCAAAGCCTTCCCAGAAGAGTGAAGGCTGTTATAGCAGCAAAGGGGGACATTATTCTGGAATGAGATGTTCCACAAGCATATTTTTGGCCATGTAGTTTATCTATCTAACTGTCTCTCTCTCTTGTTATCTCTCCTTTTCTGTGTCTCCCTCAGTCTATCTAACTGTCTGTTTTTCTGATATGTTTGGTTGGGCTAAATGACCTGTCCAGAAGCGGTTAACATTGAACTAATCCACTAGTAGAACAATTTCCACTTTCTTTTTAAGGTCAGTTGCACGCACGCACACGCACACGCACACGCACACGCACACGCACACGCACACGCACACGCACACACACACACACACACACACACACACACACACACACACACACACACACACACACACACACGGGCGGCAGATAGGCTAGCGGTTAAGAGCGTTGAGGAAGTACCCTAAAGGTTGCATGTTTGAATCCCTGAGCCAGTAAGGTGGAAAAATCTGCTATTCTGCCCTTGAGCAAAACTTTTACCCCCTACAACAACTGCGTCCTGGGCCGCCGATAACGTGAATGTTGATTAAGCCAGCCCCCCACACCTCTCTGTTCCAGAGAAGTTGAGTTAAATGTGGAAGAAACATTTCGGTTGAATGCATTCAGTTGTACAGCTGATTAGTTATCCGATTTACAAAGTGACAGGTGACCTGTGTAGGTGAGCTACTGATGATGACCTCACTGACCCCCCAACTCAGTCTCCCTTTGCCCTGCATCTACCCTGCTACATCAATCAGACATACTGTACACCAGTGCTTAATTTGATCTGGATCCTGCTGGAACAGGATCCGACACCTCTCAGATTTGACTTTGTTTGTCCGGTTCCGGTACCTCTCACGGCATTAAATCAAGTTGCTTCCTCATTATTTTTTCCCGCCTCCCAGAAAAACCATAATGTAAAATTACAGTGATCCTTCTGTGTAGTCATCCTATCCTGCCACTCTGATTCCAGACCTGCTCTCTTATTTGTACATAGAGGTTACGAGGAGGGCCAGTGGGGTAAGTAACTGATCTTGAAAAACAGGTCTTGGTAGTGGTGTTCAGATAGTCTATAGGTCCCTATGTAATCACGTTACGTAGCCTTGGCTAGTCATCTCCCTACTGAATTTGAATCGTGGGAAAGCCAAATAAAAAGTGGATAAGAAAAGGCAATTGAGTTTCACATTCAGTTTACAAATCCAGAGAACGATGTTGAATTGAACCCAGAACGAGCCAGAGAACTGTCAGTGCCGGAGGAGAGCAGTGAGGGTCAAACTGTTCCTGATGGCGATGCCTTAGCAAGCAGCGATGCTAATCGTGCCAGTTCAGTATCACCACCGGCACCTCCACTAGCTTGTAAGCCTACTAGCGAGTCAGACTCAGCGGGAGAGGGAGAAGGGGAGCTAGGGGAGGGGCGCAGTGCATCCACAGATGAAGTGCTCGGAGCAGGTGCAATTTAAAGTTCAAGAACAAGCAAACGTATAACCCTTGCTTGTCATGCAGAATTCAAAGTTCGGCTATACAACATGCAAAAAGGTAGGAAGCTTGGGTCTACAAATGTCTGGAGGGATTAAAGTAGCAAAATAGTTGGTGGAATGTACAGTTAATCAAATCAAATCGAATCAAATCAAATTGTAATGGTCACATACACATGGTTAGCAGATGTTATTGCGAGTGTAGCGAAATGCTTGTGCTTCTAGTTCCGACAGTGCAGTAATATCTAACAAGTAATCTAACAATTCCACAACAACTACCTAATACACACAATGTAAGGGGATGGCATAAGAATGTGTACATAAACATTTATGGATGTGCGAAGGCCATGCGGCATAGGCAAGATGCAATAGATGGTATTAAATAAAATACAGTATATACATATGAGATGAGTAATGTAGGATATGTAAACATTATTATAGTAGCATTATTTAAAGTGAATAGTGATATCATTAATACAATGATTTATTAAAGTGGTCAGTGATTTGAGTCTGTATGTTGGCAGCAGCCTCTCTATGTTAGTGATGGCTGTTTAACAGTCTGATGGCCTTGAGATAGAAGCTGTTTTTCAGTCTCTCGGTCCCAGCTTTGGTGCACCTGTACTGACGTCACCTTCTGGATGACAGCGGGTTGAACAGGCAGTGGCTCGGTTGGCTGTTGTCCTTGATGATCTTTTAGGCCTACCTGTGACATTGGGTGCTGTGGGTGTCCTGGAGGGCAGGTAGTTTGCCCACGGTGATGCGTTGTGCAGACCGCACTACCCTCTAGAGAGCCTTGCGGGTTGAGGATGGTGCAGTTGCCGTACCAGGCGGGGATTCAGCCCGACAGCATGCTCTCGATTGTGCATGTGTCGAAGTTTGTGAGGGTTTTAGGTGACAAGTCAAATTTCTTCAGCCTCCTGAGGTTGAAGAGGCGCTGTTGCGCCTTCTTCACCACGCTGTCTGTGTGGGTGGACCATTTCAGTTTGTCCGTGATGTGTACGCCGAGGAACTTAAAACTTTCCACCTTCTCCACTACTGTCCCGTCGAAGACATTTAGTTCAGTTACCTTAGCTTTCTTGGGAACAGGAACAATGGTGGCCATCTTGAAGCATGTTGGGACAGCAGACTAGGATAGGGATTGATTGAATACGTCCATAAACACACCAGCCAGATGGTCTGCGCAAGCTCTGAGGACACGAGGGTTAACACATTTAAACGTTTTACTCACGTCGGCCACGTTGAAGGAGAGCCCACAGTCTTTGGTAGCGGGCCGTGTCGGTGGCACTGTATTGTCCTCAAAGCGCAACACGGCTGGTTTTCTTTTTGTAATCTGTGATTGTCTGTAGACCTTGACACATACGTCTCATGTTTGAGCAATTGAATTATGACTCTACTTTGTCTCTATGCTTACGCTTTGCTTGTTTGATTGCCTTGCGGAGAGAATAGCTACACTGTTTGTATTCGGTCATGTTTCCAGTCACCTTGCCACGATTAAATGCGGTGGTTCGCGCTTCCAGTTTTGTGCGAATGTTGCCACCAATCCACGCTTTCTGGTTAGGGAAGGTTTTAATAGTTACAGTGGGTACAACATCTCCAATGACTTCTTAATAAACTCACTCACCGAGTCAGCGTACACATCAATATTATTGTCTGAGGCTACCCGGACCATATCCCAGTACACGGGATCGAAGCAATCTTGAAGCGGGGAATCCGATTGGTCAGACCAGCTTTGGATAGACCTAAGCACTGTTGCGACCTGTTTTATTTTCTGCCTATAGGAGTAGAGCAACAAGATGGAGTCATGGTCAGATTTGACAAAGGGAGGGTTGGGGAGGGCCTTGTATGCATTGTGGAAGTTAGAGTAGCAGTGGTCCAATGTTTTGCTTGAGCGGGTACAACAATCAATGTGCTGGTAGAATTTAGGTAACCTTGTTCTCAAATTAGCTGTGTTAAAATCCCCAGCTACAATAAATGCAGCCCCAGGATATATGGTTTCCAGTTTACATAGAGTCCAGTGATGTTCTTTCAGGGCCATCGAGGTATCTGCTTGGGAGGGATATACACGGCTGTGACTATAATCGAAGATAATTCTCTTGGAAGATAATGCAGTCGGCATTTGATTGTAAGGAATTCTAGGTCAGGTGAAAAAAAGGACTTGAGTTCCTGTATGTTGTTATGATTACACCATGAGTCGTTAAGTATGAGGCATACACCCACACCCTTCTTCTTACCAGAGAGATGTTTGTTTCTTTCGGCGCAACGCATGAAGAAACCCGGTGGCTGTACCGACTCTAGCAACATATCCCGAGTGAGCCATATTTCTGTGAAACAAAGCAAGTTTCAATCTCTGATGTCTCTCTGGAAGTCCACTCGTGCCCTAATTTCATCCACCTTGTTGTCTAGAGACTGAACATTAGCGAGTAATATGCTCGGAAGCAGTGGATGGTGTGCTCACCTTCTAAGTCTGACCAGGAGGCCGCTCCATCTGCCTCTCCTGCGGCGATGACGTTGTTTTGGGTCGGCCTCTGGGATTAGAACCAATGTACTGGGTGGAGGTCCGAACAAAGGATCCGCTTCAGAAAAGTCGTATTCCTGATCATAATGTTGGTAAGTTGACGTCACTCTATATCCAGTAGTTCTTCCCAGCTTTATGTAATAACACCTAAGATTTTCTTGGCTAACAATGTAAGAAATAATACATAAAACTACTGCAAAGTTTCCTAAGGACGTGAAGAGAGGTCGACCATCTCTGTTGGCGCCATCTTGCTAAAAAATGTATATCCTATGTACCAGATGTAAACAAACAACATAGAGCCATCAGAAAAAAGGGTTAGGGACCATTTGGTGGCAGCAAGCCATGTATACAAGGCTAAAGAGGACACCCAGGTTAACACTCAAAATAAAAAAAATAGACACTACAGTCTTCAGAACAGCCTTAGAAGGAGGCTAAACATCACATCCACATGCCCGCTCATGGCTTTGAGCAAGAAATTTACTCTCAGGAGTTAAATGGTCTTGACATGGGGAGAGTCAATGCGGGAGGTTTTGAAAACTAAGGTAGGAAATTGTATTTTTTTTACAAACTTATTCTGTGAAGGTAATCTGAATATGTGCTTCACATTATCACATAGGCAGGAGGTCTATGTAGAATACATTGATTTATTTTATTTTAAGCTGGCGTATGGCGGGTGTTCTGCAGTGTCGTCTATAAATGTTGCTCTACATTAATGTGTAGAAAATTAACCTATGAGAAATTCTGACTTGTGTAAGCCCCACAGCTATACTCATGTATGTGGGCATACTGCAGTGACGTCTAAAATGCTTTTAATTAATTTGCACCTTGGTGAGTGCTGTCCATTTCACCACCAGAGGTAGTTGGCTACTTGGTTGCTACGTTGTGTTTGACACTTTTTTTATCAATGTGTTCCGGTTTCTCAGAGCCCCCCAGATAACCTCCCCCTCACGCTCACTATGTGTTCCGGGACCTCCTGATTTACACATAAAGCACTGCTGTACACACAATTCAGCCCCACTTCATCAATCAGTATTTATCCAAACCCATTGAGGCGAGAGAAGAGAGAAAACGGAGAAGGGAGAGGTGGAGAGAGAAGAGAGAAGGGGAGGGAGAAGGTCAGAGCTATCTGTCAGAGAGAGAGGGATGGAACGGGTAGAGGTAGAGCCAGGAGAATGAAATAATAGAAACGGTAGAGGGGAGGGAGAGGGGATGGAGAGGGGAGGGGAAGGGGAGGGAGAGGGGTAGAGGGGAGGGAGAGGGGTAGAGGGGAGGGAAAGGGTAGAGGGGATTGAGAGGGGAGGGAGAGGAGAGGGGAAGGGGAGGGAGAGGGGTAGAGGGGAGGGAAAGGGTAGAGGGGATTGAGAGGGGAGGGAGAGGAGAGGGAGAGGGGGGAGGAAGGGTAGAGGGTATGGAGAGGGGATGGAGAGGGGAGGGAGAGGGGAGGGGAAAGTAAGAGGGGAGGGAGAGGGGCGTGGAAGGGTAGAGGGGATGGAGAAGGGATGGAGACGAGAAGGAGAGGGGAGGGAAAGGGGATGCAGAGGGGAAGGGTAGAGGGGAGGGAGAGGGGTAGAGGGGAGGGAAAGGGGAGGGAGAGGGGTTGAGGGGAGGGAAAGGGGAGGGAGAGGGGTTGAGGGGAGGGAAAGGGGAGGGAGAGGGGTTGAGGGGAGGGAAAGGGGAGGGAGAGGGGTTGAGGGGAGGGAAAGGGGAGGGAGAGGGGTTGAGGGGAGGGAAAGGGGAGGGAGAGGGGTTGAGGGGAGGGAAAGGGGAGGGAGAGGGGTTGAGGGGAGGGAAAGGGTAGAGGGGATTGAGAGGGGAGGGAGAGGGGAGGGAGAGGGGTTGAGGGGAGGGAAAGGGGAGGGAGAGGGGTTGAGGGGAGGGAAAGGGGAGGGAGAGGGGTTGAGGGGAGGGAAAGGGGAGGGAGAGGGGTTGAGGGGAGGGAAAGGGTAGAGGGGATTGAGAGGGGAGGGAGAGGAGAGGGAGAGGGGAGAGGAAGGGTAGAGGGTATGGAGAGGGAGTAGGGAGGGAGAGGGAAGGGTAGAGGGGATGGAGAAGGGAGGGAGACGAGAATGAGAGGGGAGGGAAAGGGGACGCAGAGCGGAAGGGTAGAGGGGAGGGAGAGGAGGGAAAGGGGTAGATTTGAGGGAGAGGGAAAGGAGAGGAGAGGGAGAGGGCAGGGAAAGGGTAGAGGGGATGGAGAGTGTATGGAGAGGGGAGGGAGAGGAGAGTGAGAGGGGAGGGGATGGAGAGGGGATGGAGAGGGGAGGGAGAGGAGAGTGAGAGGGGAGGGGAGGGAGAGGGTGAAGGGAGGGAGATGGGTTGGAGAGGGGTAGAGGTGAGGGAGAGGGGAGGGAGAGGGGAAGGATAGAGGGGAGGGAGAGTGGAGGGAGAGTGGAGGGAGAGTGGAGGGAGAGGGGAGGGAGAGGGGACGGAGAGGGGTAGAGGTGAGTGAGAGGGGAGGGAGAGGGGAGGGGGAAGGGTGGAGGGGATAGAGAGGGGAGGGGAGGGAGATGAGGGAGAGGGTACGGGTTTTCTTATTAAAACATCAGGTCACTATTGAGAGGTAAATCTTTAAAGGTGAAACTAATTGTGTTTTTTGAGAAAAAAAAAATGTTCTTGGGAACTTGAATTTTTTTTTTTTCTTCCTCACTTTGTCATTCTTTTTAAACACAATGTTGTCTGATGTGAGTGAATTAAATCAGACTTGTTTCAGGTGAAAGCTGAAGAGTTAGATCTGTGTTTATATGTTTGTATTTGGTCTTTGAATAGTTCCAGTCCAGAAGGCTCTATGGTGGTTTGAAGGACCTTCCGGTCCAGTAGGCTTTATGATGGGGTGAAGGAAGATCCAGTCCAGCAGGTTTTATGATGAGGTGAAGGACGTTTCAGTCCAGCAGGCTTTATGATGGGGTGAAGGAAGATCCAGTCCAGCAGGTTTTATGATAGGGTGAAGGACGTTTCAGTCCAGCAGGCTTTATGATGGGGTGAAGGAAGATCCAGTCCAGCAGGTTTTATGATGGGGTGAAGGACGTTTCAGTCCAGCAGGCTTTATGATGGGGTGAAGGAAGTTCCAGTCCAGCAGGCTTTATGATGGGGTGAAGGAAGTTCCAGTCCAGCAGGCTTTATGATGGGTGAAGGACGTTTCAGTCCAGCAGGCTTTATGATGGGGTGAAGGACGTTTCAGTCCAGCAGGCTTTATGATGGGGTGAAGGACGTTTCAGTCCAGCAGGCTTTATGATGGGGTGAAGGAAGTTCCAGTCCAGCAGGCTTTATGATGGGGTGAAGGACGTTTCAGTCCAGCAGGCTTTATGATGGGGTGAAGGACGTTTCAGTCCAGCAGGCTCTATGATGGGGTGAATGATGTTTCACAATTTAGAGAGGAAAGAATCATGACACTGTTCATCTGGTTCATCTCTCTCTCTCTCTCTCTCTTGTCCTTTCTTTCCCTCTCTTTCTTTATGTCACGAATTCCGCCGAAGTCGGCTCCCCTCCTTGTTCGGGCGACGTTCGGAGGTCGACATCACCTTCTAGCCACCGCCGCTCCATTTTTCATTGTTTCATTTGTTTTGTCTTGTTCCCCGCACACCTGGTTTACATTCCCTAATCAACTGCATATATATATTCCTCTGTGCCCCCCCATGTCTTTGTGAGGGATTGTTTTGTTACGTGTTTTGTACTGACGCGCCTTGCTGATTTTTCCCCGGGTACTATGTATCAACCCGGAGTATGTTTAATTGTTAAACGTTTTTGCATATTTGTGACTTTGTCGCGCTTTGCGCTTTTGCCTTTGGCTGGAGGTTTGTTGGACACTGCTGCGTCGGTCTGTTGTTTGCTTCTGCCGAATAAAGTGTGCGCCTGATCACAACTCTCTGCTCTCCTGCACCTGACTTCAACACCAGTAGCACATACGCTGACACTTTCTCGCCCTCGATCTCTCTCTCCCTCGTCCTCTCTCTCCTTCTGTCTCGCTCTCTCTCTGAAATCTCTCTCAATTTAAGGGGCTTTATTGGCATGGGAAACATATGTTAAAACCAGTTGGGGATAGGGGGCAGTATTTGCACGGCCGGATAAATAATGCCGACTTCCAGAGAGACAGTAATCTGGTTACTACTCCTGCCCAGTAACTAGAATATGCATATCATTAGTAGATTTGGATATAAAACACTCCAAAGTTTCTAAAACTGTTTGAATGGTGTCTGTGAGTATAACAGAACTCATATGGCAGTCAAAACCCTAAGACAAATCCTAACAGGAAGTGGAAATCTGATGTGTGGAATCACTTTCAAGCCTTTGCCATTGAAACACACAGGGACTTATTAATCATTTAGCACTTCCTAAGGTTTCCACTAGATGTCAACAGTCTTTACAAAGTGGTTTGAGTCTTCTATGGTACAAACTGACCGAAAGAGAGGCTTGGGAAGTTGGTCACAGGGGGAGGGCCATTACTACTATGACGCGGGCGCCCATGGGAACCCTTTTGTTCCGAAACGTTTAGTAAGACAATGCAATCGTCCGCCTTGAATATTATTGAAGCTCTGGTTGAAAAAGGCCCTAAAGATTTATGTTATACAACGTTTGACATGTTTGAACGAACGTAAATATATATTTTTTGCACATTCGTGACGACAAGTCCAGCGCGCCTCGTACATTATGAGTAGCCTTCGGAACGCGCTAACAAGAAGGAACTATTGGGACATAAATTATTAACTTTTTCGAACAAAACTACATTTGTCGTGGACCTGGGATCCCTGGAAGTGCCTTCTGATGAAGATAATCAAAGGTAAGGGAATATTTACAATAGTATATTTGATTTTAGATGGTTCCAAGATGGCGCTAACATGTATCGCCTAGCCTATTTTTCTGAGCATACCACGTCGTTTATTGCAAAGTGTGATTTCCCAGTAAAGTTATTTTTAAATCTGGCAATGCGGTTGCATTCACGAGATGTTAATCTATAATTCTTTAAATGACAATATTACATTTTAACAATGTTTTCGAATAGTAATTTCGTAAATTGTAGCGCTGATCCAGCATTTGAGGGAAAATATTTTCTGAACGTCACGCGCCGATGTAAAATTATGTTTTTATATATAAATATGTATTGTGTAACATGATGTCCTAGGAGTGTCATCTGATGAAGATTGTCAAAGGTTAGTGCTGCATTTAGCTGTGTTTCGGGTATTTGTGATGCATGCTAGTTGCTTTGAAAATGGCAGTGTGATTTTTTTGGGCAGGGTACTCTCCTAACATAATCTAATGTTTTGCTTTTGCTGTAAAGCCTTTTTGAAATCGGACAACGTGGTTCGATTCAGGAGAGGTGTATCTATAAAATAGTCATATGTTTGAGAAATTGAAGTTATAGCATTTATGAGGTATTTGTATTTCGCGCGACGCGATTCCACTGGCTGTTGACTAGGGTGGGACGCAAGCGTCCCAGGTTCCCAGACAGGTTAACATTGCCAAAGCAAGTGAAATAAAGAACAAAGACATTTCAAATGTCACATTATGTCTATATACAGTGTTGTAATGATGTGAAAATAATTAAGGTACAAAAGGTAAAATAAATAAACAGAAAAATAGGTTTTATTTACAATATTTTTTGTTCTTCACTGGTTGTCCTTTTCTTTTGGCAACAGGTCACACATCTTGCTGCTGTGTTTGCACACTGTGGTATTTCAACCAATAGATATGGGAGTTTTTCAAAATTGGTTTTGTTTTCAAATACTTTGTGGGTCTGTGTAATCTGAGTGAAGTATGTGTCTCTAATACCGTCATACATTTGGCAGGAGGTTAGGAAGTGCAGCTCAGTTTCCACCTCATTTTGTGGGCAGTGTGCACATAGCCTCTTGAGAGCTCTCTCCCCCATCTCTCTCGCTCTCTCTCTCTCGCTCTCTCTCTCTCTCCCCCCATCTCTCTCTCTCCCCCATCTCTCCCTCTCTATTTCTCCCTTTCTCTCTCCATCTCTCTCTCTCTCTCTCTCTCTCCCTCTCTCTCTCTCTCTCCCCATCTCTGTCTCTGACACACCCAGTCTCTGTCTCAGTCTCTGTCTCTGTCTGTCTCTTTCTCTGTCTCTCGACCCATCCCTCTGTATCACTGTACCTGTAAACCGTGTCTCTCTCTTTGCCTTTATCTCTACCCATCCCCATTGGTGAAGCGCATTTCTGCAGCCCCGCCCCTCCCGACAACGTCCAAACAGAGAGAAAAATGTGCAGTTTTATATCTAATTTCATACTGTTTTACAGAAAAAAAGAGAGAAATGGTGCTGTTTTAATGCTAATTTCCTGTAATTCAAAAAATAAATTCATGGCTTATGATGTGTTCATATACTATCTCTGGACCTGAACCTCTGGGGGGATCACAACCCAAAAATAAATAACACTAATGATATTTTTTGGGTTGTGAGTCCCCAAAGCTCGTGGGCTGCGGGGGTGTGTGCTATGCCAGTGCCCATCTCTCTGTATCCTGTACCTGTAAACCCTGGGTCTCTCTTTTTGTCTATGTTTACTGATTTCCCACCTATCGCCTCCTCTCACTTTCCCATTTCCTCCTTTCCTCCTCTCTTCTTTCTCCCACAGGGCCTGTATTTATCATTTAATAAAAATACTTCAGCGGAAGACAGCCTCTTCCCTCCATTCCTACATCTCTCTCTCTCCATCCATCTCTCCGTCTCTGGATAGGTAACACCGTCACTACCACGCTCCCCGCTTCTCGCCTCCGGAATATTATGCTCAAGCCTTTTCTCTCCCTCCTTTTTACATCTCCCTCTCTTTCTCTCCTCTCTCACCAGATGCAGTCAGGTTGTCAAACTCTTTATTCCCCCTCTCCCCCCCGCGACAGACTATGACAGAATGATACAAAAAAAGAATAAAGAAAAGAAAGGCAGGCAGGCGTATTTCTGTTTGTTAATTAGAGGAGAAACACACTTTAATGTGAGTTATCACCCTGCACGTAGCCTCATTAATGAAGAGCAGGCTGTCGGAGGAGGGACAGACAAAGGACACACACTCACAGAGGACGCTAAGACAAACATGCTTGGATAACTGAATGGAAATTCATGAATAAAAATAAGTGGTCTTATAAGGAATGTTTAATCTAATAAAATAAAAATTGTATTGGTCGTGTACACATATTTTGTAGATGTTAATGCAGGTGCGGCGAAATACTTACGTTTCTAGCTTCAACAGTGCAGTAATACCAAACAATAAGATAGCACTCAGGGGTGTTGGGGGAGAGCTGAGTCATAAAGAAAACCAATGGCGGGCAGGAGAGGAGGTAACACTTAATGTTTCCTAGGACACTAATAATGTTAATAACAAACACTTTTAGATGTGTTTCTCCCACTGACACACTCTGATGACATCACTATGATGACATCACAAAAATACTGATAACATGGTCATTTAGTGCGGGTAATGAATCACCCATGACAACGGCGACATGACACATCCCTCTCACTCATATCTACGGTGATAGAGGGACAGGAAGGGCATGAACAATTCATTTCTACATATATTAAATACGTAATTAATAAATTATTATTTAAAGCAACCATGGAAACAGAATCTGGGCTTCCCATCAGGAAACCTACATTTCCTGCAGAACTTTCATTACTGTAAGCAGGCATATCATGGTATTATTCCTGTCCATTGCAAGCCCACAGGTAGAGCTGGGGCAACAAGAGGTTATCTGAGACAACCTGTTGCCACCAACCAACATCCATATCGTCAACTTTACCGCAGGACACCACTATCAGACATGATATGTGTGTGTGTGTGTGTGTGTGTGTGTGTGTGTGTGTGTGTGTGTGTGTATCCAGGTCCTTTACCTTGCTATTCTTGTGTAACACTTCCTCCTCCCACCCTAACATCCTGTAAATGTATCCTCTTACTTTCCTGAAAGTACACAGACCAGGAAGCTGCTAAGCCAATCCCCTTCCTTTATCTCCCTGCATGAGCTCACATGTCAGACAAACTGTGTTAATCTACTGTTATCTCACCTAACTTCTCCACACTGGTGTTTGACTGTTTTACAGATGTCAACCCCATAGACAGCTAACAGTGAAATTAAATATTTCCTTTAAGTGTTACACAGACAGGAGAACGCACATTATCTCTTTCAGTCACTTTATTATTTTATCATTCATATGAACATGTAAACTTGGTTATCATTTCCTTGAGACAAATTGCAAAGACCAACAGTACCTTTCACTAACGATTCTCTTTCTATCTTGTTGTTCTGTCCGTAATGGGTGTAATCACATTCACCTAATGGGGAAACCTAGAGAGGAGATGGAGGGTGAGGCAATGACAATGTGAAAAACCCAAGGCCAGAGACTCTCTCCCCCCTTTCCTCTCTACCCCCTTCCCTTCCCCCTCTCCCCCGTCCCTCTCCCCTCTTGGCCCCACTGCACTGATAGATTGCAATGAACCTTAATTATGTCTAAATATAACGATCACTGCTGCCATGAACTTCTCTCCTCTCCCCTGTTTTTACCCCCTCTCCTCCTCTACTCTCTTCTCCTCTCTTCTCCTCTCTTCTCTCCTCTTCTCTCTGTGACAACTGGCTATCACTGGTCAGGGAGAGAGAGACAGAGAGAGAATGAGGGAAATGAGATAGATAGATAGATAGATAGATAGATAGAGAGAGAGAGAGAGAGAGAGAGAGAGAGAGAGAGAGAGAGAGAGAGAGAGAGAGAGAGAGAGAGAGAGATATGGAAAGTAGGAGACGGAGAGAGATCATAGAAGGCATGTCTATCTATTGTCTCTGACAGAGAGTTCCGGAACGCTCAGGCACTAATGTGATTGGCTGATGTGATTGAAGGACGCCAGGCGTTTGTAATTTACACCCCAATTTTTGTAAGTTACGGAGAGAAAGCAATCAGCAGCCACATCAGGAGTCAATTAGTCTGACACTCTTCTCTCACGCACCCCCATCGTTCCCTCGTTCCTTACAGGGAGAGGAATAGCAGAGAGAGGGAGAACGAGAGAGATTTCTCTTATCCTTTTGTCTTTTTGGGGGTGGGGATAAAAGGGAAGCAAGAAAGTAGGACAGACAGGGTAACTAAATCTATCTGACTAACTCCCACGCACACACACGCACACACGTGTGCACACACACACAAACACCATACATCTCTTCTGATATGGGCAGTCCAGCACTACACAGTCCAGAGTTGAAATCAAATTAAAAAAAGGCCACCAGTCAAATGAGGCTGATTTAGCAACAGTCATTTACGTAGCTAGTGGCAGTATTGTGTCTGTCTGTTGCTGGGTGTTTGTGTTCATTTTCCGCCACAACACCTGATTGCATTACGCCCCGTGGCCCTGCTTTTCCCGTCGGGGGAGAGTCTAGGATCATGGATTCTCCAGGGACAGGGGTTGGATTACCTTGTTGATAGAACAACAACGTCTTCCTCCTCTCCTCCTCCTCTCCTCCTCCTCCTCTCCTCCTCCTTCATTCCTCTGCTGCTCTTCTGTAATGTGATCTGGGAATAAACAGCCCACCAGGTAAATTACCCACGCTGCTTTGCCCACTATCAAAAATGAACAGTCATTGAACAAGCACTTCAGCAGATTGCAATGGCTGCAGACAGACAGACAGTCCGACAGTCAGACGGACAGACAGAGAGGGAGAGAGAAAAGGGGGGATGAGAAGAAAGATTGTTTGTCCAGTATCAGTCTGTATTATTGATTATAACTATATCCATTGGAGACACAAGGACCAGCCAGTCATATCGATCCACACTATCCTAACATACAAACACTGGAGTAAATAAAGTACCTCGGAACATTTCCTAAATATTTCTATAGTTCTATAGGGATTTATTTTATAAAGTCAAGCGATTTTTTTTGGTGTTTGCCTGTGCATTCGTTAGAGTGCACGTGCGTGCTTGCGTGTGAATGTGTGTGTGTGTGTGTGTGTGTGTGTGTGTGTGTGTGTGTGTGTGTGCAACAACGGTTGGCAGTAGATTCCTTAGAAACCACCACGTCTCAAGGTCTTTGCTGTTATAGAGTCGATGTCGGCGCCCCCGTGAAAATCTAATTAGCATAATAAAAACATCCACATACAAATCTGTCAATAAAAGCTAGAGATATCTAGGATCCTGAAAATTTGTCTTCTCACAAAATCGTCTTTAGCATTTGAATGGTTTGACACCCAGAGGCCTCACAAGACTCTACTAAAGGTCCGGTACCAGTAGAAAAAATTAATGGAAGTATATATGGAGACTGTTTAGTGGCAAAAATAAGGGGTGAAATAAATGTAAAAATTTTAAATACAAATAGAAATGTTCCAGATTTTTCTTATATCTCTCTTATATAAGACACTTCAGAACAAACTTATTTAGGAGCTAATAGCAAATATATATATTTTTATTAAATAATGTTTTTATATACATTGGGGAGAAAATGCAAATGAATTACTTAAAAATCATACAATGTGATTTTCTGGATTTTTGTTTTAGATTTCGTCTCTTACAGTTAAAGTGTACCTATGATAAAATTACAGACCTCTACATGCTTTGTAAGTAGGAAATCCTGCAAAATCGGCAGTGTATCAAATACTTGTTCTCCCCACTGTATATCTGTTTTATACATCAGGGGGTCTTAAAATTCTAAATCAAATAGCAAAATGATCCTTGGTATGACCTTCTTGAAGCAATTTCACATAGCGTAGTAGAACCCCCCCGGCATAGACTGGGTTTAAAGAATAGAGAATCTACCCCTGCAGCTACTCCAAGATCCACACAATGCAATTAACAGCTACTCCAAGATCCACACAATACAATTAACAGCTACTCCAAGATCCACACAATGCAATTAACAGCTACTCCAAGATCCACACAATTACATTTTCCACATTTCCAAGCATCTGTTCGTTGACCTGATTTAAGGAAATTAAGCTGTGAAAACAATCCAACATATTTCTGATAGCAATTTAGTTTGTTTTCCATGCATATTTTATGTGAAATACTGTTCGTTTTTATGTTGCTGAAAATTAAGATCACATTTTGGCTACACAACACGGTCACTAAGCACGCTTTGCATTTCTCAAGATGAAAGAAAAAAAATCATAATCTCCACTCCTGTTCCCGAACAAAAAAGCATTTTGTCTATGATTTTACTGAAAGACTTCAGTTACTATTACTCTTTCTGTCTGAAAAGGTGATAGTATGAGAAACTCAGTATGTGCAGACACTGAAAAAAAATATGTTTACATGCCACAGTATCCTGTCTAAAATCAGCAAATCCCAAATCTTATTCGGGTTTCTCAAAACCTGGATATGAGCTTATTCCAGATGTTGTAAACAGGGTATGACGATTATAAATGCGTCAACTCAAAAACAGAATACTTGAGTGTCCCGAATATTAACAGGATACTGGTGTGCATGTGTAACAGTTGTCCACACAAAGACCAGAAGACTGGTCTCAGCACCAGTAGTGTAACAGCTGTCCACACGAAGACCAGAAGACTGGTCTCAGCACAAGTAGTGTAACAGCTGTCCACACGAAGACCAGAAGACTGGTCTCAGCACCAGTAGTGTAACAGCTGTCCACACGAAGACCAGAAGACTGGTCTCAGCACCAGTAGTGTAACAGCTGTCCACACAAAGACCAGAAGACTGGTCTCAGCACCAGTAGTGTAACAGCTGTCCAGTGAAGACCAGAAGACTGGTCTCAGCACCAGTAGATCAACAGCTGTGATCGTACTTCAGTGTCTTGTGTTGTTTTTTATAAAGAAAGGCCTGTCCAGCCAGCGAACCCAGTTGACTGGTGTTTATTCTGACTGACTGATGATAGACACAAGAAAGCACAGATGTGCAGGACAACAGTATGTTGTTGGCTGTAGATTTATGATTTGTCTGTTAGCTTGGGAAGAACTGTAAATTAGCAGCGAGCCAATGTGACTACTACTACAATTAGAGCGCACTAGCAAACTCGCTCTTACAGCAATAGCACACAAATGCACGTCCCAGGATGCCCCCCCAATATCTAACAGGTACCGTACTCACCAGGACATGTTCATAGTGAACTCGTACATATTGTAAATATGAAAATAGAATACAGTATTTCAGAACGTGACCTACCACTTTCATGTCAATATCAGACTGGGAAGAATTTACGTTCACGATCTCCCGCTATCTGCAAGCATGACAAAATGGCATAACTTTTTTATTAACATCTGACTTGAACAAACCAATTAAAGTACATAAATGTCAAATCGATATTTATGCGTTGTAAAGTGGAAACATAACCACATGTAAACGTGGTCACTGAGTCCCTCAGAAACAGGAGAGACAAAAAGAAAAGAGAGAAGATAGAAGGATAGAGGAGAGGAGGTGAGTAGAGGATGTGAGGAGAGGAGGTGAGGAGAGGAGGTCAGGAGGTGAGGAGGTGATGAGAGGAGGTGAGGAGAGGCGGTCAGGAGAGGAGGTGAGGTGAGGAGAGGGAGTGTGTGCAGTGTTAAATGTGTGTGAGGGGGTGCACTAACAATATTTGATAAGACACTGGAGTTCCAAATCATCTCTCCATTTCCCTCAGTCTTCTCTTCTTCTTCTCCTGTTTTGTCTCTATTCTTCTCTCCTCTGCTCCCCCCCACTGTTCCCTCCTGCGTGGTGTTGCTTTGGGTAATTTACTGTCAGCAGGAGATGCCTCCAAGCTCTCTGGAGCACACACGCACACACACACACTCGTTAAATATCCCTAACTGTTTCCGAGAGAGACACAAACATCTCAGCTCGGCCTATAAATATCACCCCAAAACATTTAAGAAAGTTTGACAGGCAACTTTTCTCTTTAGCAGGTATATGCTGCCACTGATGAGGTTATTAGAGTGGGGGAGGTGGCTGAAAGAGAACGGAGCACGCTGCTGGAAGATTATGCACTGGAAAGTAAGTACTGGTGTCTACATTTTCAAGCTGATATTACGATATGGGATCATTTTGTTTTACAATTCCTAAGTGCATTTTCCCTAATTTCCTTTTCATTTCCTCTGCGTCTGGCTGTCCCTGACAAGGTTAGGACTTCATTAAATTAGAACAAAGATCATAAAGCCCATGTAAATGATGTTCCAATTGCTTTACTCAAATGACTCGGCATTAAAAGCAAACCAGTGTTCAGACAAAGGCAGCAACATATCGTCACAGAAGACATTAAAATCAGAGACACTCATGCTCATGCTTGGCGTGCGAGTGAGTGCATACATACATGCATATTTGTGTGTGACACAGAACACGGTGTGTGAAATTTTGACCCAATGCGTGCTCATTCTAGTGAGTGGCAGGACAGTAGTTGTTTGAGTGGCAGGACAGTAGTTGTTTGACTGGCAGGACAGTAGGTGTTTGACTGGCAGGACAGTAGGTGTTTGACTGGCAGGACAGTAGGTGTTTGACTGGCAGGACAGTAGGTGTTTGAGTGGCGGGACAGTAGGTGTTTGAGTGGCAGGACAGTAGTTGTTTGAGTGGCAGGACAGTAGTTGTTGACTGGCGGGACAGTAGATGTTTGAGTGGCGGGACAGTAGTTGTTTGAGTGGCAGGACAGTAGGTGTTTGACTGGCAGAACAGTAGGTGTTTGACTGGCGGGACAGTAGATGTTTGAGTGGCGGGACAGTAGTTGTTTGAGTGGCAGGACAATAGGTGTTTGAGTGGCAGGACAGTAGTTGTTTGAGTGACAGGACAGTAGTTGTTTGAGTGGCAGGACAATAGGTTTTTGAGTGGCGGGAAAGTAGATGTTTGAGTGGCAGGACAGTAGTTGTTTGAGTGGCGGGACAGTAGTTGTTGACTGGCAGGACATTAGTTGTTTGAGTGACAGGTTAGCATTTTTTTGTCATGAATCCTGTTCTGGAGGCAACTCTGCATAGTGGTCATTAGCTGGGACATCCACAAAGTCATCAAATCTTGCTAATAATTTTGAACCTAACCCTAACCTCAAAACTAGCCTTAACCACGCTGCTAACTCCAATGCTTAATGCTAAACTTAAACTAAAACCAAATAGCACATTTTTGTGTTAATTATTTCATATTTAATATAGACAATTTTGACTTTGCAGCTGGCCAATCTAAGAACAAGACTCATAACAATAAATGTCAACCTGCATTTGAGTATGAGTGTGTTGAGGTAATTTCTGAAACTGTGGGTGTGTTGAGATAATTTGTGAAAGTGTGAGTGTCTTGAGGTCATCTATGAAACTGTGAGCATGTTGAGGTCCTCTTTGAAAGTGTGAGAGTGTTGAGGTCATCTTTGAAAGTGTGCGAGTGTTGATGTTATTTGTGAAAGTGTGAGTGAGTTGAGGTCATTTCTGAAAGTGTGAGTGTCTTGAGGTCATCTATGAAAGTGAGTGTTTTGAGGTAATCTGTGAAAGTGTGGGTGTGTTGAGGTAATTTGTGAAAGTGTGAGAGTGTTGAGGTCATCTGTGAAAGTGTGGGTGTGTTGAGGTAATTTGTGAAAGTGTTGGTGTGTTGAGGTCATCTGTGAAAGTTTGAGTGCGTTGAGGTAATCTGTGAAAGTGTGGGTGTGTTGAGGTAATTTGTGAAGGTGTGGGTGTGAGATCATGTGTGAATGTGTGAATGTGTTGAGGTTGTCTGTGAAAGTGTGAGTGTGTTCAGGTCATCTTTGAAAGTGAGATTTAGTTTACGTAATTAGTGAAATTGTGGGTGTTATGAGATAAATTGTGAAAGTGTGGGTGTGTTGAGGTAATCTGTGAAAGTGTGAGTGCATTGAGATAACATGTGAATGTGTGGGTGTGTTGAGGTAATTTGTGAAAGTGTGAGTGTGTTGAGGTCATCTGTGAAAGTGTGAGTGTGTTGAGGTCATCTTTGAAAGTGTGATTGAGTTTAGGTAATTTGTGAAAGTGTTTAGTGTAGAGGTAATTTGTGAATGTGTGGGTGTGTTGAGGTCATGTGTGAAAGTGTGAGTGTGTTGAGGACATCTTTGAAAGTTTTAGTGTGTTGAGGTCATTTGTGAAAATGTGAGTTTGTAAAAGTAGGTGTGTTTGTTGGTGTGTTCGTTACTATGCTTGTTACTGTGCTTGTTATTGTGCTGCTTGTTAGTTTGTTTGTGTGCTTGTTAGTGTGTTTGTTAGGGTGTTTATTAGTGTGTTTTGTGTGTTTGTCAGTGTGCTAAGTTAGTATCTTTGTTAGTGTGTTTGTTATTGTGCTCGTTATTGTGTTTGTTAGTGTGTTTGTTATTGTGTTTGTTAGTGTGCTTGTTAGTGTGTTTGTTAGTGTGTATGTTTGTGTGTTTATTATTGTGTTTGTTAGTGTGTTTGTTAGTGTGTTAGTTAGTGTGTTTGTTAGTGTTATTGTTAGTGTGTTTGTTAGTTTGCTCTGTTAGTGTGCTTGATATTGTGTTTGTTAGTGTGTTTGTTATTGTGTTTGTTAGTGTGTTTGTTAGTGTGTTTGTTAGTGTGCTTGTTAGTGTGCTTGTTGGTGTTATTGTTAGTGTGTTTGTTAGTGTGTTTGTGAGTGTTATTGTTAGTGTGTTTGTTAGTGTGTTTGTTAGTGTGTTTGTTAGTGTGTTTGTTAGGGTGTTTATTTGTGTGTTTGTTAGTGTGTTTATTTGTGTGTTTGTTTGTGTTATTGTTAGTGTGTTTGTTAGTGTGATTGTTAGTGTGTTTGTTAGTGTGTTTATTCGTGTGTTTGTTAGTGTTATTGATAGTGTGTTTGTTAATGTTATTGTTAGCGTGTTTGTTAGTGTGTTTGTTAGGGTGCTTGTTGTTGTGCTTGTTAGTGTGATTGTTAGTGTTATTGTTAGTGTGTTTGTTAGTGTTATTGTTAGTGTGTTTGTTAGTGTGCTTCTTATTGTGATTGTTAGTGTGCTTGTTAGTGTGTTTGTTAGTGTGCTTGTTAGTGTGCTTGTTAGTGTGTTTGTTAGTGTGTTTGTTAGTATGCACAGTTAGTGTGTTTGTTAGTGTGCTCAGTTTGTACACTCACTTTGATGTGCATAGGTCTTTTCTGATGTCCTGACTCTTCCCTAAGCCCCATTTCACCCATTTCTCTCTCTTCATTTCTCTCTCTTCATTTCTTTCTTTCTCTCTCGCTCTCTCTCTCTCTCTCTCTCTCTCTCTCTCTCTTTCTCTCTCTCTCTCTCTCTCTCTCTCTCTCTCTCTCTCTCTGGGGTAATGATCATGTGAATCAGGATGTTCCTTAAGCCACACTAAACATTATCTTCTAATCAGTTTTTGTATCAGAGGTCATTGGATTGGTCAAGAAGGCTCAGTGATGTAACATAATATCCGTTTATGGCTGAGTGGGACAGACAAATGGATGAAGCCAAGATTACTTTCACACATGGTGTCAATTTAAAAGGAAATTATATATGTGTCATTCATTTCCGCAATTTGAGGACATTGACACAAATGGAAAATACAGTGTGAGGGAGAGGGAGAGAGAGTGAGTATTCTGTGTTTTCTGCCTCAGATATGTCACAAGAAAGGGAACATCTCCCCCTATCTTTTGGAGGTTGGAACGGCAGCCTGTGTCAGGTCTGTGGTAATCTCTCCAGTGGACAGATTTACGTAAACATAACTGGTACTCTAAAATATGTCAGGAAGGAATAGGATGTGTGGGACAAATCCAGATTTAGCAGGGTTTAGCATCTTTCAAATTTCAGAAGGGGATGGGACATTCGGCCCGCAACTTGCAAAGAGAGAGGGTGGAGTTCCTCATTCCGGTTCCGTTTCTCGTTCTAGCATCTCTTCATCTATATTCTCTCAACACGTATTGACCCAGAACTTAATCTAGCTAACTTAATCTAAGAGCTTAGTTGTGGGTAAACCGAGATGAGGTTTGTTGTGACGTCAGGGAGAAGGGAAGAGCTAGGGGGAATCAGGTGTGCTGCCTTCTGGAGAAAATAACCGTGTTTGTTTATTTATTTGTACACATTTGCCATTAGCAGCCACCTGTCTCTCTCTGTATGTATCTCTTTCTATCTCTCCTTCAATTCAATTTCAATGTAATGGTCTTTATCTGCATGGGAAACATTATGTTTACATTTCCAAAGCAAAGTCGGGCTGATTGTTATTAAACAGTCCGTCATAAAGCATTCCCAGGGGCACAAAGAAGGAGAGTCTGTACGAAAGAGAGTAACAGGTAGAGAGAGGGAAAATAACATGTCCCACAAATTTAGCACCTGTGTCTCCTTGTTTTAGGACGTGTGTGTGTGTGTCTGTGTGTGTGTCTGTGTGTCTGTGTATGTGTGTGTGTGTGTGTGTGTGTGTGTGTGTGTGTGTGTGTGTGTGTGTGTGTGTGTGTGTGTATGCTTGCATATGTGCGAGCGTGTATCCTCAGAGGGTGTGTAAAGAACTACTCTCTGTGCTCTGATCATCTCTCTGTTTCTCTCCCAGCTGCTCCATCTCATTGACTCAGCACAGTTCAGACAGAGCCCACAGCATGCTCTGACTCATACCATCTGATCCCAGACCAGCACTCATATATATCACAATACAATGCACACAGCTGGGTCTTTTCTACAATTAGGTGCATTTTTAGGAGTGTATCTTGGTGAATTAAAATGTTTTATTACACCAAATTGTAACAATCTGTCATAAAGAGCAAATGTTCAATTTAATAAAAAGCATGTTTTCCCCATAAAAAAAAAAGACTATGGTAAATGCCAAAAAAAGGAACAGGGTTGACTGTAACCGGGTCGGTGACTTAGATGGGCAATTGAATGCAAGCTTCACATAACAATGTCTAGCCTATCTATTATGATCGACCCACTCAGTTCTCCACCACAAAACAGCAAAAACAACCAGCTCATCTGCTTTTACACTACGCTTTACAGTTTAGAGCGACTTACAGGAGTAATGCTGGTTAAATGTCCCTCTGTGCATCAGAGGATGCTTTTAACATTTACATTTACATTTAAGTCATTTAGCAGACGCTCTTATCCAGAGCGACTTACAAATTGGTGCATTCACCTTATGATATCCAGTGGAACAACCACTTTACAATAGTGCATCTAAATCTTTTATGGGGGGGGGGTTAGAAGGATTACTTTATCCTATCCCAGGTATTCTTTAAAGAGGTGGGGTTTCAGCTGTCTCCGGAAGGTGGTGATTGACTCCGCTGTCCTGACGTCGTGAGGGAGCTTGTTCCACCATTGGGGTGCCAGAGCAGCGAACAGTTTTGACTGGGCTGAGCGGGAACTGTGCTTCCTCAGAGGTAGGGAGGCGAGCAAGCCAGAGGTGGATGAACGCAGTGCCCTTGTTTGGGTGTAGGGCCTGATCAGAGCCTGAAGGTACGGAGGTGCCGTTCCCCTCACAGCTCCGTAGGCAAGCACCATGGACTTGTAGCGGATGCGAGCTTCAACTGGAAGCCAGTGGAGAGAGCGGAGGAGCGGGGTGACGTGAGAGAACTTGGGAAGGTTGAACACCAGACGGGCTGCGGCGTTCTGGATGAGTTGTAGGGGTTTAATGGCACAGGCAGGGAGCCCAGCCAACAGCGAGTTGCAGTAATCCAGACGGTTCTTAGCACTCTGGGAGGAGGACACAAGGGAGTTGTCAACCGTGATGGTGAGATCATGGAACGGGCAGTCCTTCCCCGGGAGGAAGAGCAGCTCCGTCTTGCCGAGGTTCAGCTTGAGGTGGTGAGCCGTCATCCACACTGATATGTCTGCCAGACATGCAGAGATGCGATTCGCCACCTGGTTATCAGAAGGGGGAAAGGAGAAGATTAATTGTGTGTCGTCTGCGTAGCAATGATAGGAGAGACCACGTGAGGATATGACCGAGCCAAGTGACTTGGTGTATAGTGAGAATAGGAGAGGGCCTAGAACAGAGCCCTGGGGGACACCAGTGGTGAGAGCACGTGGTGCGGAGACAGATTCTCGCCACGCCACCTGGTAGGAGCGACATGTCAGGTAGGACGCAATCCAAGCGTGGGCCGCGCCGGAGATGCCCAGCTCGGAGAGGGTGTAGAGGAGGATCTGATGGTTCACAGTATCAAAGGCAGCAGATAGGTCTAGAAGGATGAGAGCAGAGGAGAGAGAGTTAGCTTTAGCAGTGCGGAGAGCCTCCGTGACACAGAGAAGAGCAGTCTCAGTTGAATGCCCAGTCTTGAAACCTGACTGATTAGGATCAAGAAGGTCATTCTGAGAGAGATAGCAGGAGAGCTGGCCAAGGACGGCACGTTCAAGAGTTTTGGAGAGAAAAGAAAGAAGGGATACTGGTCTGTAGTTGTTGATATCGGAGGGATCGAGTGTAGGTTTTTTCAGAAGGGGTGCAACTCTCGCTCTCTTGAAGACGGAAGGGACGTAGCCAGCGGTCAAGGATGAGTTGATGAGCGAGGTGAGGTAGGGGAGAAGGTCTCCGGAAATGGTCTGGAGAAGAGAGGAGGGGATAGGGTCGAGTGGGCAGGTTGTTGGGCGGCCGGCCGTCACGAGACGCGAGATTTCATCTGGAGAGAGAGGGGAGAAAGAGGTCAAAGCACAGGGTAGGGCAGTGTGAGCAGAACCAGCGGCGTCGTTTGGCTTAGCAAACGAGGATCGGATGTCATCAGCCTTCTTTTCAAAATGGTTGACAAAGTCATCCGCAGAGAGAGAGGAGGGGGGGGAGGGGGAGGAGGATTCAGGAGGGAGGAGAAGGTAGCAAAGAGCTTCCTAGGGTTAGAGGCAGATGCTTGGAATTTAGAGTGGTAGAAAGTGGCTTTAGCAGCAGAGACAGAAGAGGAAAATGTAGAGAGGAGGGCGTGAAAGGATGCCAGGTCCGCAGGGAGGCGAGTTTTCCTCCATTTCCGCTCGGCTGCCCGGAGCCCTGTTCTGTGAGCTCGCAGTGAGTCGTCGAGCAACGGCGCAGGAGTGGAGGACCGAGCCGGCCTGGAGGATAGGGGACAGAGAAAATCAAAGGATGCAGAAAGGGAGGAGAGGAGGGTTGAGGAGGCAGAATCAGGAGATAGGTTGGAGAAGGTTTGAGCAGAGGGAAGAGATGATAGGGTGGAAGAGGAGAGAGTAGCGGGAGAGAGAGAGCGAAGGTTGGGACGGCGCAATACCATCCGAGTAGGGGCAGAGTGAGAAGTGTTGGATGAGAACGAGAGGGAAAAGGATACAAGGTAGTGGTCGGAGACTTGGAGGGGAGTTGCAATGAGATTAGTGGAAGAACAGCAACTAGTAAAGATGAGGTCAAGCGTATTGCCTGCCTTGTGAGTAGGGGGGTAAGGTGAGAGGGTGAGGTCAAAAGAGGAGAGGAGTGGAAAGAAGGAGGCAGAGAGGAATGAGTCAAAGGTAGACGTGGGGAGGTTAAAGTCACCCAGAACTGTGAGAGGTGAGCCATCCTCAGGGAAGGAACTTATCAAGGCATCAAGCTCATTGATGAACTCTCCAAGGGAACCTGGAGGGCGATAAATGATAAGGATGTTAAGCTTGAAAGGGCTGGTAACTTTGACAGCATGGAATTCAAATGAGGAGATAGACAGATGGGTCAGGGGAGAAAGAGAGAATGTCCACTTGGGAGAGATGAGGATTCCAATGCCACCACCCCGCTGGCTCGATGCTCTAGGGGTATGCGAGAACACGTAGGCAGACGAGGAGAGAGCAGTAGGAGTAGCAGTGTTATCTGTGGTAATCCATGTTTCCGTCAGCGCCAGGAAGTCTAGGGACTGGAGGGTAGCATAGGCTGAGATGAACTCAGCCTTGATGGCCGCAGACCGGCAGTTCCAGAGGCTGCCGGAGACCTGGAACTCCACGTGGGTCGTGCGCGCTGGGACCACCAGGTTAGAGTGGCAGCGGCCACGCGGTGTGAAGCGTTTGTATGGCCTGTACAGAGGGGAGAGAACAGGGATAGACAGACACATAGTTGACAAGCTACAGAAGAGGCTACGCTAATGCAAAGGAGATTGGAATGACAAGTGGACTACACGTCTCGAATGTTCAGAAAGTTAAGCTTACGTTGCGAAAATCTTATTGACTAAAATGACGAAAATGCTAGCTAACTAACACAACACTACACTAATCAAGTCGTTCCGTTGTAATGTAATAGTTTCTACAGTGCTGCTAGTCGGTAGAGGTTGGCTATTATACAAAAGCAACTTTGTAGCTAGCTAACATAACACTAATCAAGACGTTTATTTGTAATGTATTTAGTTTCTACAATGCTGCTCGTTGGTAATAGTTGGCTAGGTATGGAACAATGGCGTCGCGGGGGACGGAAATAGCTGGCTAGCTAACCTCGATAATTACTAAACTACACAATTATCAAGCTATGACAAAGACAGCTATGTAGCTAGCTAGCTAACACTGCACCAGTCAAATCGTTCCGTTGTAATGTATTAGTATCTACAGCGCTGCTAGTCGGTAACGGTTGGCTAGCTAGCAGTGTTGACTAGCTAGCAGCTAGCAGTGTTGACTACGTTAGGAGGACGAAAAAATAGCTAGCCTCGGTAATTACTCTAATTACTCTAAACTACACAATTATCTTTGATAGCTAAGAAAAATTGCTCAGATCAAACAAACCAAACCGTTGTAATGTAAAGAAGTGTAATATTACCTGTGGAGAGAAGCGAAGTGCGACTGAAATATTTGTTCTAAAGTTCACTTTTTGGACGTTAGAGTCTTTGGCTGCAAAAGTCTCTGTGAGACAGAGGACAGTTCAGTCCCAATACTAGAGAGCCAAAGATAGTTCTCTTCCTGCTTCATTTATATGACCGGATGTGAAGGTGTCAAAAAACCCACCATTCCCTCCTCCCCCCTTTGTGGGTGGGAGAGGGTCTGGTGATTGTCAGCCATTGCCAAGCTGATCTGACCCATTGTGATCCTCATGTGTAGTCATGACACCATCCGACATAAGAAACTGGGGAAAAGAGTTTACATTTTCTATGCTGGTGGCAGAACGGGTTTCGCACTTGTTGAATGCATTTCCGCCTTGTCATTTGTCATTATCCGAGTGGCCAGTGTTGCCCGGAGCTCCCCCATCCAGCGGAGTCGAAGGAGCACAGGAAGAGGAACAAGGCAATCAACGATGGTCGCATGACACGAGCCGTGGAAGCCAAAGATAGCGGCCTCCCGCAAAGTAGTCTACACTCCCAATGAGAGGCCCTGAGCCGATATAAACAATTAATAGTTTCGCCATCCTGGAGCCTGATCTGCCTGCACCTTCGTCGCTGGGGGTGCCTGTTTCTGTGGTTGCAGTGCCTACTACTACGATTTCAAAGTCGACATCAGCAACCTTCCGTCCATGCTCTGTATCGAGCAGAGCTTTTCCATCTGTCGGAGGCCAACACTAGGCGCCCGGGAGCAACAGGCTCAAGTTATCCTGCCTAGTTAAATAAAGGTAAAATAAATAAAAGTATCCAGTAATCATGTTCCTATGAACCAGATGTATACTATTAGCACTTAGGTGGTGTGCCCTTGGAGGAAGTCCACTATGTGCAGCTCACCCTGTACTAACTTAAATAATATGAGCATTTCTACTTCTGCTAAGCTCCCCAGTAGAGCAATGGAAACAAGTAAGCATCCAAGAAGAAAAGTGCTTAAAATAGCCCATGTTAACATGTGTAACTTAAGAAACAAGGTACATGAAGTCAATAGTTTGCCAGTAACAGATACCTTTCATATATCTCTGAAACCCACTTAGATAATACCTTTGATGATAGAGAGGTAGCAATACAAGGTTTTAACATTTACAGGAAAGATAGAAATGCCAATGGTGGAGGTGTTGCTTTTTATATTCAGAATCACATTCCTGTAAAGATTAGAGAGGATATCATGTAGAATATTGTAATTTGGTAATATGGCTACAGGTTCATCTGCCTCACCTAAAGCCCATTCTGGTGGGAAGCTACTATAGACCACCAAGAGCTAACAGTTAGTATCTGGATAATGTGAAATGCTTGATAATGTGTGTGATATCAACAGAGGCATATTTTCTAGATGATTTAAATATTGACTGGCTTTCATCAAGCTGCCCACTCAAGAAAAAGCTTCAAAAAGTGACCAGTGCCTGCAACATGGTTTAGATTATCAACCTACCAGGGTAGTTACAAATAGCACAGGAATGAAATCATCAACATGTATTGATCACATCTTTACTAATGCTACATTAGTAAAGCGGTATCCAGATCTATCGGATGTAGTGATCGCAATATAGTAGCCACATCTAAGAAAACCAAAGTACCAAAGGCTGGGCCTGATATAGTGTATAAGAGGTCATACAACATTTCATATTGATTCCTATGTTGTTGATGTAAAGAATATTTGATGGTCCGTGTTACGCAATGAGGAGCAAACAGACGCTGCACTTGACAAACTCATGTAATTTCTTAATCCAGTTCCAATAAGCATGTACCGGTTAAGAAAATGACTGTAAACACTGTTAAATCCCCGTGGATTGATGAGAAATTGAAAAATTGTACAGTTGAGAGGGATGAGGCAAATGGAATGGCAAATAAGTCTGGCTGCACAACCGTTTGGTAAACATTTTGCAAATTGAGAAATTATGTGACTTAACTGAATAAAAAGAAGAAGAAACTACGTTATGAAAAAAAGATACATTACGTAAAGAATGATAGTAAAAAAGCTTTGGACCACCTTAATGACATTTTTGGAAAAAAATGTCACGTCTGCTCCCGTTTCACGCCTCAGCCGTCTTGTCAGGCTCGCCCAGGTAGTTCGCCAGGTGGCTCCCCTAGAGGGGGGTTCGGTCACGTCTACTCCCGCTCCCGCTCTCTGGCGCTCGAGGTCGCCAGGCTGCTCATCATTATGCACACCTGTCACTATCATTACGCAGACGTGTCACTATCGTTACGCTCACCTGTCACTATCGTTACGAACAGCTGTCATTATCTTTACGCACAGCTGTTACTATCGTTACGCTCACCTGTCACTATCGTTATGCACACCTGTCACTATCGTTATGCACAGCTGTCACTATCGTTACGAACACCTGTCACTATCATTACGCACACCTGTCACTATCATTATGCACACCTGTCACTATCGTTACGCACAGCTGTCACTATCGTTACGCACAAATGTCACTATCATTACGCACACCTGTCACTATCGTTATGCACAGATGTCACTATCGTTACGCACAAATGTCACTATCGTTACACACAGCTGTCACTATCATTACGCACACCTGTCACTATCATTACGCACACCTGTCACTATCGTTACGCACACCTGCGCTTCATCGGAAATCACCTGGACTCCATTATTATTAAATCCTCACCCTGTACTTGCTTCCCGTCTCCCAGCATGTGTGGTTACGGTTACAAAAGGCAAACTCAGCTCCATCATTAACTGAATCAGATGGCTCATTCATCACAACACCAACTGATATTGTCAACTACTTTAATCATTTTTTCATTGGCAAGATTAGCAAAGTTTGGCATGACATGACAGCAACAAATGCTGACACTACACATCCAAGTTAATCTGACTAAATTATGAAAGACAAGCATTGTAATTTTGAATTCCATAAACTGAGTGTGGAAGAAGTGAAAAAACGATTGTTGTCTATCAACAATGTCAGGACACCGAGGTCTGACAACTCGGATGTAAAATTACTGAGGATAATAGCGGACAATATTGCAACTTCTATTTGCCATATTTTCAATTTAATCTTACTAGAAAGTGTGTGCCACCAGGCTTGGAGGGAAGCAAAAGTAATTCTGCTACCTAAGAATAGCAAACACCCTTTAATGGAAGGATCTACAACATATACACTGCTCAAAAAAATAAAGGGAACGCTAAAATAACACATCCTAGATCTGAATGAATGAAATAATCTTATTAAATACTTTTTTCTTTACATAGTTGAATGTGCTGACAACAAGATCACACAAAAATAATCAATGGAAATCCAATTTATCAACCCATGGAGGTCTGGATTTGGAGTCACACTCAAAATTAAAGTGGAAAACCACACTACAGGCTGATCCAACTTTGATGTAATGTCCTTAAAACAAGTCAAAATGAGGCTCAGTAGTGTGTCTGGCCTCCAAGTGCCTGTATGACCTCCCTACAACGCCTGGGCATGCTCCTGGTGAGGTGGCGGATGGTCTCCTGAGGGATCTCCTCCCAGATCTGGACTAAAGCATCCGCCAACTCCTGGACAGTCTGTGGTGCAACGTGTCGTTGGTGGATGGAGCGAGACATGATGTCCCAGATGTGCTCAATTGGATTCAGGTCTGGGGAACGGGCGGCCACTCCATAGCATCAATGCCTTCCTCTTGCAGGAACTGCTGACACACTCCAGCCACATGAGGTCTAACATTGTCTTGCATTAGGAGGAACCCAGGGCCAACCGCACCAGCATATGGTCTCACAAGGGGTCTGAGGATCTCATTTTGGTACCTAATGGCAGTCAGGCTACCTCTGGCGAGCACATGGAGGGCTGTGCGGCCCCCCAAAGAAATGCCACCCAACACCATGACTGACCCACCACCAAACCGGTCATGCTGGAGGATTTTGCAGGCAGCAGAATGTTCTCCACGGCGTCTCCAGACTCTGTCACGTCTGTCACATGTGCTCAGTGTGAACCTGCTTTCATCTGTGAAGAGCACAGGGCGCCAGTGGCGAATTTGCCAATCTTGGTGTTCTCTGGCAAATGCCAAACGTCCTGCACGGTGTTGGGCTGTAAACACAACCCCCACCTGTGGACGTCGGGCCCTCATACCACCCTCATGGAGTCTGTTTCTGACCGTTTGAGCAGACACATGCACATTTGTGGCCTGCTGGATGTCATTTTGCAGGGCTCTGGCAGTGCTCCTCCTGCTCCTCCTTGCACAAAGGCAGAGGTAGCGGTCCTGCTGCTGGGTTATTGCTCTGGACACTACGCTGACAGACACAGCAAACCTTCTTGCCACAGCTCGCATTGATGTGCCATCCTGGATGAGCTGCACTACCTGAGCCACTTGTGTGGGTTGTAGACTCCGTCTCATGCTACCAATGGTGTGAAAGCACCGCCAGCATTCAAAAGTGACCAAAACATCAGCCAGGAAGCATAGGAACTGAGAAGTGGTCTGTGGTCACTACCTGCAGAACCACTCCTTTATTGGGGGGTGTCTTGATAATTGCCTATCATTTCCACCTTTTGTCTATTCCGTTTGCACAACAGCATGTGAAATGTATTGTCAATCAGTGTTGCTTCCTAAGTGGACAGTTTGATTTCACAGAAGTGTGATTGACTTGGAGTTACATTGTGTTGTTTAAGTGTTCCCTTTATTTTTTGAGGAGTATATATATTTTATTTAACTAGGCAAGTCAGTTAAGAACACATTCTTATTTTCGATGACAGCCTAGGAACTGCCTTGTTCAGGGGCAGAACAACAGATTTGTACAATGTCAGCTCGGGGATTTGAACTTGCAATCATTTTGGTTACTAGCCCAACGCTCTAACCACTAGGCTACCCTGCCACCCAACATAATCCAGGTAGAATCAGGAATTCCCCAGGGCAACTGTCTAGGCCCCTTACTTTTTTCAATCTTTACTAACGACATGCCACTGGTTTTGAGTAAAACCAGTGTTTCTATTTGTGCGGATGACTCAACACTATACGTGTCAGCTACTACAGCGACTGAAATGACTGCAACACTTATCAAAGAGCTGCAGTTAGTTTCAGAGTGGGTGGCAAGGAATGAGTTAGTCCTGAACGCTTCTACATCTGCATTGCTTGCTGTTTGGGGTTTTAGCCTGGGTTTCTGTACAGCACTTTGTGACATCAGCTGATGTAAAAAGGGGTTTATAAATACATTTGATTGATTGAATGATTGAATTGTTCTAAAACTAAAAGCATTGTATTTGAGACAAATCATTCAACCTCATCTACATATTGTAATAAATAATGTGTAAATTGAGCAGGTTGAGGTGACTAAACTGCTTGGAGTAACCCTGGATTGTAAACTGTCATGGCCAAAACATATTGATACAACAGTAGCTAAGATGGG
>NC_042982.1:37784407-37856907 GCF_901001165.1 Salmo trutta | reverse complement strand
ATCTGTACTCTAGTACTACTACTGCTGCTGCTGTCTCTGGGTACAGGTGACAGGTCTGTACTCTATAACTACTACTGCTGCTGCTGTCTCTGTGTCCAGGTGACAGGTCTGTACTCTAGTACTACTGCTGCTGCTCCCTCTGGGTCCAGGTGACAGGTCTGTACTCTAGTACTACTACTGCTGTCTCTGGGTCCAGGTGACAGGTCTGTACTCTAGTACTACTACTGTTGTCTCTGGGTCCAGGTGACAGTTCTGTACTCTAGTACTACTACTGCTGTCTCTGGGTCATGGTGCCCTTGCACAACTCCTGTAAGATACTTTCAATCTGCGTTATGGGTGTGTAGGTATCTATTTGTGTGGGGATTTGGTGTGTACTCATAAACACAACCAAACAACAAACACACCCAAATGCAACACACGTGCTTGCACACACACAAAAACACACAGACACATGCACTCATTCACGCATGCACACACACACACTCACACACTGGTGTGCGCTGTAGCGGGAAGTGCTAATTGAAGTGGACATGAGAAAAGAAAAAGCTGTCGGCCTTAATTGAGACAAATGAAGCTGGTCATGATCAAGGGATAAGCAGTCAGAAGGACAGTCAGCTTCAATGTGACTGTTTCACTGAGAGAAGGACAGTCAGCCTCAATGTGACTGTTTCACTGAGAGAAGGACAGTCAGACTCAATGTGATTGTTTCACTGAGAGAAGAGCAGTCAGCCTCAATGTGACTGTTTCACTGAGAGAAGGACAGTTAGCCTCAATGTGACTGTTTCACTGGACAATCAGCCTCAATGTGACTGTTTCACTGAGAGCAGATAGACAGTCAGCATCAATGTGATTGTTTCACTGAGAGAAGAACAGTCATCCTCAATGTGACTGTTTCACTGAGAGAAGGACAGTCAGCCTCAATGTGACTGTTTCACTGAGAGAAGGACAGTCAGCCTCAATGTGACTGTTTAACTGAGAGGACAGTCTTCACTGAGAGCAGAAAGACAGTCAGTCTCAATGTGACTGTTTCACTGAGAGAAGGACAGTCAGCCTCAATGTGTCTTTTTTTCCCTGAGAGCAGAAGGACAGTCAGCCTCAATGTGACTTTTTCACTGAGAGGAGAAGGATAGACTCATGCTTAACATATAGCCTGACCAAACCTTCCTGATTCACATACAGGTACAGTAGCATATACATTACAGATCACTGTTTATTAAAAGACTAGCATCACAAACGCCTTCGAAAATGCATCAATCATACAGATCATTTCAACTCTTGATATGTCTATCCTATAGAATCGTTTTGACGCTATAGCCCCATCTTGCTCCACTCTTCCGAATGATCAGAATGACACTCTAGTTTAGACATAGTCCATTCACTAAGCAACCACTCATTGGTCTTCAGCATTAGTGAGCGCTACTCACCTCATCCTCCCTAAGCTGTGTAGTCTTTGTTAAGAGAGTGCATATAAATGGGTCAATCTCCGACTCAGTAGCTAATGTGTTTGACCCAGTTGATCAATAGCTGTAATATGTTGAGGTTTTAGGCTGGGTTTCTGTATGAGCACTTTGTGACGTCTGCTGATTATAAATATACTGCTCAAAAAAATAAAAGGAACACTTAAACAACACAATGTAACTCCAAGTCAATCACACTTCTGTGAAATCAAACTGTCCACTTAGGAAGCAACACTGATTGACAATACATTTCACATGCTGTTGTGCAAATGGAATAGACAACAGGTGGAAATTATAGGCAATAAGCAAGACACCCCCAATCAAGGAGTGGTTCTGCAGGTGGAGACCACAGACCACTTCTCAGTTCCTATGCTTCCTGGCTGATGTTTTGGTCACTTTTGAATGCTGGTGGTGCTTTCACTCTAGTGGTAGCATGAGACGGAGTCTACAACCCAAACAAGTGGCTCAGGTAGTGCAGCTCATCCAGGATGGCACATCAATGCGAGCTGTGGCAAGAAGGTTTGCTGTGTCTGTCAGCGTAGTGTCCAGAGCATGGAGGCGCTACCAGGAGACAGGCCAGTACATCAATGTAATTTTTTTTACATTTTAGTCATTTAGCAGACGCGCTTATCCAGAGCGACTTACAGTAGTGAACGCATACATTTCATACATTTTTTTTCTCCGTACTGGTCCCCCGTGGCAACTCAGCAGCAGGACCGCTACCTCTTCCTTTGTGCAAGGAGGAGCAGGAGGAGCACTGCCAGAGCCCTGCAAAATGACCTCCAGCAGGCCACAAATGTGCATGTGTCTGCTCAAACGGTCAGAAACAGACTCCATGAGGGTGGTATGAGGGCCCGACGTCCACAGGTGGGGGTTGTGCTTACAGCCCAACACCGTGCAGGACGTTTGGCATTTGCCAGAGAACACCAAGATTGGCAAATTCGCCACTGGCGCCCTGTGCTCTTCAACAGATGAAAGCAGGTTCACACTGAGCACGTGACAGACGTGACAGAGTCTGGAGACGCCGTGGAGAACGTTCTGCTGCCTGCAACATCCTCCAGCATGACAAATTTGGTGGTGGGTCAGTCATGGTGTGGGGTGGCATTTCTTTTGGGGGCCACACAGCCCTCCATGTGCTCGCCAGAGGTAGCCTGACTGCCATTAGGTACCAAGATGAGATCCTCAGACCCCTTGTGAGACCATATGCTGGTGCGGTTGGCCCTGGGTTCCTCCTAATGCAAGACAATGCTAGACCTCATGTGGCTGGAGTGTGTCAGCAGTTCCTGCAAGAGGAAGGCATTGATGCTATGGACTGGCCCGCCCGTTCCCCAGACCTGAATCCAATTGAGCACATCTGGGACATCATGTCTCGCTCCATCCACCAACGACACGTTGCACCACAGACTGTCCAGGAGTTGGCGGATGCTTTAGTCCAGGTCTGGGAGGAGATCCCTCAGGAGACTATCCGCCACCTCATCAGGAGCATGCCCAGGCGTTGTAGGGAGGTCATACAGGCACTTGGAGGCCACACACACTACTGAGCCTCATTTTGACTTGTTGTAAGGACATTACATCAAAGTTGGATCAGTCTGTAGTGTCGTTTTCCACTTTAATTTTGAGTGTGACTCCAAATCCTGACCTCCATGGGTTGATAAATTGGATTTACATTGATTATTTTTGTGTGATTTTGTTGTCAGCACATTCAACTATGTAAAGAAAAAAGTATTTAATAAGATTATTTCATTCATTCAGATCTAGGATGTGTTGTTTAAGTGTTCCCTTTATTTTTTTCAGCAGTGTACATTTGATTAATTGATTGATATGTTAACTGATGTCAATATAAGACTAAATTAGGTCTGAACGCTCTCCAAATGGCTGATCTACAACTAGCCATCAGACACAGAGAAAGAAAGAGAGGGAGAGAGGGATGAAGAAGAGGAGAGGAAAGAACACAATGCTTGCGTGTGGTAACGCCTGTGTGTGGTAACGCCTGCGTGTGGTAACGCCTGCGTGTGGTAACGCCTGCGTGTGGTAACGCCTGCGTGTGGTAACGGCTGCGTGTGGTAACGGCTGCGTGTGGTAACGCCTGCGTGTGGTAACGCCTGCGTGTGGTAACGCCTGCGTTTGGTAACGGCTGCGTGTGGTAACGCCTGTGTGTGGTAACGGCTGCGTGTGGTAACGGCTGCGTGTGGTAACGGCTGTGTGTGGTAACGCCTGTGTGTGGTAACGGCTGCGTGTGGTAACGCCTGTGTGTGGTAACGGCTGCGTGTGGTAACGGCTGTGTGTGGTAACGCCTGTGTGTGGTAACGGCTGCGTGTGGTAACGGCTGTGTGTGGTAACGCCTGTGTGTGGTAACGGCTGCGTGTGGTAACGGCTGCGTGTGGTAACGCCTGCGTGTGGTAACGGCTGCGTGTGGTAACGCCTGCGTGTGGTAACGCCTGCGTGTGGTAACGCCTGAGTGTGGTAACGCCTGCGTGTGGTAACGCCTGCGTGTGGTAACGCCTGCGTGTGGTAACGCCTGCGTGTGGTAACGGCTGCGTGTGGTAACGCCTGCGTGTGGTAACGCCTGCGTGTGGTAACGCCTGCGTGTGGTAACGGCTGCGTGTGGTAATGCCTGCGTGTGGTAACGCCTGTGTGTGGTAACGCCTGCGTGTGGTAACGGCTGCGTGTGGTAACGCCTGCGTGTGGTAACGGCTGCGTGTGGTAACGCCTGTGTGTGGTAACGGCTGTGTGTGGTAACGCCTGCGTGTGGTAACGCCTGCGTGTGGTAACGCCTGCGTGTGGTAACGCCTGCGTGTGGTAACGCCTGTGTGTGGTAACGCCTGTGTGTGGTAACGCCTGCGTGTGGTAATGTGAGAAATAAATGACGAGTGGAGAGGTGACTCAGCCCTGGGAAGAGAAGAAGATAGCATTAGAATTCACCTCATCCATGAAACGAGGGAAGAAAGGAGGGAGCGAATCACTGAACAGGCCACACTAAACGAGTGTGAGGTGTAATCATATCCACCGTGGTTAAACACAGAGGGAGGGACGGATGGGAGAGAATATAAGCTAAATGGAATTGCTGATAAAATGTCTCTATCTTTCTCCCAACTCTCTTTCCCCCTTGTTCTCTATTGCGCTCTCCTTCCTCCCTCCCTCCATCCATCCATACCTCTCTCTCTGTCCCTCCCTCTCTCCTCTCTCCCTCCCTCCCTCCCCCTTTTCTTTGTCGGAAATGATTGTGGCAACATCCTCCGCTACATTAGATAGGGAATGGTTCAGGTCTGTTTTCTCATGTCGAATGGTATTACTATTCATAGACAGCTTTAAATAAAACGCAGCAGATTAGATAGTCATCCAAAGGAGGGGGGAGGAGAGAGCAGGGAGGAGGAACGACGACAGGGAGAGAGATGGATAGGGATGGATTTCCCAAATAATGAGAGCTACAACAATGCTTGAAGACTGTGTGTGTGTGTTGGGGGGGGCTATCTAGGTGAGTGCGTCGGTGAGGTGGTGTGTTTGTGAGTTGGTGTGTTTGTGAGTTGGTTTGAGTGAAGGGCAAGGGAAGGATGTTTGATGCTTTTGTGTGTATTTGTGCATGTGTGTATTTGTGCATGTGTGTGTGCTTGCTTGTGTTAACGTGTTCCGTGTGTATCTGTGGGATATTACTACCTGTGTGTGTGTGTGTGTGTGTGTGTGTGTGTGTGTGTGTGTGTGTGTGTGTGTGTGTGTGTGTGTGTGTGTGTGTGTGTGTGTGTGTTTGTGTTTGTGTTTGTGTTTGCGTTTGCGTTTGCGATTGCGGTTGAGTGTGCTCTCTATGTGTGTTATATGCTGGAGGTAGAGCTCAAGCGTTTATTAGCTAGCTCATGCACCCACTCACTTTTAAAAATATCTGCCACTCGCTCACACTGTTAGCAGCAATGAGAAAATAAGGAGCTCCTCCACTGTGCAGCAAACAGCTCAATAAAACAATATGGATCTGCATCAAGGCTGGGGTGGCAGAGGGGACAAGATCCCAAACAACGCTAAACTACCTTTAGTACACACACATTACAGTACAACTAGGAGTCACATATGCACTTTATTCAATGGAGAATACGCCATGTGGTGAGACCTCCTCAACACATCTCTACTATGGTCTGTCTACACTGAAACCTCCTCACCACATCTCTACTATGGTCTGTCTACACTGAGACCTCCTCAACACATCTCTACTATGGTCTGTCTACACTGAGCCCACCTCAACACATCTCTACTATGGTCTGTCTACACTGAGACCTCCTCAACACATCTCTGTTATGGTCTGTCTACACTGAGACCTCCTCGACACATCTCTGTTATGGTCTGTCTACACTGAAACCTCCTCACCACATCTCTACTATGGTCTGTCTACACTGAGACTTTCTCACCACATGGGCACTTTTCACAGGGACCATGCTGTGTATTATATTCAGTCAATTCAGTGGCCACTCTGAGATTGGGTTCGATCCCAGATCGAGTCATACTAAACACTCTAAAAATGGGTCTGATGCCTCTCTCAAACTATCACAAGCAATACTGATTTGGTTCTACGTGGTCATCATCGAGTCCATCCTCACCTCCTCAATCACTGTCTGATTCGGGAATGTGTCTGCCTGGTTAAAGAGCGAACTGTAACAGATTGTCCGGTCTGCTGAGAGGGTCATCAGCTGCCACCTGCCCTCTATCGAGGTCCTGCATGACTCCAGGGCAAGGACGCGTGCAGGAAAGATAATTGCTGACCCCTTCGACCCCGGCCACCCCCTCTTCCAAAGATTCCCCTCTGGCAAACCGTTCAGGTCAATCACGACCAAAACTTCCCGCCACCTGAACAGTTCAATCCCCGGCGTCGTGGCCCTCACCAACCGGCCACCTGGTCCAAGATGATCTCTTCATTCATGGACTATGCACTCTTCAATATTCATTCACGGACTTGCCCCCTGTAACATTCCACTCTGCACATCCTGCACATCCTGCACCTGCCTTATGCGCTCTGCCATGGACTGACCCTTACATATACACTGGTATATATATTTCCCCTATTGCAGATCATCCTATAATTTCTGTATTTAATCTATACATGCACAATTCAAGAGCGTAGCTTACAGTGTTTATAGTGTAGTCTGTTGTTTATAGCTTGGTGTTCATTGTGTGCATAATGTATGTAGTTTGTGTAAATGCTGCATCTATATATCTTGTCTGTATATTCTGTTTATTGTGGCAGCACCATTTCACCTATTCAAATTCCTGAACCTGCAAATGTTTTTGAAGAATAAAGATGATTCTTATTCTGAATGTCTGCTTGGCATTCAGCATTAAGGAGATGGATTGGCTGTGTGGCCCTGTGACAGACTGGGACGTACTTGTACATCAAGCTACCTCGCAGTACAGAAACAGGAGATAGGATCTTGTCGTTCTGGCTTGGACAAGGCTTACTTACTTAGCTACATATGTTCAATACAGAAAACTCAATGCAGAAATCAAACACGCAATGTTGATGTTGTGATCACCATGCTCCTATTTACTGAGCCATTTGGAATGACATGCAGACCATACAGTGTATTGAGATGCATTAGTAAAGGCCTAAATTGGAGTTTTACCTTGTTCCATAACAGGAAGACAAGCTCCATTCTGCCTGTTCTCTCCCTCCTCTGGGTCTCAAACAGACACACCATGTTTTCCAATATACCTCTTATCTGTGGAAAAATAGAGAGAAAGAGAGAGAAAAGAAGAAAATAGATTTGATAAAGCCGTAAAATCCCTGTTTCCCTGTGTATCCTGGCAGTCTGGAGGTATGAATCGGGTTCCCACATTGTCTCATTATTCCGGAACACTGGGCTCGGAATGCTCTGTGTTCCGTTTGGCGTCCTGTGCCAGCATTCCCCAGGTGACACCATTCCGAGCTTGTGGCGACATTTATATAATTATGTTGCTATTTTTTATCATTCGTTTGTTATATTTCTTCTGGTGAGTTGCATGGGCCTGCAAACACATAAAAACACACAAATACACAAACACTTAAAAATGCTTTTTTTTAGGTTTGTGAGTAGGGAATAGGGGGCTTGCTGAACATCAAGGTTCTAGATTTTTTGAAACAGCAGCAACAGTAGAGAATTGCTACTGGGTTCTGAGGATACTGGAAGACTGGGGGAACGTTCCTGATTGAATCTTGGCTTAAGTTACAGCATCTTAGAGCAGTATACACAGTGAATATACAACACACCTGCTCTTTCCATGACATAGACTGACCAGGGGAATCCAGGTGAAAGCTATGATCCCTTATTGATGTCACTTATTTAATCCACTTCAATCCGTGTAGATGAAGGGGAGGAGACAGGTTAAAGAAGGATTTTTAATCTTTGAGACAAGTGAGGTATGTATTGTGTATGTGTGCCATTCAGAGAGGGTGAATGGGAAAGACAAAATATTTAAGTGCCTTTGAACAGGGTGCCAGGTGCACCGATTTGAGTCAAGAACTGCAACGCTGCTGGTTTCCTAAAAACGATCCACCAACCAAAGGACATCCAGCCAACTTAAAACAACTGTGAGAAGCATTAGAGTCAACATGGGCAAGCATCCCTGTGGAACGCTTTCGACACCTTGTAGAGTCCAGGCCCTGAAGATTTGAGGCTCTTCTGAGGGCAAAATGGGGGGGGTGCAACTCAATATTAGGAAGGTGTTTGTTTCTAACGGTTGGTTAACTCAGTGTGTAGCAGCAACTTAAATTAACACCTTTCATATAAGCATCTTGTACAGTAAGGGTTTTTCACTGATGTTTTATTTACAACTATACACGTTAAGTAAACATTGTCAGTCAATGGTTTTCTATCTCTCATCCCTCGTCCTCCATCTCTCTCCTCTCTCACTCCAACCCATTTTTCCTCCACCTATATCCTCCCTCATTCATTCTGTGAAGCACCAGTCAAATTGATTTTGCTGCTGAGCTAAGGAGGCCAATCAACACACATATTGTGTCTCCCTCTTTGCCCCTGGCACTCCTTCTCTCCTCTCCATCTCCCTCTCATCATCTCTCCCTCTCATCATCTCTCTCTCTCTCTCTCTCTCTCTCTCTCTTTCTCTCCTCCCTCTTTATCCCCCCCACCTCCCCTCCCTACTCTGCATACTCAGGGCTATTCATCTGCCAAGCAGCAGTGTGTGTGTGTCTTTTGAGACTTGCATTGTGTGTGCATCAGTGAAAACACTCTGTCATTGTTTACGGCGGTAATGCAGGAGGCTCTGTAGTTAGTTGGAACGGAGTCATAAAGTCTACAGGAAGTGCAATGGATCGATGGGCGCCAATATAACGCAATTTAATGGCCATCGGGTGTATGTGTGTGTGTGTGTGTGTGTTGAGGTTTAAGAGAGTGTGAAGTGTATCTGGGAGTGGGACTATTATGGGATTACAAGCAGACCTGTGTCGCTAACCAAATCTCTACTCCACCTCACATCGATTGCTCCTCAGGGGAGAAGAAGAACAGGGTGGAGGAGAGGAGGAAGGGTAGGGAGACTGAAGAGGATGGAGGAGAGGACGAAGGGTGGAGAGACTGAAGAGGAAGGAGGAGAGGACGAAGGGTGGAGAGACTGAAGAGGATGGGGGAGAGGACAAAGGGTGGAGAGACTGAAGAGGAAGGAGGAGAGGATGAATACAAATCAGGAAGAGAGGATGGTACAAATCATTCCTTAAGTGCTAGACCTCAGCTGAATCTGGTAATGAATGGTGTGGCTGTTGAACAAGTTGAGGAGACTAAATTACTTGGCGTTACCTTTCAATGGTTGTAACGATGGGGAGGTCTAGCCGTAATAAAGAGATGCAAGGCTTTATTGACAACTCACACCCCCCCCCCCCAAAAAAAAGGTTCTGTAGGCTCTAGTTTTGTCTAATCTTGAATATTGCCCAGTCGTGTGGTTCAGTGCTGCAAGGAAAGACCTAGTTAAGCTGCAGCTGGCCCAGAACAGAGTGGAACATTTTGCTCTTAATTGTAATCAGAGGGCTGATGTAAATACTAGGCATGTCAGTGTCTTTTGGCTAACAGTTGAGGAGAGACTGACTGCGTCACTTCTTCTTTTTATAAGAAACATTAATGTGTTGAAAATCCCAAATTGTTTGCATAGTCAATTTACACACAGCTCTGACACACACACTTATCCCACCAGACATGCCACCAGAGGTCTTTTCACATTCCCAAAATCCAGAACAAATTCCAGAAATCGTACAGTATTATATTGAGCCTTATTGCATGGAACCTCCTTCCATCTAATATTGCTCAAATATACAGCAAACCTGGTTTCAAAAAACAGATAAAGCAACACCTCGCTGCACAACGCCTCTCCCCTATTTGACCTAGATAGTTTGTGTGTATGCATTGATATGTAGACTACGTGTGCTTTTTAAAAAAATGTATGAAGTTCTCTCCTTGAGCTGTTCTTGTCTATTGATGTTCTGTATTATGTCATTCTGGATTATGTTTCATGTTTTGTATGGACCGCAGGAAGAGTAGCTGCTGCTTTTGCAACAGCTAATGGGGATCCTAATTAAATACCAAAACCAATACAATAAAGGGTGGAGAGACTAAAAGAGAGTGGAGGGTACTGCTGGGTAGGGAATGGGTGGCGGAAGAAAGGTGGATGGTCTGCTAATGTGATTTCTCACTATTATTCTACAATGTAAAACTAGTAAAAATAAAGAAAAACACTGGAATGACTAGGTGTTCTAAAACTTTTGACTGTTATGGTGTATATCTACACTAACGCTCAAAAGTTTGGTATCACTTTGAAATGTCCTTGTATTCCATGAAAACATACATGAAATGAGTTACAAAATGAATAGGAAATATAGTCAAGACATTGACAAGGTTAAAAATAATGACTTTTAAAGGAAATAACAATTGTGTCCTTCAAACTTTACTTTTGTCCATTTCCATTTCCATCAATTACGGCCATGCAGACCCTTGGCATTCTAGTTGTCAATTTGTTGAGGTAATCTGAAGAGATTTCACCCCATGCTTCCTGAAGCACCTCCCACAAGTTGGATTGGCTTGATGGGCACTTCTTATGTACCATACGGTCAAGCTGCTCCCACAACAGCTCAATAGGGTTGAGATCCGGTGACTGTGCTGGCCACTCCATTACAGACAGATTACCAGCTGACTGCTTCTTCCCTAAATAGTTATTGCATAGTTTGGAGCTGTACTTTGGGTCATTGTCCTGCTGTAGGAGGAAATTGGCTCCAATTAAGCGCCATCCACAGGGTATGGCGTGGCGCTGCAAATGGAGTGATAGCCTTCCTTCTTCAAGATCCCTTTTACCCTGTATAAATCTCCCACATTACCACCACCAAAGCACCCCACGACCATCACATTGCCTCCGCCATGCTTGACAGATGGCGTCAAGCACTCCTCCAGCATCTTTTCATTTTTCTGCGTCTCACGAATGTTCTTCTTTGCGATAAGAACACCTCAAACTTAGATGTGTCTGTCCATAACACTTTTTTACATTATTCCTCTGTCCAGTGTCTGTGTTCTTCTGTCCATCTTAATCTTTTCTTTTTATTGGCCAGTCTGAGATATGGCTTTTCCTTTGCAACTCTGCCTAGAAGGCCAGCATCCCGGAGTCGCCTCTTCACTGTTGACGTTGAGACTGGTGTTTTGCGGGTACTATTTAATGAAGCTGCCAGTTAGGACTTGTGAGGCGTCTGTTTCTCAAACTAGACACTCAAATGTACTTGTCCTCTTGCTCAGTTGTGCACTGAGGCCTCCCACTCATCTTGCTATTCTGGTTAGAGCCAGTTTGCGCTGTTCTGTGAAGGGAGTAGTACACAGCGTTGTACAAGATCTTCAGTTTCTTGGCAATTTCTCGCATGGAATAACCTTCATTTCTCAGAACAAGAATAGACTGATGAGCTTCAGAAGAAAGTCTGTTTCTGGCCATTTTGAGCCTGCAATCGAACCCACAAATACTGATGCTCCAGATACTCAGCTAGTCTAAAGAAGGCCAGTTGTATTGCTTATTTAATCAGAACAACATTTTTCAGCTGTGCTAACATAATTGCAAAAGGGTTTTCTAATGATCAATTAGCCTTTTAAAGTGATAAACTTGGATTAGCTAACACTACATGCCATTGGAACACAGGAGTGATGGTTGCTGATAATGGGCCTCAGTACGCCTATGGAGATATTTCATAAAATATCTGCCGTTTCCAGCTACAATAGTCATTTACAACATTAACAATGTCTACACTGTATTTCTGATCAATGTGATGTTATTTTAATAGACAAAAACAAAGACCTTTCTTAGTGACACCAAACTTTTGAACGGTAGTGCATCTATATATATAGTACTGTATGTATATATATATATATACATACAGTACCAATCAAAAGTTTGGACTCACCTACTCATTCATTGGTTTTTCTTTATTTCTACTATTTTCAACATTGTAGAATAATAGTGAAGACATAAAAACCTTGAAATAGCACACATGGAATCATGTAGTAACCAAAATCTATTTTACATTTGAGATTCTTCAAAGTTGCCACCCATTGGCACACTCTTGGCATTCTGTCAACCAGCTTTATGAGGTAGTCACCTGGAATGCATTTCAATTAACAGGTGTGCCTTCATAAAAGTTAATTTGTGGAATTTCTTACCTTCTTAATGCATTTGAGGCAATCAGTTGTGTTGTGACAAGGTTGGGGTGGCATAGAGAAGATAGCCCTATTTGGTAATAGACCAAGTCCATATTATGGCAAGATCAGCTAAAATAAGCAAAGAGAAACGAATGTCCATCATTATTTTAAGACATGAAGGTCAGTCAATCCGGAACATTTGAGGAACTTTGAAAGATTCTTCAATTGCAGTCGCAAAAACCATCAAGCGCTTTGATGAAACTGGTTCTCATGAGGAACGCCAACGGAAAGGAAAACCCAGACTTACTTCTGCTGCAGAGGATAAGTTCATTAGAGTTACCAGCCTCAGAAATTGCAGCCCAAATAAATGCTTCACAGAGTTCAAGTAACAGACACATCTCAACATCAATTGTTCAGAGAAGACTGCGTGAATCAGGACTTCATGGTCGAGTTGCTGCAAAGAAACCACTACTAAAGGACACCAATAAGAAGAGACTTGCTTGGGCCAAGTAACACAAACAATGGACATTAGACCGGTGGAAAGCTGTCCTTTGGTCTGATGAGTCCAACTTGGAGTTCCAACGCCGTGTCATTGAGAGACGCAGAGTAGGTGAACAGATGATCTCTGCATATGTAGTTCCCACAGTGAGTCATGGAGGAGAAGGTGTGATGGTTTGTGGGTGCTTTGCTGGTGACACTGTCAGTGATTTATTTAGAATTCAAGGCACACTTAACCAGCATGCCTATTACAGTATTCTGCAGCAATACGCCATTCTATCTGGTTTGTGCTTAGTGGGGCTATCATTGGTTTTTCAACAGGACAATGACACAACACACCTCCAGGCTTTGTAAGGGCTATTTGATCAATAAGGTGAGTGATGGAGTGCTGTAGCTGATGACCTGGCCTCCACAATAATCCGACCTCAACCCAATTGAGATGGTTTCAGATGAGTTGGACCACAGAGTGAAGGGAAAGCAGCCAACAAGTGCTCATCATATGTGAGAACTCCTTCAAGACTGTTGGAAAAGCATTCCAGGTGGAGCTGGTTGAGTGAATGCAAAGAGTGTGCAAAGCTGTCATAAAGGCAAAGGGTGGCTATTCTCAAATATAAAATGTGACTATTTTCTACATGAATCCATATGTGTTATTTCATAGTTTTAATGTCTTCACTTTGTGCCACCCCCAGGTGGTAAGAGTCGATAGCAACACATTCACCACTCTAATCCTCAACACAGGAGAAACTCAGGGATGCGTGCTCAGTCCCCTCCTTTACTCCCTGTTCACTCATGACTGCACGGCCAGGCATTTCTCCAACACCATCATTAAGTTTGCCGATGACGCAACAGTGGTAGGTCAGATCACCGACAACAACGAGATGGCCCAGGATCCAGTTGAAGAGGGAGGTGTTTAGTCCCAGGGTCCTTAGGGGTTCTTAGGGTCCTCTATACCAGGCGGTGTCAGAGGAAGGCCCTAAAAATTGTCAAAGACTCCAGCCACCCTTGTCATAGATCGTTCTCTCTGCAACCGCACGGCAAGTGGTACCGGAGCGTCAAGTCTAGGTACAAGAGGGTTCTAAGCAGCTTCTACCCCCAATCCATAAGACTCCTGAACATCTAATCAAATGGCTACCCAGGCTGTTTACAGTTGAAGTCGGAAGTTTACATACACCTTATCCAAATACATTTAAACTCAGTTTTTCACAATTCCTGACATTTAATCCTAGTAAAAATTCCCTGTCTTAGGTCAGTTAGGATCACCACTTTATTTTAAGAATGTGACATGTCAGAATAATAGTAGGGAGAATGAATTATTTCATATTTTATTTCTTTCATCACATTGCCAGTGGGTCAGAAGTTTACATACACTCAATTAGTATTTGGTAGCATTGTCTTTAAAATGCTTAACTTAGGTCAAAAAATTCGAGTAGCCTTCCACAACCTTCCCATAATAAGTTGGGTGAATTTTTTTCGCATTCCTCCTAACAGAGCTGGTGTAACTGAGTCAGGTTTGTAGGCCTCCTTGCTCGCACATACTTTTTCAGTTCTGCCCACAAATGTTATGTAAGATTGAGGTCAGGGCTTTGTGATGGCCACTCCAAAACCTTAACTTGCCATTGTGCCACAACTTTGGAAGTGGGCTTGGGGTCATTGTCCATTTGGATGACCGATTTAAGACCAAGCTTTAACATCCTGACTGATGTCTTGAGATGTTGCTTCAATATATTCCCATCATTTTCCTACCTCATGATACCATCTAGTTTGTGAAATGCACCAGTCCCTCCTGCAGCAAAGCACCACCACAACATGATGCTGCCACCTCCGTGCTTCATGGTTGGGATGGTGTTCTTCAGCTTGCAAGCCGTCCGCTTTTTCCTCCAAACATAACAATGGTCATTATAGCCAAACAGTTCAATTTTTGTTTCATCAGACCACAGGACATTTCTCCAAAATTACAACCTTTGCCCCCATGTGCAGTTGCAAACCATAGTCTGGCTTTTTATTAATGGCGGTTTTGTAGCAGTGGCTTCTTCCTTGCTGAGCGGCCTTTCAGGTTATGTCGATATAAGAGTTGTTTTACTGTGGATATAGATACTTTGTACCTGTTTCCACCAGCATCTTCACAAGGTCCGACGCTGTTGTTCTGGGATTGATTTGCACTTTTCACACCAAAGTACGTTCATCTCTAGGACACAGAATGCGTCTCCTTCCTGAGCGGTGGGACGGCTGCGTGGTCCCATGGTGTTTATACTTGGATACTATTGTTTGTACAGATGAACGTGGTACGTTCAGGTGTTTGGGAATTGCTCCCAAGGATGATCCAGACTTGTGGAGGTCTACAATTGTTTTTCGGAGGACTTGACTGATTTCTTTTGATTTTCCCATGTTGTCAAGCAAAGAGGCACTGAGTTTGAAGGTAGGCCTTGAAATATATCCACAGGTACACCTCCAATTGACTCAAATGTTGTCAATTATCCAATCAGAAGCTTCTAAAGCCATGACATCATTTTCTGGAATTTTCCAAGCTGTTTATAGGCACAGTCAACTTTTCTGTAAACTTCTGACCCACTGGAATTGTGATACAGTGAATTGTTGGTGAAGTAATCTGTCTGTAAACATTTTTGGGGAAAAAATGACTTGTGTAAGTTAACATCTGGAACATCTAACATCAAGGCGGTTACCCGATCCTGTAGGTTCATGCTCTACAACATTCGCAGAGTACGATCCTGCCTCACACAGGAAGTGGCGCAGGTCCTAATCCAGGCACTTGTCATCTCCCGTCTGGATTACTGCAACTCGCTGTTGGCTGGGCTCCCTGCCTGTGCCATCAAACCCCTACAACTCATCCAGAACGCCGCAGCCCGTCTGGTGTTCAACCTTCCCAAGTTCTCTCACGTCACCCCGCTCCTCCGCTCTCTCCACTGGCTTCCAGTTGAAGCTCGCATCCGCTACAAGACCATGGTGCTTGCCTACGGAGCTGTGAGGGGAACGGCACCTCCGTACCTTCAGGCTCTGATCAGGCCCTACACCCAAACAAGGGCACTGCGTTCATCCACCTCTGGCCTGCTCGCCTCCCTACCTCTGAGGAAGCACAGCTCCCGCTCAGCCCAGTCAAAACTGTTCGCTGCTCTGGCACCCCAATGGTGGAACAAGCTCCCTCACGATGTCAGGACAGCGGAGTCAATCACCACCTTCCGGAGACACCTGAAACCCCACCTCTTTAAGGAATACCTGGGATAGGATAAAGTAATCCTTCTAACCCCCCCCCCTTTAAAAGATTTAGATGCACTATTGTAAAGTGGTTGTTCTACTGGATATTATAGGTGAATGGACCAATTTGTAAGTCGCTCTGGATAAGAGCATCTGCTAAATGACTTAAATGACTTAAAAAAGACCCCCCTGAAATCGACAAAAATGAATGCGAACATATTGGCACTGTACGAAATGTATACACGGTGTCCAATAACACTCACATAGATGGCATTTCGTTCAAAGCTTATGGCAAATGTCATATGGCAAATGCCAAGTGTCACACAGCAAAAATCCAATAGATGGCGAGCGCGCTTCACAGTAAATTTTCATATTGCAAATGCACATCAAGTCAAGACATAAGGGTCAAATTTTGAAAATGTGAATATATTTTCAAAACTTATCACCCCCTTAAAAAAGTGCTTTCTGGGCCGTTTTTTGAAACTCTTTAGATTTTTTGTCAATTATATATGTATAAGAACTGTATGAACATACTTTTGTCATATTTTATTGTCATATTTTATTGTAATTTTTTAATAACTTGTCCATAAGGCATATGTTTTGTCCATTTGCAATATGATTTCATAGGAAGTCAAAAGTCAAAGTCAAAAGTCAGTGAACCATTGCCAAATGCCATAAGAAATGTCCAAATGCAATATGAAAGTATTGAATGTGCCAAATCAGGATGCTTTGTCCATTTGCAATATGATATCATAGGAAGTCAAAAGTCGAAGTCAAATGTCAGTGAACCATTGCCAAATGCCATAAGAAATTTCCAAATGCAATATGAAAGTATTGAATGTGCCAAATCAGGATGTCTATTCCATTTGCAATATGATATCATAGGAAGTCAAAAGTCGAACTCAGGCCGCGAACTCAGGCCGCGAACTCAGGCTCTGTGTGTAGTTAACCGACCCTCTCTGCCCATTCATTTCCATTTTACCTGTTGTTGTTATTTTAGCTGATTAGCTGTTGTTGTCTTACCCATTGTTGTCTAAGCTAGCTCTCCCAATCAACATCTGTGATTGCTTTATGCCTCGCTTTATGTCTCTCTAAAATGTCAATATGCCTTGTATACTGTTGTTTAGGTTACTTATCATTGTTTTAGATTACAATGGAGCCACTAGTTCCACTCATCATACCTCTGATACCTCCTTTGTCCCACCTCCGACACATGCGGTGACCTCACCCATTATAACCAGCATGTCCAGAGATGCAACCTCTCTTATCATCACTCAGTGCCTGGGCTTAACTCCGCTGTACCCGCACCCCACCATACCCCTGTCTGCACATTATGGCCTGAATCTATTCTACCATGCCCAGAAATCTGCTCCTTTTGTTCTTTGTTCCCAGCGCACTAGACAACCAGTTTTGATAGCCTTTAGCCGTACCCTCATCCTACTCCTCCTCTGTTCCTCAGGTGATGTGGATGTAAACCTAGGCCCTGCATGTCCTCAGACACCCTCACTTGTTGACTTCTGTGATCGAAAAAGCCTTGGTTTCATGCATGTTAACGTCAGAAGCCTCCTCCCTAAGTTTGTTTTACTCACTGCTTTAGCACACTCCGCCAATCCTACCTTCAGAGTTTGTTCTGTTAGGTGACCTAAACTGGGATATGGTTAACATGCCGGAAGTCCTACAATCTAAGCTAGATGCACTCAATCTCAGACAAATCATCAAGGAACCCACCAGGTACAACCCTAAATCCGTAAACATGGGCACCCTCATAGACATTATCCTGAACAACATGCCCTCCAAATACACCTCTGCTGTTTTCAATCAGGATCTCAGCAATCACTGCCTCATTGCCTGTATCCGTTATGGGTCCGCGGTCAAACGACCACCCCTCATCACTGTCAAACGCTCCCTAAAACACTTCAGCGAGCAGGCCTTTCTAATCGACCTTGCCCGGGTATCCTGGAAAGATATTGACCTCATCCCGTCAGTCAAGGATGCCTTGTCGTTCTTTAAAAGTAATTTTCTCACCATCTTAGATAAGCATACCCCTTTCAAAAAATGCAGAACTAAGAACAGATATAGTCCTTGGTTCACTCCAGACCTGACAGCTCTTGACCAGCACAAAAACATCCTGTGGCGGACTGCAATAGCATCGAATAGTCCCTGCGATATGCAACTGTTCAGGGAAGTCAGGAACCAATACACGCAGTCAGGAAAGCAAAGGCTATCTTTTTCAAGCAGAAATTTGCATCCTGTAGCTCTAACTTCAAAAGGTTTTGGGACACTGTAAAGTCCATGCAGAACAAGAGCACCTCCTCCCAATAAGCATATCTCTACGGCTGCCATGCCTTCCTCCTGGCTACTCCAACCCCGGCCAACAACTCCCCCCCCCCGCATCTACTTACCCGAGCCTCCCCAGCTTCTCCTTCACCCAAATCCAGATAGCAGATGTTCTGAAAGAGCTGCAAAACCTCGACTAGACAGTCTGGACCCTCTTTCTAAAACTATCCGCCGCCATTGTTGCAACCCCTATTAGCAGCCTGTTCAACCTCTCTTTCGTATCGTCCGAGATCCTTAAAGATTGGAAAGCTGCCGCGGTCATCCCCCTCTTCAAAGGGGGTGACACTCTAGACCCAAACTGCTATAGACCTATATCTATCCTGCCCTGCCTCTCTAAAGTCTTCGAAAGCCAAGTTAATAAACAGATCACTGACCATTTCGAATCCCACCAGACCTTCTTCGCTGTGTAATCCGGTTTCTGAGCTGGTCACCGGTGCACCTCAGCCACTCTCAAGGTACTAAGTGATATCATAACCGCCATCGATAAGAGACAGTACTGTGCAGCCGTCTTTATCGACCTGGCCAAGGCATTCGACTCTGTCAATCACCGTATTCTTATCGGCAGACTCAATGAACCAGGCGAGGCAGTCATTGGTTTCTCTAATGACTGCCTCACCTGGTTCACCAACTACTTTGCAGACAGAGTTCAGTGTGTCAAATCGGAGGGCATGTTGTCCGGACCTCTGGCAGTCTCTATGGGGGTACCACACGGTTCAGTTCTCGGGCCGACTCTTTTCTCTATAGATATCAATGATGTCACTCTTGCTGCGGGTGATTCCCTGATCCACCTCTACGCAGAAGACACCATTCTGTATACTTCTGGCCCTTCCTTGGACACTGTGCTAACTAACCTCCAAACGAGCTTCAATGCCATACAACACTCCTTCCGTGGTCTCCAACTGCTCTTAAACGCTAGTAAAACCAAATGCATGCTTTTCAACCGTTTGCTGCCCGCACCCGCCCGCCCGACTAGCATCACCACCCTGGACGGTTCTGAACTAGAATATGTGGACAACTATAAATACCTAGGTGTCTGGCTAGACTGTAAACTCTCAATCCAAAATCAAATCTAGAATCAGCTTTCTATTTCGCAACAAAGCCTCCTTCATTCACGGCGCCAAACTTACCCTAGTAAAACTGACTATCCTGCCAATCCTTGACATCGGCGATGTCATCTACAAAATAGCTTCCAATACTCTACTCAGCAAACTGGATGCGGTCTATCACAAATCACCTTATACCACCCACCACTGCGACCTGTATGCTCTAGTCGGCTGGCCTTCGCTACATATTCGTCGCCAGACCCACTGGCTCCAGGTCATCTATAAGTCTATGCTAGGTAAAGCTCCGCCTTATCTCAGTTCACTGGTCACGATAACAACACCCACCCGTAGCACACGTTCCAGCAGGTATATCTCACTGATCATCCCCAAAACCAACACCTCATTTGGCTGACTTTCCTTCTAGTTCTCTGCTGCCAGTGACTGGAACGAATTGCAAAAATCGCTGAAGCTGGAGACTTTTATTTCCCTCACCAACTTTAAACATCAGCTATATGAGCAGCTAACCGATCGCTGCAGCTATACATAGTCCTTCTGTAAATAGCCCACCCAATCTATCTATCTCATCCCCATACTGTTTTTATTTACTTTTCTGCTCATTTGAACACCAGTATCTCTACTTGCACATCATCATCTGCTCATTTATCACTCCAGTGTTAATCTGCTAAATCGTAATTCTTTGCTACTATGGCCTATTTATTGCCTACCTCCTCATGCCTTTTGCACTCACAGTACAGTCGTGGCCAAAAGTTTTGAGAATGACACAAATATTAACTTTCACAAAGTCTGCTGCCTCAGTTTGTATGATGGCAATTTGCATATACTCCAGAATGTTATGAAGAGTGATCAGATGAATTAAAATTCATTGCAAAGTCCCTCTTTGCCATGCAAATTAACTGAATCCCCAAAAAGCATTTCCACTGCATTTCAGTCCTGCCACAAAAGGACCAGCTGACATCATGTCAGTGATTCTCTCGTTAACACAGGTGTGAGTGTTGACGAGGACAAGGCTCTGGCATGCTGATTGAGTTCGAATAACAGACTGGAACCTTCAAAAGGAGGGTGGTGCTTGGAATCATTGTTCTTCCTCTGTCAATCATGGTTACCTGCAAGGAAACACGGCCGTCATCATTGCTTTGCACAAAAAGGGCTTCACAGGCAAGGATATTGCTGCCAGTAAGATTGCACCTAAATCAACCACTTATCGGCTCATCAAGAACTTCAAGGAGAGCGGTTCAATTGTTGTGAAGAAGGCTACAGGGCACCCAAGAAAGTCCAGCAAGAGCCAGGACTGTCTCCTGAAGTTGATTCAGCTGTGGGATCTGGGCACCACCAGTACAGAGCTTGCTCAGAAATGGCAGCAGGCAGGTGTGATTGCATCTGCATGCACAGTGAGGCAAAGACTTTTGGAGGATGGTCTGGTGTCAAGAAGGGCAGCAAAGAAGCCACTTCTCTCCAGGAAAAACATCAGGGACAGACTGATATTCTGCAAAAGGTACAGAGATAGGACTGCTGAGGACTGGGGTAAAGTCATTTTCTCTGATCATTCCCCTTTCCGATTTTTTGGAGCATCCGGAAAAAAGCTTGTGTCCTGTGTCATGCCAACAGTAAATCATCCTGAGATCATTCGTGTGTGGGGTTGCTTCTCAGCCAAGGGAGTGGGCTCACTCACAGTTTTGCCTAAGAACACACCCATGAATAAAGAATGGTACCAACACATTCTCCGAGAGCAACTTCTCCCAACCATCCAGGAACAGTTCGGTGACGAGCAATGCCTTTCCAGCATGATGGAGCACCTTGCCATAAGGTAAAAGTGGCTCGGGGAACAAAACATCGATATTTTGGGTCCATAGCCAGGAAACTCCCCAGACCTTAATCACATTGAGAACTTGTGGTCAATCCTCAAGAGGCGGGTGGACAAACAAAAATCCTGAAATTTTGACAAACTCCAAGCATTGATTATGCAAGAATGGGCTGCCATCAGTCAGGATGTGGCCCAGAAGTTAATTGACAGCATGCCAGGGCAGATTGCAGAGGTCTTGAAAAAGAAGGGTCAACACTGCAAATATTGACTCTTTGCATCAACTTCATGTAATTGTCAATAAAAGCCTTTGACACTTATGAAATGCTTGTAATTATACCTCAGTATTCCACAGTAACTTCTGACAAAAATATCTAAAGACACTGACGCAGCAAAAATTAATGGCCATGACTGTATATAGACTTTCTTTTTTTTCTACTGTGTCATTGACTTGTTTATTGTGTTATTGGCTTGTTTATTGTTTATTCCATGTGTAACTCTGTGTTGTTGTCTGTGTGTGTCACGGTTGTCGTTGGTGAATGAGGACCAAAATGCAGCAGGTACGTGTATGCTCATATTTAGATTTATTCACTTACAAAAACAACTGAATACAAAATAACAAAACCACTAGAACTAACAAACGAACAAGAAAACAGTCTGGCAAAGCCTAGGGCTGAACACAGAACAATCACCCACAAATCACAAACACAAAACCACCCTGATATATGAGACTCTCAATCAAAGGCAGATAGACAACACCTGCCTTCAACTGAGAGTCCCAATCCCAATTAACCAACATAGAAACACACTCACCAGACTAGACATAGAAATACATAAACAGACTATAAACCAAAACCCCGGAAATACTAAATCAAACACCCTTAATCAAACACACCACCCTGAACCACATAAAACAAATACCCTCTGTCACGCCCTGACCAAACTACAAAACAATTAACCTTATATACTGGCCAGGACGTGACAGTGTGACACTGCTTTGCTTTATCTTGGCCAGGTCACAGATGTAAATGAGAACTTGTTCTCAACAGCCTACCTGGTTAAATAAAGGTGAAATAAAAAAAATAAAAAAATGTTTTCTTGTGTGTGTATATAGCCCTGGCTAATATCGCCAAATTGTGACCTTTAATTGGTCAGACCAGGAGTACAATCAGTCATTAAGACTGATCCACAGGGAAATACCTGGATGTCTATCACATGGTCATCCATCACAAGGTTGTCCATCACATGGTTGTTCATCACATGGTTGTTCATCACATGGTCGTTCATCACATGGTCGTTTATCACATGGTCGTTCATCACATGTTCGTCCATCATATGGTTGTCCATCAAATGGTCGTCCATCATATGGTCGTCCATCACATTGTCATCTATCATATGGTCGTCCATCACATGGTTGTCCATCACATGGTCGTCCATCACATGGGAGTTCATCACATGGTCGTTCATCACATGTTCATCCATCATATGGTTGTCCATCAAATGGTCGTCAATAACATGGGAGTTCATCACATGGTCGTCCATCACATGGTCATCCATCAGATGGTTGTTCATCACATGGTCGTCCATCACATGGTCATCCAGCATATGGTTGTCCATCACATGGTCGTCCATCATATGATCGTCCATCACAAGGTCATCCATCACATGGTCGTCCATCACATGGTTGTCCATCACAAGGTTGTCCATCACATTGTCAGCTATCACAAGGTCATCTATCACATGGTAATGACACCATCCATCTAAAATAGTTAATCCATGATGCCCCCTTTTTAATTATTCTGGGAGGATATATAATAGAATCTTCTCAGAGGAATGTTATCAACAAGGAAGTGAGTGTTGTGAGTAGAGGGCTGAGGTTTAGGGTTCTCCCTTGTGGTTTACCACACTGCCTGTCATCTGTGGAAGGACTGTCAGGGGTCAGGATTTGGGAGGATTTGGTGTTTGGGGCTGTGTCATATTGTGAGACACTGTTCCCATGATGGGTTTTAGGCAAAATGCCGATAACAGAGTTTCCTGGGACAAGACGGCACCATTTCTCTGTCCACTGGTTCATAATGATAAAGGACTTCTTAGCACTGTTATATCCCACAGAGCGAAGATAGCAAAACTATCTCTCCTGACTACAATAGCTGTTGTGTAGTTTGAGCAAGGAATAATCAATGAGGGGCTATGTGCTCTATGAAATATAATAAATGACGTGGAAGGTGTGCTCCACGACTCGCATAGAGCCCCGAGTTGATTATCCCTTTTAAGCCATGGCTATAATTTAACACATTTGCTGGTAGAAATGAGTTCAATATCTACTGAAGTAGCGGGCAAATTGTATTAGATAGCTACAGTGGTTGCCATGGTAACCAGACAAACAAACTTGCTGGTTTAGCTAACTAAACCGTCAGTCCTTGCTTGCCATTATGAAAATCTAATTCAACAATGCCAGTAATGTTTTGAATTTGACTTTTGCTTTAAAAAGCAGCACAAACAGAACATGTAAGAATGAACTATAGCCATTGAAGTCTACCTTGCTGATATACCGTGTGTTATAGGGAAATAATGCACACTATAGAATGCCCTTCAAGTCAATCAGAAACAAGTATTCAACAATGCCATGGTATAATTAAGCAATAAGGCCCAATGGGGTTTGGTATATGGCCAATATACCACGGCTGAGGGCTGTTCTTCTTTACGACACAACGTGGAGTGCCTGGATACAGCCCTTAGCCGTGGAATATTGGCCATATTCCACAAACCCCCGAGATGCCTTACAGCTATTATAAACTGGTTAACAACGCAATTAGAACAGTCAAAATACATATTTCTTTCATACCCTTGGTTTACAGTCTTATATACCACAGCTGTCAGCCAATCAGCTTTCAGGGCTCGAACCACCCAGTTTATAATACAGTGTAAGTCTACTACTACTGTGTGGGTTGTCACTATGAACAAGCAGAACTGGTATCGTCACTATCATACTAGCACGGTCGACTTACCTAGTCAAGAGAATGGTAAGTCTAGCTTCATGATGATTAACATTAGTTTGGATTCCACTGGTGCTCTTTTTCATGTCAGATCATTTCAGTAAGCATGGTTCAATTCTATCTCTGCATTATCCTTCTGCTCTTGGTTTTGACCCCAAGAAATATGTCCGAGGCATTAAACTAGCCCCAAGCTATAAAAGCTCCAGCTAGAATCCTTCCCCTCTTACTCCCCATCTGTATGATTACGTTATTCCCTTCTCTTCAGAGGAAGTTTATATGAGACTTGATGAGTGAATGTCATTAAGGTCTGTTAAATAGTCCGACCAGAACAGTCTGCTTTATCTCTCCCTGCACATGGGCTGGAGCCACACAGGGCCACGCTAGGAAACTGCTGTTTTTGAAATGAGGAATGATGGGCAATGTAATGGGCAATGTTGTGTTCTTAACGAGGCTAGTTTAATGCCTCGGACATGTTTTACTGGTGATACCACTGTTCTACAGTGTGTAACTTTTAGGGAACATGAGCTGTGGCAGATAAAGCCAGTTAGTAATATTTTTACATACTTTTTTGACTACGTGACTCAATTGCTTGAATGTGTTTTTTGTTCCTCCAGGGGAGTTAAATGAATAAAAGTCTGGCGCTCTTAGTAATCATGTTCTACATATTTTCTCTGTGGAAATTAAAATGATCTGAACGCTTTGAATATTATCAGGAATGAACTGAACATATTATCAGAACTGAACTGAACAGTTGACCAATTACATGTTAATGGAGCTAGTGGCGGACATGTAGCCAAATAGTTGTAGGCTGGGTTTATTTGGGGCCAGTTTCAAACTCTTATGTTTTGTGAAACATAAATAATGTGAAATAGAATTTTTTTTTTTTCGTATACCAACTCGCCTTGAGACAGGTCACAGCCAAGGTCTGCCATTATCAACTGCAATTCTTGAGAAATTAGGGTTTAGTGCCTTACTCAAGCACACATAAACAGACTTTTCCCCTTGTCAGCTCTGAGATTCAAACTAACAACTTTTTGGTTACTAGTCCAAAGCTTTAAACGCTAGGCTACCTGCCACCCTACGTAAATGGTTAAACCATGGCAGTGTGATGAAGTCATGCCTGTGCCTATTAACCTCAGCCATAAACACAAGTCTAACACTAACCATGAGATACTGTATGTTCGATGTGCATAGAGCCACGCATCCAAGTGTCATGTAGACCAAGGGTTATAAACTACACGTTAATATCAATCATGTGGATGCACACACACACACACACATGAATACACACACGAGCACACACAAACACACACATCCACAGCAGGAGGTCTATAAACTACAGACTGATATCGACTCCCTCCTACTAAATTAAATTTGCAGAACCCTTAAATCTCTTGGTTTGTGTGTATGTGTGTATGTGTGTGTGTGTGTGTGTGTGTGTGTGCGTGCGTGCGTGCATGCGTGTGTGTTCCTACAACTCAAAGTCATGTTTCGCTGCTTGTCTGAGCTAGGGGATAAATGATGCTAATGTTGCCATTATTCATCAGTGATAACCATCTTAATCGCATTACGCAATGTGTCGGGCAAGGTGGATATATCACCTGCAACAAGTTCCCATAGTTTCACTTTGAAATTCGACGTATTATGGATGAACGTCTATTTGTGACTCATTAATTCTGCATTGTTACAGGGTTAATTCTGCATGGTTACAGGGTTAATTCTGCATGGTTACAGGGTGATTGGGCAATAAATCAACACTCAATTATTCATGTCTGTCTGTACACTGTGTCAGCTAGTGATGGCTGAGTCACTGAACCAGGCAGTGATCTTAACCGGGCAGTGATCTTAACCAGACAGTGATCTGACTGCCACACATCTGGTCATACATCACATGGCTACAGATGTCAGATCTTAACTTGATCACTCTTTTGTCACAGAGAATTTGAATCAGGAAATTCAAATGAGCCTCGTGAGTCCCTCAAAAATAGCAGTTCTCTTTCACTCCATGTTGGGGCTGTCGAGTCATTGGGATCAGGGCTTGCTATTAAAATCATTTTCTCTCTGTCACTCACTCAAGCGCTAGACATAGGTCCTAATGACCATGTCAGACACTTTTTGGATAACATAAATAGGAAAGAAATAAAATAATACAATAGACTACGCCAACATTAGTTTCCATTCATACAAAGTGTTAGGTAAATAGCCACAGTACATTTGTCGTGGTAAACTATGAAATAATTTATTTCTATTGTACAGAATGTGTCAAATAGATAAATCGCCCATAGTCTGTTAAAAAAGGACTAAGTCATTCGATTACAATACCAACCAGAGGGCCAACATATTTTCAAAGACTTTGGTTGCAAGCAGGTAACACTGATTACATCTTTTAATCATTTAAAAGGGACTGGTAATGAGGTTACCAATAATGTTATTGTAACGGGCGTCGTAAGGATTAGACCAAGGTGCAGCGGGAACGCGTAAACTCATCTTTTTTATTAAATCAAAAGAAGGAAAAACAAACAAATCACGTATACAAGACAACGAACGCCACTAAACAGTCCTGTCAGGTGCACAGACACAAAACACGAAACAACTACCCACAAATCCCATAGAAAAAAACACCCCTCTTTAATAAGACCTTCAATTAGAAGCAACGAGGAGCTGCTGCTTCCAATTGAAGGTCAACCCCATTAACTAAACATAGAAATAGAAAGACTAGAACTAACATAGAAAAACTAACCTAGAACATAGACCAAAAACCCCAGAACACTCTAAACAAACACCCCTCTTACATAATAACATAGCCCAACAAACCCCGAACCACATAAAACAAACACCCCCTGCCACGTCCTGACCAAACTACAATAACAAATAACCCCTTTACTGGTCAGAACGTGACAGTTATCAATTGGTATCAAATTGATGGTTTAATGAAACATCATCTAGCGATAATCTAGTGCCATCGATGTTGGAAATATGCCCCTTGTTATTTGATTATATTCCAATAGGCTTTCATAAAATGGTCAGATATGCATATTTGTGTAGGTTCAGGATTTGTTGTTGGCATGTTTAAGTTTGCTAACCTTGCCAGTGAAAAAAATGATTGCATTAGTTGGCAATATCAGTGGTTTTTTGACAAATGAGCCACCTGATTCAATGAATGATTGAGCTGAGTTTGCCTTTTGCCTAAAATTGAATTTAAAGTGCTCCAAAGCTGTTTATTATCATTCCTTATATCATTTATCTTTGTTTCATAGAAAAGTTTCTTCTTCTTTTTGTTCAGTTTAGTCACATGATTTCTCAATTTATAGTATGTTTTCCAATATTTTGTGCAACCAGACTTATTTGCATTACTTCAGACTCATTCCTCTTAACCATACAATTTTTCAATTACTCATCAAGCCACATGGATTTAACCGTTTTTACAGTGTATGGCCATAAAAACTGTTAAATCCATGTGAATTGACGAAGAATTGAAAAACTGTATGTTATGGGTGCATTCTGATTAGTAACTGGAATAAAGTGCATTTGGAAAGTATTCCAACACCTTGACTTTTCCACATTTCGTTACGTTACAGCTTTATTCTAAAATTGATTAAATCGTTTTTTTCCCCCTCATCAATCTATACACAATACCCCATAATGACAAAGAAAAAATGGTTTTTACAAAGTTTTGCAAATGTATTAAACATAAAAAAACGGAAAATCACATTTACGTAAGTATTCAGACCCTTTACTCAGTACTTTGTTGAAGCACCTATGGCAGCAATTACAGCCTTAGGCTTCTTGGGTATGACGCTACAAGCTATGCACACCTGTATTTGGGAAGTTTCTCCCATTCTTCTCAACAGATCCTCTCAAGCTCTGTCAGGTTGAATGGGGAGTGTCGCTGCACAGCTATTTTCCGGTTTCTCCAGAGATATTTGATCGGGTTCATGTCCGGGCTCTGGCTTGGCCTCTCAAGAACATTCAGAGACTTGTCCCCAAGCCACTTCTGCATTGTCTTGGCTGTGTGCTTAGGGTCGTTGTTCTGTGGGAATGTGAAACCCTCACCACATTCTGAGGTCCTGAGCACTCTGGAGCAGGTTTTCATCAAGGAACTCTCTGCACTTCGCTGTGTTCATCTATCTCTTGATCCTGACTAGTCTCCTAGTCCCTGCTGCTGCAAATCATGCCCACAGCATGATGCTGCCACCACCATGCTTCACCTTAGGGATGGTGCCAGGTTTCCTTCAAATGTGACACTTGGCATTCAGGCCAAAGAATTCAATCTTGGTTTCATCAGACCATAGAATCTTGTTTCTCTTGTCTGAGAGTCCTTTAGGGGCCTTTTGGCAAACTCCAAGTGGACTGTCATGTGCCTTTTACGGAGGAGCGGCTTCCATCTGGCCACTCTACAATACAAGCCTGATTGGTGGAGTGCTGCAGAGATGGTTGTCCTTCTGGAAGTTTCTCCCATCTCCACAGAGGAACTCTGCAGCTCTGTCAGAGTGACCGTCGGGTTCTTGGTCACCTCGCTGACCAAGGCCCTTTTCCCCTGATTGTTCAGTTTGGCCGGGGTGGCCAGCTCTAGGAAGAGTCTTGGTGGTTCCAAACTTCTTCCATTTCAGAATGATGGAGGCCACTGTGTTCTTGGGGACCTTCAATGCTGCAGACATTTTTTGGTACCCTTCCCCAGATCTGTGCCTTGACACAATCCTGTCTCGGAGCTCTATGGACTATTATTTTGACCTCATGATTTGTTTTTTGCTCTGACATTCACTGCCAACTGTGGGACCTCATATAGACAGGTGTGTTCCTTTCCAAATCATGTCCAATCAATTGAATTTACCACAGGTGGACTCCAATCAAGTTGTAGAAACATCTCAAGGATGATCAATGGAAACAGGACATACCTGAGCTCAATTTCGATTCTGATTGCAAAGGGTCTGAATACTTTTTATGTGCACAAAATTCAAAAAAACTATTTTTGCTTTGTCATTATGTGGTATTGTGTGTAGATTGATGAGGATTTCATTTTTATTTAATCCATTTTAGAATAAGTGTCACGTTCTTCATCGTCTGATAATGATAAATCACTGCCGGAGAAAGTGGACCAATACGCAGCGGGTTGCGTGCTCAACATCATATTTATTAAATACGTTGAACGCGGAAAAACAAGAAATGCAGAAAACACAACAGGACACAGTTTCGCAGGCTATAACTAGCAGTGCAAAATCAACTACCCACAAAATCCCCATGTGAAAACAAGCAATCAGGAACAACGACGTACAGCTGTTCCTGATCGGGAGCCACACAAACCACACAGAAATAGACAGACTAGAAAACCATAGAAAACCAACACTAGAACATACACTCAAACCCCAGACTACATAAACCAAACACCCCTTTAATAACACACACAACCCCAACCATACAAAACAAATACCCTTCTGCCACGTCCTGAACAAATTATAATACAATTACTCCCTCTGCTGGTCAGGACGTGACAATATGTGGATGATTTTATTCCTGTGCTGATAGTAAATACCCTGATAGGTTGGCAGATAACCTGGACCAGGCTGCAAGCACTGGTTACAGTTGTACATTTTTTCTTGAGTGGCTAGCTTGATGAAAGCCAGTCAATTTTTGGGTCACCAAGAAAATATACCTCTCTGTTGATATCACATACATTATCAAGCATTTCACACATGTTATCCAGATACTGACTGTTAGCACTTGGTGGTCTATAACAGCTTCCCACAGGAATGGGCTTTAGGTGAGGCAGGGGAACCTGTAGCCATATTACTTCAACAGCATTTGACAAGAGATCCTCTCTAAACTTTACAGAATATGACCCTGAACACACACAGCAACACCTCCACCACTGGCATTCCTGTCTCTTCTGAAGATGTTGAAACCATGTATTGCCACCACTGTATCGTCATAGATATCATCTACTGTAAGTGAGTTTCAGAGATAGTCAGTGTATGAATGTTATCTGATACTAGCAAGTTATCGATTTCATGAACGTGGGCTATTTTTTTGCATTTTTTTGCAATTTTCTGGGATGCTTGCTGGTTTTCATTGTTAACGTGGGCTATTCTTTAATTGCTTTGCTTATCAGAGGTAGACGTGACAGTGCTATTTATGTTTGAGCTGAGGGAAAACCATCTCAGTGCTAACAGTATAACTCAGGTTCATAGCTGCATGCTTACTGCATACAGTAGCTGTATGATTGACAAAGGCATTCAGGGGAGTTACAGGGACATACATTAGGTTACTTACATTATAAATGCCAACGCCCCTGGGACAATGTACACTCTCTCTGTCGCTGTCTCAGTTATAGTTGTTTCTGTTTTAACCTTGTTACCACGCGGAATTAACCCTGTAACCGCACGTTCATCCATGAGTCAAAGGGCAGTGGGCCAGATTCAAACCCATGCCAACTAAGGGACATGTGTGTTGATGTCAGTGGCCATAAGCACTGGACCACACAGGCACTGAGGAAACTAATACTTTATTGTGCCTATTGTTTTCCTTCAACATATAATAAAACTATTTATCTAAAAAATATGTACATTTAGTAGCATGTAAGTAGCCTACATAAGATACTATGTAGGTAGTGTATTGTATACAAACACTGACTCCAGCTGCCCCCTGATGGAAATTCTAAATCTTTCCTCAAATTTTCAAATTTTCTTCCTGCGACGAAAGGGGTCAAATTAATCTTTAGGGTTAGGGGCTTGGGTTTAAGATTAGGGTTAGCTTTAGGTTAAGGTTTAGGGGTCAGGGAAATAGGATTTTGAATGGGAATCAATTTTTTGGTCCCCACACGGATACTAAAACGTGCATGTGTGTGTGTGTGTGTGTGTGTGTGTGTGTGTGTGTGTGTGTGTGTGTGTGTGTGTGTGTGTGTGTGTGTGTGTGTGTGTGTGTGTGTGTGTGTGTGTGTGTGTGTGTGTGGCCCCAATGTCTCTAATCAGTGCCCTCTGTCTGGTCCTCCACTCTGAGGTAATGACAGTGGCGTGTGGACTGTCTCTGTCTTTTCCTGTTTGAAAAGATCAAAAGCAAGCTTCCATCTCTCTTCCTCCGACACTGACTCTCTCTCTGTCTCTCTCTCTCCACCCCCCCTCTCTCTCTCTCTCAGACACTGTGGATCTAAAAAAAAGGTCACTGTCTCAGTTTTTCAAGCCACACAATTGTTTTGTGTCATCTGTTTGTTTCTATCCTTTTTTCTTTCAAGCCAGGAAAATGAGTATATGATCAGTGAAATGTCAGCCATGGAGTGTTCATTGATTGAACGGAAGAGTTCGACTAAAGTGGACAACGGGGAGGGAGGGGATGTTTGTGCTTGTCTCCTGAGTTGTTTTAGCTCAATGCACATGGACAATGCCTTTTATATAAGATATTGCATATTCCATGGCCAGTTAATAGTGAGCCTTCCCTGGTAAGTCTACAGCACTCTGTCAAACTAACTCTGTGATATTTTCCACCCTGTGAATATGTATCATAAAATTAAAAAATTGTTTTATCTTACTTCAAAATGTAATACACACAACCACAGAAACACACACTATTTGGACCCTGCTGCTACTGTTTATTATCTATCCTGTTGCCTAGTCACTTTATCCCTACCTATATGTACATATCTACCTCAATTACCTCGTACCCCTGCACATCGGAATTCGCCTCTGGTACCCTGTGTATATAGCCAAGTTATCATTACTCATTGTGCATTTATTCCTCAAATTATTTTTTTAAATATATTTTTCTCTCTGCATTGTTGGGAAAGGCTTCTAAGTAAGCATTTCAATGTCAGTCTACACATGTTTTTTTATGAAGCATGTGAGGGGTATTTTTATAAACTATGGTACCAGTGAGTATTTCCTGCACTGGACAACTTGTTAAGTCATTGATAACAAACTGCTATTTTTTTTCATGCCATTACATTACAGCCTAGTCTCATAGACTAGAGGTAATTTAGTAAATGTAAATCCGGGACATGTAAATTTGTAAAATATGTAAAGTTTGGTATGGTTACAAAAAACAGATGGTTAACAGACTTAACGCAAAAACAAAAGCAGGGTGGTGTATAACACAAATGTCTAGCTCTCCAAAGGTTGTGAGTTCAAATCTCATCACAGACAACTTCAGAATTTTTTAAACCTCAACCTTAAACCTTTTAGCTAACCCTTTCCCAAAACTAAACCTTAAACCTTTTAGCTGACCCATCCCAAACCTTAACCTTAAACCTTTTAGCTAACCCTTCCCCAAACCTTAACCTTAATCCTTTTAGCTAACCCTTCACCAAACCCTGACCTTAAACCTTTTAGCTAACCCTTCCCCTAACCTCAACCTTAAACCTTTTAGCTAACCCTTCACCAAACCCTGACCTTAATCCTTTTAGCTAACCCTTCCCCTAACCCTGACCTTAAACCTTTTAGCTAACCCTTCCCCAAACCCTGACCTTAAACCTTTTAGCTAACCCTTCCCCTAACCCTGACCTTAAACCTTTTAGCTAAACCTTCTCCTAACCCTAACCTTAAACTTTTTAGCTAACCCTTCCCAAAACCTGCTCATATGTTTGTCTATGTCACTTTTTCTTTGTTTTCCCCGCATTCCCAGCATAAGGCGCTCGTCGATGCAGGCGCGGCTGGGAATTTTATAGATAGAGCGTTAGCCTATAGTTTAGGGATCCCCATTGTTCCTGTGGCTGTGCCCTTCCCCGTTCACGCCTTAGATAGTCGACCATTAGGGTCAGGTTTGATCAGGGAGGCCACTGCTCCTCTGGGCATGGTGACGCAGGCAGGTGAACATGGGTGTTTAACATCGGCGGACTCCCATGTCTCCTCCGTGCATCTGAACCAGTCGTCCACCACAGTAGCCTCGGTCTGACTCTGATGCCACGGCGCCAGAACCGTGTGGTACCCTAATACGCAGTGAAAGGGGGAAAGGTTAGTGGAGGAGTGGCAGAGTGAGTTCTGCGCCACCTCTGCCCAGGACACGAACGCCGCCCACTCCCCCGGCCGGTCCTGGCAATAAGACCGCAGAAACCTGCCCACATCCTGGTTCACTCTCTCCACCTGCCCATTACTCTCGGGGTGAAAACCTGAGGTAAGGCTGATCGAGACCCCCAAACGGTCCATGAACGCCTTCCAGACTCTCGAAGTGAACTGGGGACCTCGATCAGACACTATATCCTCAGGCACCCCGTAGAGCCGGAAGACGTGTGTAAACAAGGCCTCCACAGTCTGTAGGGCTGTAGGGAGACCGGGCAGAGGGTTGAGACTACAGGACTCAGAGAAACGATCCACAACAACCAGGATCGTGGTGTTTCCCTGTGAGATAGGAAGATCGGTCAGAAAATCCACCGACAGGTGTGACCAAGGCCTTTGTGGAACGGGTAAGGGATGTAGCTTACCTCTGGGCAGGTGTCTAGGAGCCTTACACTGGGTGCACACCGAGCAGGAGGAAACATAAACCCTCATGTCCTTTGCCAAGGTAGGCCACCAGTACTTCCCACTCAGACAGCGCACCGTCCGATCAATATCCGGATTACCAGAGGAGGGTGACGTGTGGGCCCAATAGGTCAACTGGTCACGGACAGTAGATGGAACGTACAGACGCCCAACGGGACAATGGAGTGGAGTAGGCTCTGCACGTAACGCCTGCTCAATGTCCGTGTCCAGCTCCCACACGACCGGCGCTACCAGGCAGGAGGCCGGGAATATGGGAGTCTGATCCATGGGCCGCTCCTTTGTGTCATACAGCTGGGACAGTGTCTGCCTTCACATTTTGGGAACCTGGTCTGTAGGACAGGGGGAACACAAAACAGGTAAAAAACATGGTCCATCTTGCCTGACGAGGATTCAGTCTCCTCGCTGCCCGGATGTACTCCAGGTTGCGGTGGTTAGTCCAGATGAGGAAAGGGTGTTTAGCCCACTCAAGCCAATGTCTCCACGCCTTCAAAGCCTTAACCACAGCCAACACCTCCCGGTCGCCCACATCATAGTTTCGCTCCGCCGGGCTGAGCTTCTTCGAGAAGAAGGCACAGGGGGGGAGCTTCGGTGGCGTGCCCGAGCGCTGAGAGAGCACGGCTCCTATCCCAGCCTCGGATGCGTCCACCTCCACTACGAACGCTAAAGAGGGATCCGGATGAGCCAGCACCGGAGCCGAGGTAAACAGAGCCCTCAGGTGACCAAAAGCCCTGTCCGCCTCAGCCGACCACTGCAAACGCACCGGTCCCCCCTTCAGCAGTGAGGTAATGGGAGCCGCTACCTGACCAAAACCCCGGATAAACATCCGGTAGTAGTTGGCAAACCCTAAAAACCGCTACACTTCCTTTACCGAGGTGGGAGTTTGCCAATTATGCGCGGCTGAAATGCGGTCACTCTCCATCTCCACCCCTGAGGTGGAAATGCGCTACCCTAGGAAGGAGACGGCCTGCTGAAAGAACAGGCATTTCTCAGCCTTGACGTACAGGTCATGCTCCAACAGTCGTCCAAGCACCCTGCGCACCAGGGATACATGCTCGGCACGTGTAGCGGAGTATATCAGAATGTCATCGATATGCACCACTACACCCTGCCCATGCAGGTCCCTGAAAATCACGTCTACAACGGATTGGAAGACTGATGGAGCATTCATCAACCAGTACGGCATGACGAGGTACTCATAATGCCCTGAGGTGGTACTGAACGCTGTCTTCCACTCGTCTCCCTCCTGGATACGCACCAGGTTATAAGCACTCCTGAGATCCAGTTTAGTAAAGAAGCGCGCCCCGTGCATTGACTCAATTTCTGTGGCGATGAGAGGAAGCGGGTAACTGTACCTCACCGTGATAAGATTTGGACCTCAATAGTCAATACACGGGCGCAGACCTCTATCCTTCTTCTTCACAAAAAATAAACTCGAGGAGGCGGGTGAAGTGGAGGACCGAATGTACCCCTGACGCAGGGATTCAGAGACTTATGTCTCCATAGCCACCATCTCCGCTTGTGGCAGGCGATACACGTGACTCCTGGGAAGTGCAGCGTCTACCAGTAGATTTATCACACAATCCCTCTGTCGATGGGGTGGTAATTGAGTTGCCTTCTTTTTGGAGCAGGCGAGAGCCAAATCGGCATATTCAGGGGAGATGCGCACGGTGGAGACCTGGTCTGGTCTTTCCGCCATGATAGCACCAACGGAAACTCCTACACACCTCCCCAAGCACTCTCGCGACCACCCAGTGAGAGCCCTCTGTTGCCATGAAATAGTGGGGTCATGACGAGCTAACCAGGGAAGGCATAGTACCACGGGAAATGCAGGAGAGTCAATGAGGAAGAGACTGATTCTCTCCTCGTGAACCCCTTGCGTCACCATGCCCAGGGAGATGGTGGCTTCCCTAGTTAACCCGGACCCTAATGGTCGACTATCCAGAACGTGTTCCGGGAAGAGTCTAACCACAGGAACAATGGGGATCCCTAAACTAAGGGAGAATGCTCTGTCGATAAAATTCCCAGCAGCGCCTGAGTCGACGAGCACCTTATGCTGGGAATGCAGGGAAAATTCAGGAAAAACAACATGCACAAACAGATGAACAACAGAGGGCTATGGATGAGAGTGGTGCAAACTCACCTGGGGTGACGCCAGAGAGCCCTGCCTGCTGCCTCGACTCCCAGAGGCACCAACCCGGCACCGACCAGCAGTGTGCCCTCTGCGGCCACAGATGGTGCATGTGAAGGCCCCTCCTCCGGCCTCCCTGAGCGCAGCCCCTCACAGCTCCATAGGGACTGGAGTGGGGGTGCTGGAAACTGGAACCGACAGAGCCCTCTCTGGACGTCTGCGGGTGACCAGCAGGTTATCCAACCGAATGGACAGATCCACCAGCTGGTCAAAGGTGATGGTGGCATCCCTGCAGGCCAACTCCCGACGGACTTCCTTGCGCAGGCTGCATCCGTAGTGGTCGATGAGGGCCCTGTCGTTCCAACCTGCTCCGGCGTCCAAGGTTCGAAATTCCAGGGCAAACTCCTGTCCGCTCCTCATCCCCTGCCTCAGGTGGAAGAGACGTTCTCCGAAGTGGTCCAACGCCACATCTCCTTCTCCCCACACAGCGTTTGGCCACCCCAGAGCTCTCCCCGAAAGGCATGAGACGAGGGCGGACACCCTCTCCCTTCCCGAGGGAGCCGGGTGAACGGTGGCCAGGTATAGGTCCAGCTGTAACAGGAACCCCTGGAACCGTGCTCCCGTCCCATCATACTCTCTGGGAAGGGCGAGACGTATCCCACTGGGACCGGATACAGGAGGGACGGGTAGTAGTAACCCTGGTTGTGCTGGTCGAGGCGCTGGAGAGACTCCCTGTCTCTCCCAGCGATCCATGGTCTGGACAACACGATCCATCGTAGTGCCGAGATGTTGCAGCATCGCCGAGTTTTCTCGGATGCCTTCCTCGACCCCTCGGACCGGGGTACCTGCTCCTGCTGACTCCATGGGCGGTGTGGAATTCTGTCAGGTGTGCGCTACTGGTAAGAAGTCAGGTGCAGGAGAGCGGAGAGTTGTAATCAGGCGCACACTTTAATTGGCAGAAGTAACAACAAACGAACGCAACTGCGTCAAAAACCTCCAGCCAAAAGGCAAAAGTGCAAAGCGTGACAACAGTCACAATAATGCATAAGTTAACCAATAAATACACTCGGGTACAACACTGTACCCGGGGGGAAAAAACAGCCTGGCGTGTAACATGAAACATATATCAAAACAATTCCACACAAAGAGATGGGGGGGAACAGAGGGAATATATATGTAGTGTGATTAGGGAATGTAAACCAGGTGTGCAGGGAAAAAAGACAAAACAAATGGAACAATGAACAGTGGAACGGCGATGGCTAGAAGACCGGTGACGTCGACCACCGAACTTCGCCCGAACAAGGACAGGAGCCGACTTCGGGCGAAGTCGTGACACCTGTACGTCAAGGCTGAGAAATGCTTGTTTTTCCAGCAATCTGTCTCCTTAGGGGGGTGGACATGGAGAGTGACCGCATTTCAGCCTTGCGTAATTGGCCGACTCCCACCTCGGTAAAGGAGGTGCCGCGGTTCTTAGGGTTTGCCAACTACTACCGGAGGTTTATCCAAGGTTTTGGTCAGGTAGCAGCTTCCATTACCTCACTGCTGAAGGGGGGCCCAGTGCGTTTGCAGTGGTCAGCTGAGGCGGACAGGGCTTTTAGTCACCTGAGGGCTCTGTTTACCTCGGCTCCCGTGCTGGCCCATCCGGATCCCTCTTTGGTGTTCATAGTGGAAGTGGACGCGTCCGAGGCTGGGATAGGAGCGGTGCTCTCTCAGCGCTCGGGTAAGCAACCGAAGCTCCGGCCCTGTGTCTTCTTCTCGAAGAAGCTCAGCCCGGCGGAGCGAAACTATGACATGAGGGACCGGGAGCTGTTGGCTGTCATCAAGGCCTTGAAGGCATGGAGACATTGGCTTGAGGGGGCAAGACGCCCTTTTCTCATCTGGACTAACCACTGCAATCTGGAGTAATTCCGTGTAGCGAGGAGACTGAACCCTCGCCAGGCAAGGTGGGCCATGTTTTTCACCCATTTTGTGTTTACCCTTTCCTACAGACCAGGCTCCCAGAACATGAAGGCAGACACATTGTCCCGGCTGTATGACACAGAGGAGCGGCCCATGGATCAGACTCCCATACTCCCTGCCTCCTGCCTGTTGGCGCCGGTAGTGTGGGAGCTGGACATGGACATAGAGCAGGCGTTACATGCAAAGCCCGCTCCCGTCCAGTGTCCCGCTGGGCGTCTGTATGTCCCGTCTGCTGTTCGTGACCGGTTGATCTATTGGGTCCACACGTCACCCTCCTCTGGTAATCCTGAGATCGGTCAAACAGTGCGCTGTTTGAGCGGGAGGTACTGGTGGCCTACCTTGGCTAAGGACGTGAGGGTTTATGTTTCCTCCTGCTCGGTGTGCACACAGTGTAAGGCTCCTAGGCACCTGCCCAGAGGTAAGCTACACTGCACCTGTTGGTGAATTTTCTGACTGATCTTCCACTCTCACAGGGTAACGCCGCGATCCTGGTCGTTGTGGATCGTTTCTCTCGCCGATCCACTTTTCATTTTCCAATGGTTTTGACTTGTCTTCCATCTCACCTGGTTCCAATTCCATCAACTACATGTTGTTTATTTAACCCTCTGTTCCCCCCATATCCTTGTCCGTACTTGTTTGTTGTAGTGCTTGTGTGGGTTTTGTTTGACCCATTTATTGTATTGTTCTGTTTACGGTGGTTTATGGTTAGTAGCGTCTCTGGGCTATGTGGGACGCTACCGTCCCACCTGCGGGACACAGCCAGTGAAATAGCAGGGCGGCAAATTCAAAACAGCAAAAATCTCCTAATTCAAATTTCTCAAACATACTACTATTTTACACCATTTTAAAGATACACTTCTCCTTAATCGAACCACATTGTCCGATTTCAAAAGGCTTTACGGTGAAAGCAAAACTTTAGATTATGTTAGGACAGTGCCTAAAAAATAAAAGCCACACAGACATTTTCCAAGCAAGGACAGGAGTCACAAAAACCAGAAATACACCTAAAGTTAAGCACTAACCTTTGATGATCTTCATCAGATGGCACTCATAGGACTTCGTGTTACACAATACATGTATGTTTTGCTCGATAAAGTTCATATTTATATCCAAAAACCCCATTTTACATTGGCCCGTAATGTTCAGAAATGCTTTTCCTCCGAAAACTTCCGGTGAAAGAGCACATCAATTTATAGAAATACTCATCATAAACGTTGATAAAATATTAAACTGTTATTCAAAGAATTATAGATAAACATCTCCTTAATGCAACCGCTGTGACAGAATTCAATAAAGCTTCACAGGGAAAGCACACTTTGCAATAATCTGAGTACTGCGCTCAGAAAACAACAGCAGGTAATACAGGTACCCGCCATTTTGGAGTCATCTAAAATCATAAATAGCATTAAAAATATTCACTTACCTTTGATGATCTTCATCCGAATGCACTCCTAGGAATCCCAGGTCCACAATAAATGTTGTTTGTTCGATAAAGTCCATCATTTATGTTTTCTTTGTTAGCGCGTTCAGTAAGCTATTCCACATGTAGGAAGCGTGACAAAAATTTCACGACGAAAAGTCAAAAAAAGTTATATTTACGTTCGTAGAAACATGTCAAACGATGTATAGCATCAATCTTTAGGGCCTTTTTAACATAAAACTTCAATAATATTTCAACCGGACGATTCCAATGTCTTGAAAAATGTAATGGAACACAGCTACCCCTCACGTGATTGCACGCCAATTAACTCATGTCCTTTCCTGAGTCAACAACTTCCAACTCCTTTGTTCGCTCTCTGTTCACCATAGAAGCCTCAAACAACTTTCTAAAGACTGTTGACATCTAGTGGAAGCCTTAGGAAGTGCAAAATGAACCCTAAGGCAGCCGTTGTAAATCCGTTTCCGCTCTCCTGTGCCTGACTTCTCTGCCGCCAGTAGCATCGCATTACAGCTGTAGTGTACCATACGAACCGTAACATATTATACTAAATGGAGTGTCTCGGATTTACGTACAGAATGATATTAAATGCTCTGAGAAGAGGTGTATATTAAGATAAAAGTGGGGATCTAGCTGTATTCAATCAAAAATGTTTAACCCTTTGTCTTGTTTGGTGTCTTGACGGATTTGTCCAAAATCATGTGACATAAAACATTACTTTTCTGTCCTTGTATTTATGGCAGTGTAAGTTGTCATTATATCATATGTTAAGCATTAATCAGTTAAATTAGACATTGATCTTGATCCCTGTAAGAAAATTGGAACCAACTGCCTGACATTTTGTTCTATAGAAATCTCAGAAATGCAATGTAACTAAGTAACATTTCGTGTCTCTTTAAGTTACTGGGTGAAAACAGTTTAAAAAAAATAATAATGTATGCGATTGCAAAATGTAATGCTTCTAACTGAAAGAGTCACCTTACCTTGATACGTGAAACCTAAATAGAAACTATCATTAACGTGGTCCTAAAAAAATTATGCATAATACTTGTTGGATGAGCATTTGGTGTCCAGCTGATTAGCGATACATATTTTCACACTACATCATCTGATCCAGGAAGGAATTTTCCAAATCACAGTCAAGTGATGAACAGCTGTTGTGATAGCACATGAGATGCAGCAACAGCCCATGTGCTGGAAGAAAGGTGTTCACGAGGAATGACCAGAATATTTACGTGTCTCATTCGTTACATTTGACATTTTAGTCATTTAGCAGATGCTCTTATCCAGAGCGACTTACAGTAGTGAATGCATACATTTCATTTCATGCATTTTTTAATTTATTTTTTATTTTTGTACTGGCCCCCCGTGGGAATCGAACCCACAACCCTGGCATTGCACACACCATGCTGGCGTTGCAAACACCATGCTCTACCAACTGAGCCACAGGGAAGCAGGTTACACAGGTGAAGACAGTTGTGCCTGGATCCATGTTGGATCTAATATCCCTAGTGACTTGATGTTGATCATCTGTTGTTGTCTGCTTGATTTACAGCAGGGGCTCCTTAGATTTAACAGAGAAAACATCAAGACAATGTGTTCATGTTTTCATATGGTTTTGTGCCTGGGATTGGACACCCTAGTCTACAGTGCACAATTGTGTAGGACAGACTATTGTGCAACACCCAAAGCTATTCCTAATAATTATTCTGCATATATTGAAAAATATTACATAGCCTAGTGGGCTTATTCACTATATAATCTGATAATGAATAACATGACACATACATTTCGTTTCCATGTTACACCTGCAGTTTTAAACAATACAAGGGGCTTGAAGTAGCCTACTTGAACTTGAATTTGGAGCTCAGAAATTAAAGTACTGGAATAAGCCTATCTTGAAAATCAGTCATTTTCTCAAATCGGTATTTGAAAAGCCCTTATAATTATTGTAGCCAATTTATATGTTCTCCTGCTCCCTCATAATTATCCTTGATTCAATTTTTTATCAGTTTTTGTGAGAGATGTGGCTGCTTTTGTTTCCCGCTGCTTCAATTGAAGGGTGTTGCGCTACTCTGTTGTGTTGTTATTATGAGGACAACAACATATAATGTTGGCTTCAACTTGGCTTTACATACAAATCCTTCCATTTAAAAAATATACATGCTTTTAGGTCACTGTCTATTTATGAAAACAGCAATGGTGAGATTCAAATGGTGAGATTGAAAGGCGCTGCATGGTCAGTCCGACTTCTGCATTGGCCATACAGCATCTACAGTGATATGACCTCTGCCTCCAACCACATTTTCGGATCAAGGATCAATTGGCTCTAATGCTACCACTATTCATGGTTTATTATGCATCCTTGCGTTGGTCTCATAGGCTACAGAAAAACCGGCATGCATGCATTCAATCTATTAAATCAGGCAATTTCCACATTATTCTCACATATTTTATACTGAACAAAAACATGAATGGAACATGTCAATTGTTGATCCCATGGTTCATGAACTGAAATAAAAAATACCAGAAATGTTCCATACGCACAAAAAGCTTATTTCTCTAAAATGTTTGTGCACAAATTTGTTGACATCCCTATTAGTGAGCATTTCTCCTTCGCCAATGTAATCCATCCACCTGACAGGTGTGGCATATCAAGAAGCTGATTAAACAGCATGATCATTACACAGGTGCACCTTGTGCTGGGGACAATAAAAGGCCACTTTAAAATGTGCAGTTTTGTCACACAATGATGGAGAGTGCAATTGGCATGCTGACTGCAGGAATGTCCACCAGAGCATGGAATGTAATAATAATTTGAATATCAATGCAATGTCAAGGTCTAAAAAAAAGATTAATCTTAAAGTGTTAATGGCCTACTTTGTACACTTTTTGCTTTTTGGGGGGGCGAGGGTTCTATATTACGCCCTTGTATATGTACAATTAAATACATTATACAACTGTATAACATCGAGGTCCTTGAAAATTACAATTAAGTGCTAAAAGTCCTTGAAAAGTCCTGAATTTGACTTGCCAATGATCCCTACTTGAAGGATGTATAGGCCTAATCCTATGTTGTTGTATAGGAGGAGTTATGGGCTAATTTGCATATGCAGTATTCACTTGTATTTCTCTAAGTACACATGTGGAACTGCATGAAAATCCATTTAATTTTTGTTTCAAACCATTTAGGAGTGTTGATCCAAATGTCACACATTGGCCCCATTATTCATAGAAAGTCCCACATACAGTATCCCTGTGTTCTCAGTATCCCTGTGACACCAACTAACAACACCAGTCGACCACATATTGCTCTGTCTGTGGCCTCTAGCCGACCAACAACCCCAGTCAAATGTATCTGTGAACTCTAGCCGACCAACAACCCCAGTCAAATGTATCTGTGGCCTCTAGTCGAGTGTAATGAAAACGTTTGAATAACATAACCCTCTCTGTCTACTGAGACAATGAAAACGTTTTAGCAACATGGCCCCTCTCTGTGTATTAATGTTTGAAACAGGGGAGCTCAGTCAGAACATCTTCTGCGTTGCTCTCTGTTCATCAATGATTCAGGAGGCCGGAGACATATGAGCTCTTTAACAATTTAGCCAGTCTATTATTCATGTGTGTGAGTGTTTTAAAAGAAAGAGGAAGTAACGCAACAAATCTCTGCTGATTTATCCTTCTTGACCTCTCCCTCGTCTAACTATCCCTCCTCCCTCCTTCTCCCCCTCATTCTAAATTAAATATGTGACTCATTTCAGGAAACTAGGCCTATGTCATGTGTCACTACTTCACAGGAGAGCCATTTGAAGGTAAATTAAAAAAATAAATCCAAATGCATTTTCTTACAAAAATGCCTTCTGGAACATGTGACATTTCATGTGCCTCAATATCAAACTTGTATGCCATCTGTAAATACAAATACAATTGTTAAATTACGAGCCTAGTTCATTTGATAACGGAAAAAAAAGCAACCTTCCCGCTAGCCATGATTGGATGAGATAATGAGTTGGCTGGACATGCTGAGAGATGAATTTGGATTAGTCTGCCATGTAGCCTGCTACTGTCTATAGCATGAGCTGGTCACTATGTGTAGGTACTCCTTTCTAATGTGTCTTTTTTGAAAGATATCAAGTAGTAGAACTGCGTAAGTGTTGCTCTCCACTTTCTTGAAGACTGAGTTTTGAAATCAGTGGAGTTAGAGTATGATAGCTAAGGAGATTTCTGCCGGGGTCAAAGTCGAAAGAGAACACACAGAAAGATGCTGTATAAAACACCTGTCTTTGGATTACATCTTGAAATTAAGGGCAACCATGGCATCCGTCTCAGAGAGGGATAAGCGTCCATCGATGTATACGAGTAACATAGTCTAGCTAGATACATTTTCAGATATTACACGTTTCTAATTTTGTTAGAAAGTTATTTTCATTACAAGTTAAAGTGTACTGTTAGCTAGCTAGCTAACGGTAGTAATATTATATGTAGTTCAGAGACATTTGCATTGCTAGTTATAGCTCAATGTTAGCTAGCTGACATTGAACCTGGTTGGTTAGTTACCTGCAGATCTATGCAGTGTAGTAATGTTATGAGTTGGGACTATGGTTTCTTTAGCTAGCTAGCTACCTTTCTAAACAAAATACTTCACTACGCAAGTAACTATTTCAATAAATGTTTATGATGTCACTGCGACAACTGTCTATTAACGTAGCTGGTAAATTCGCTCTGTCTATCTACTCCAATTTCAGAGCACTCTCGTCTGAGTGTGCCAGAGCACAGAATAACTGACAAATTTACGAACTCTGTTAAATATATCCGGTGTCAGTAAACATTGGCATAAAAGCGTAATTAAATTGTTGCCAGCAGCGCAGTTGCAATCACCAAAGCTCTGGATAACATAAACACAGCCTAACCAGCTCTGCTAGTGTGAGAAAAATGGTCAGAGTGGGATGTTCTCTCATCTGTGTCTGGAAGTAGCTAGTAAGTTAGCCAATGTTAACCAGTTAGCTTGGGAGCTTGAATTCTGTTGTTATGTCAGAACACTCGGATCAACCCTACTCCTTAGCCAGAGCGTACACTGTGCGCTCTGAATGCTCCGAGAGCGAAACTCTCTGAATTTATGAATAGACAATCTGACAGCGCTGTGAGTTTACAAATGCCCAGAGCACACTCTGGCACTCCAGATTCAATTTACGAACACACCCGTAATATAAGCCTGCCTTTAGTCTTGAAATCTTTGGTTGTTTAGTACATTGCCTCACATGTTTCCTTAAAGAGATGGGTGGGGCTAAAGCTTAAGAGGTTGTGAATGATGTTAAATGAGCTTAGACAAATAGGAGCTTTTATCTCTGCTTTTATCCAATGTAAAAAACACAATTTCAAATTTTGCTACATAAGACCAATTCGGGCCGGTTGGTCACACATGAGGTGTACTGCTGGGAGCAGAAGATGGCTGGTGTTATTAACGTCATTGATCTCACGTACACACACTTAAAGTATATATATTTCTTTACATTTTGTTTTTACATCTCCCCAATTAGAAGTTACAGTCTTGTCCCATCGCTGCAACTCCCATACGGACTCGGGAGAGGCAATGGTTGAGAGCCAGACGTCTTCCGAAACACGACCCCGCCAAGCCGCATTTCTCCTTGACTCAGTGCTCGCTTAACCCAGAAGCCAACCCCACCAATGTGTTGGAGGAAACACTGTACACCTGGTGACCTTGTCAGCGTGCATTGTGCCTGGCCCGCCACAGGAGTCACTAGAGTGGGATGTGACAAGGACATCCCGGCCAGCCAAACCCACCCCTAATCCGGACGACACTGCACCAATTATGCACCGCCTCATAATTCTCCAGGTCGTGGCCGGTTGCAACACAACCCGGGATAGAACCCAGGTCTGTAGTGACGCCTCTTGCACTGCAATGCAGTGCCTTAGACCGCTGAGCCACAGGATTTGTGGTGCCATCAACTACATTTACCAGAAACAAATACACATTCACACACACAGACGTGAGTGTGACTGAAAACGAAAACAGAGTCAGTGAAAAGTCAAATGCATGTGAACAATTCCACACAAACAGAGAGAGAGAGTTAGAAAGAAACACTGTTACCAGGCTTTGTCTGTTTTCAGGATTTAGTCATCCCTGTGCTTTTACAGAGTCATCAGCTAAATTGAATCAATAACTAATTAACACTTTTGGTCTTTGGTGCCAAGCCTGTCTCCTTCTATGCACCCCTCTGCTCATAACAAAACACACACACACACTCTATCATTCATTCTCCTACACTAAGCCCTTTCCTCACTCAGCTCTTATGAGTTCAGATGCAGGACTAGGAATATTGATCAAAGGAAAAATGTGCGCCAGGTCAACTGGAAAGAAACAGGTCGGAGCATTCAGTTGTATTTTACTCTCCATCAGCTCTCTCTCTCCATCAGCTCTCTCTCCATCATCTCACTCTCCACCAGCTCTCTCTCTACATTAGCTCTCTCCATCAACTATCTCTCCATCAGCTCTCTCTCATTAACTCTCTCTCTCCATCAACTCTCTCTTTCTATCATCTCTCTCTCTTTCCATCAACTCTCTCTCTCCATCAGGTCTATCTCTCCATCATATCTCTCTCCATCATCTCTCTGTCAGCTCTCTCTCTCTCCATCAGCTCTCTCTCCATCAACTCTCTCTCTGTCAGCTCTCTCTCTCCATCATCTTTCTCTCCATCAACTCTCTCTCCATCAGCTCTCTCTCTCTCCAGCATATCTCTCCATCATCTCTCTCTCCATCAGTTATATCTCTCCATCAGCTCTCTCTCATCAACTCTCTCTCCATCAGTTCTCTCTCTCCACCATCTCTCTCCATCAGCTATCTCTCTGCATCAGCTCTCTCTCCATCAGCTCTCTCCATCAGCTCTCGCCCCATCAGCTTCTCTCTCTCCATCAGCTCTCTCTCTATCAGCTCTCTCTGTCCATCATCTCCTTATCTTGAGCATCTCTCTCCATCAGCTCTCTCTCATCATCTCTCTCTCCACAAGCTCTCTCTATCCATCAGCACTTTCTCTCCATCAGCTCTCTCTCTCAAACAGCTCTCTCCATCATCTCTCTCTCCATCAGCTCTCTCTTTCTCCATCATCTTTCTCCATCATCTCTCTCCATCATATCTTTTGCCATCAATTCTTTCTCTCCATCAGCTCTCTCTCTCCATCAGCACTTTCTCTCCATCAGCTCTCTTTATCCATCAGGTCTCTCACTCCAACAGCTATCTTTCAAATCAAATAAAATGTATTTGTCACATGTGCCGAATACAACAGGTGTAGACGTTATCGTGAAATGCTTACTTATGAGCCCTTCCCGATGATGCAGAGTTAAAAAAATGCAGTCAAAATAGTAACTCTCTGTCTCACGCACACACACACACACACACACACACACACACACACACACACACACACACACACACACACACACACACACACACACACACACACACACACACACACACACACACACACACTGTTTCCAGGACCATACAGACCTTTTAGGGGGCAAGTAAAAAAGAAAAAAAAGGTGCCTTTACCTCTTGCTGTTGCCCTGACACACCTGTGCACCACCCACCCACCGTTATTTCTGGGCAGCGCTGTGGACGATTAAGATGTTGAGCTGCTTAGCGCTTTATCAACGTATTGGTCATGTGAATAGTCTATTTCAAATGCTATATCAGATAAGAAAATAGTACAGTGTATAATACAACGGCTTGTCTGTGGAAATGGTCATAATTATACGTTGATCTAAAGGTACAGGGGCACATTACGTCTACACATTATACCTTGTTCTAAAGGTACAGGGGAACATTAGGACTCCACATTATACCTTGTTCTAAAGGTACAGGGGAACATTAGGACTCCACATTATACCTTGTTCTAAAGGTATAGGGGAACATTAGGACTCCACATTATAGCTTGTTCTAAAGGTACAGGGGAACATTAGGACTCCACATTATACCTTGTTCTAAAGGTATAGGGGAACATTAGGACTCCACATTATAGCTTGATCTAAAGGTATTGGGAACATTAGGACTCCACATTATACCTTGTTCTAAAGGTATAGGGGAACATTAGGACTCCACATTATACCTTGTTCTAAAGGTACAGGGGAACATTAGGACTCCACATTATACCTTGTTCTAAAGGTATAGGGGAACATTAGGACTCCACATTATAGCTTGATCTAAAGGTATTGGGAACATTAGGACTCCACATTATACCTTGTTCTAAAGGTATAGGGGAACATTAGGACTCCACATTATACCTTGTTCTAAAGGTATAGGGGAACATTAGGACTCCACATTATAGCTTGATCTAAAGGTATTGGGAACATTAGGACTCCACATTATACCTTGTTCTAAAGGTATAGGGGAACATTAGGACTCCACATTATACCTTGTTCTAAAGGTACAGGGGAACATTAGGACTCCACATTATACCTTGTTCTAAAGGTACAGGGGAACATTAGGACTCCACATTATACCTTGTTCTAAAGGTACACGGGAACATTAGGACTCCATATTATACCTTGTTCTAAAGGTATAGGGGAACATTAGGACTCCACATTATAGCTTGATCTAAAGGTATTGGGAACATTAGGACTCCACATTATACCTTCATCTAAAGGTATTGGGAACATTAGGACTCCACATTATAACTTGATCTAAAGGTATTGGGAACATTAGGACTCCACATTATAACTTGATCTAAAGGTATTGGGAACATTAGGACTCCACATTATACCTTGATCTAAATGTATTGGAAACATTAGGACTCCACATTGATCTGAAGGTACAGGGGAACATTATGTCTACACATTATAACTTGATCTAAAGGTATTGGGAACATTAGGACTCCACATTATAACTTGATCTGAAGGTATTGGAAACATTAGGACTCCACATTGATCTGAAGGTACAGGGGAACATTATGTCTACACATTATTCCTTGGCATACACTTGTCATGGACTGCTCTCTTCTGCTGTGGCTTCATGATAGTCTGTCCCATGCCTCACCAAGACATCTGTAGTTCAGTTTCAATTCTGTAACGATAATATACACTGCTCAAAAAAATAAAGGGAACACTTAAACAACACGTCCTAGATCTGAATGAAAGAAATAATCTTATTAAATAGTTTTTTCTTTACATAGTTGAATGTGCTGACAACAAAATCACACAAAAATAATCAATGGAAATCCAATTTATCAACCCATGGAGGTCTGGATTTGGAGTCACACTCAAAATTAAAGTGGAAAACCACACTACAGGCTGATCCAACTTTGATGTAATGTCCTTAAAACAAGTCAAAATGAGGCTCAGTAGTGTGTGTGGCCTCCACATGCCTGTATGACCTCCCTACAATGCCTGGGCATGCTCCTGATGAGGTGGCGGATAGTCTCCTGAGGGATCTCCTCCCAGACCTGGACTAAAGCATCCGCCAACTCCTGGACAGTCTGTGGTGCAAAGTGGCGTTGGTGGATGGAGCGAGACATGATGTCCCAGATGTGCTCAATTGGATTCAGGTCTGGGGAACGGGCGGGCCAGTCCATAGCATCAATGCCTTCCTCTTGCAGGAACTGCTGACACACTCCAGCCACATGAGGTCTAGCATTGTCTTGCATTAGGAGGAACCCAGGGCCAACCGCACCAGCATATGGTCTCACAAGGGGTCTGAGGATCTCATCTCGGTACCTAATGGCAGTCAGGCTACCTCTGGCGAGCACATGGAGGGCTGTGCGGCCCCCCAAAGAAATGCCACCCCACACCATGACTGACCCACCGCCAAACCGGTCATGCTGGAGGATGTTGCAGGCAGCAGAACGTTCTCCACGGCGTCTCCAGACTCTGTCACGTCTGTCACATGTGCTCAGTGTGAACCTGCTTTCATCTGTGAAGAGCACAGGTCGCCAGTGGCGAATTTGACAATCTTGGTGTTCTCTGGCAAATGCCAAACGTCCTGCACGGTGTTGGGCTGTAAGCACAACCCCCACCTGTGGACGTCGGGCCCTCATACCACCTCATGGAGTCTGTTTCTGACAGTTTGAGCAGACATATGCACATTTGTGGCCTGCTGGAGGTCATTTTGCAAGGCTCTGTCAGTGCTCCTCCTGCTCCTCCTTGCACAAAGGTGGAAGTAGCGGTCCTGCTGCTGGGTTGTTGCCCTCCTACGGCCTCCTCCACATCTCCTGATGTACTGGCCTGTCTCCTGGTAGCGCCTCCATGCTCTGGACACTACGCTGACAGACACAGCAAACCTTCTTGCCACAGCTCGCATTGATGTGCCATCCTGGATGAGCTGCACTACCTGAGCCACTTGTGTGGGTTGTAGACTCCGTCTCATGCTACCACTAGAGTGAAAGCACCGCCAGCATTCAAAAGTGACCAAAACATCAGCCAGGAAGCATAGGAACTGAGAAGTGGTCTGTGGTCACCACCTGCAGAACCACTCCTTTATTGGGGGTGTCTTGCTAATTGCCTATAATTTCCACCTGTTGTCTATTCCATTTGCACAACAGCATGTGACATTTATTGTCAATCAGTGTTGCTTCCTAAGTGGACAGTTTGATTTCACAGAAGTGTGATTGACTTGGAGTTACATTGTGTTGTTTAAGTGTTCCATTTATTTTTTTGAGCAGTGTATATATCAACCCTCAGAGGGAAAGAGTGAAAATATTGCAGAATTATCTCTGAACAATGATTTCTTCTCCCAACATGTTGTTCTCCCAGCATGTTGTTATCCCAACATGTTGTTCTCCCAGCATGTTGTTATCCCAGCATTTTGTTCTGCCAGCATGTTGTTCTCCCAGAATGTTGTTCTCCCAGCATGTTGTTCTCCCAGCATGTTGTTCTCCCAGAATGTTGTTCTCCCAGCAGGTTGTTATCCCAGCATGTTGTTCTCCCAGCATGTTGTTCTCCCAGCATGTTGTTATCCCTGTTGTTCTCCAAGCCTGTTGTTCTCCAAGCCTGTTGTTCTCCCAGCATGTTGTTATCCCTGTTGTTCTCCCAGCATGTTGTTCTCCCAGCAGGTTGTTCTCCCAGCAGGTTGTTTTCCCAGCATGTTGTTCTCCCAGCATGTTGTTATCCCTGTTGTTCTCCCAGCATGTAGTTCTCCCAGCATGTTGTTATCCCTGTTGTTCTCCCAGCATGTTGTTCTCCCAGCAGGTTGTTCTCCAAGCATGTTGTTCTCCCAGCAGGTTGTTCTCCCAGCAGGTGGTTCTCCCAGCATGTAGTTCTCCCAGCATGTTGTTCTCCCAGCAGGTTGTTCTCCCAGCAGGTTGTTCTCCCAGCAGGTTGTTCTCCCAGCAGGTTGTTCTCTCAGCAGGTTGTTCTCACAGCAGGTTGTTCTCCCAGCATGTTGTTCTCCCAGCATGTTGTTATCCCAGCATGTTGTTCTCCCAGAATGTTGTTCTCCTGGCATGTTGTTATCCCTGTTGTTCTCCCAGCATGTTGTTCACCCAGAATGTTGTTCTCCCAGCATGTATTTATCACTGTTGTTATCCCAGCAGGTTGTTCTCCCAGCAGGTTGTTCTCCCAGCAGGTTGTTCTCCCAGCACGTTGTTCTCCCAGCAGGTTGTTCTCCCAGCAGGTTGTTCTTCCAGCATGTAGTTCTCCCAGCAGGTTGTTCTCCCATTATGTTGTTCTCCCAGAATGTTGTTCTCCCAGCAGGTTGTTCTCCCAGCATGTTCTTCTCCCAGAATGTTGTATTCCTGGCATGTTGTTATCCCTGTTGTTCTCCCAGCATGTAGTTCTCTCAGCATGTAGTTCTCCCAGAAGGTTGTTCTCCAAGCATGTTGTTCTCCCAGCATGTTCTTCTCCCAGAATGTTGTTCTCCCAGCACGTTGTTCCCCCAGCATGTAGTTCTCCCAGCATGTTCTTCTCCCAGCAGGTTGTTCTCCCAGCATGTTCTTCTCCCAGAATGTTGTTCTCCTGGCATGTTGTTATCCCTATTGTTCTCCAAGCATGTTGTTCTCCCAGCATGTATTTATCACTGTTGTTCTCCCAGCATGTTGTTCTCCCAGCATGTTGTTCTCCCAGCAGGTTGTTCTCCCAGCAGGTTGTTCTCCCAGCATGTTGTTATACTTGTTGTTCTCCCAGCATGTTGTTCTCCCAGCATGTTGTTCACCAAGCATGTTGTTATCCCTGCTGTTCTCCAAGCATGTTGTTCTCCCAGCATGTAGTTCTCCCAGCATGTTGTTCTCCCAGCATGTTGTTCTCCCAGCAGGTTGTTCTCCCAGCATGCTGTTCTCCCAGCATGTTGTTCTCCCTTTATGTAGTTCTCCCAGCATGTTGTTATCCCTGTTGTTCTCCCAGCATGTTGTTCTCCCGGCAGGTTGTTCTCCCAGCATGTTTTTCTCCCAGCAGGTTGATCTCCAAGCATGTTGTTCTCCAAGCATGTTGTTCTCCCAGCAGGTTGTTCTCCCAGCAGGTTGTTCTCCCAGCATGTTTTTCTCCCAGCAGGTTGTTCTCCAAGCATGTTGTTCTCCCAGCAGGTTGTTCTCCAAGCAGGTTGTTCTCCAAGCATGTTGTTCTCCCAGCAGGTTGTTCTCCCAGCAGGTTGTTCTCCCAGCATGTTGTTCTCCCAGCATGTTGTTATCCCTGTTGTTCTCCCAGCACGTTGTTCATCAAGCATGTTGTTCTCCCTTTATGTAGTTCTCCCAGCATGTTGTTATCCCTGTTGTTCTCCCAGCATGTTCTTCTCCCAGCAGGTTGTTCTCCCAGCATGTTCTTCTCCCAGAATGTTGTTCCCCTGGCATGTTGTTATCCCTCTTGTTCTCCCAGCATGTTGTTCACCCAGCAGGTTGTTCTCCCAGCATGTTGTTCACCCAGCAGGTTGTTCCCACAGCATGTAGTTCTCCAGCAGGTTGTTCTCCCAGCATGTTCTTCTCCCAGAATGTTGTTCTCCCAGCATGTATTTTTCCCTGTTGTTCTCCCAGCATGTTGTTCTCCCAGCATGTTGTTCTCCCAGCATGTTGTTCTCCCAGCATGTATTTATCCCTGTTGTTCTCCCAGCATGTTGTTCACCCAGCAGGTTGTTCCCCCAGCATGTAGTTCTCCCAGCATGTTGTTCTCCCAGCAGGTTGTTCTCCCAGCATGTTGTTCTCCCAGCATGTTGTTATCCCAGCATGTTGTTCTCCTGGCATGTTGTTCTCCCAGCAGGTAGTTATCCCAGCAGGTTGTTCTTCCAGCATGTTGTTCTCCCAGCATGTTGTTCTCCCAGCATGTTGTTATCCCTGTTGTTCTCCCAGCATGTTGTTCTCCCAGCAGGTTGTTCTCCCATTATGTTGTTCTCCCAGAATGTTGTTCTCCCAGCATGTTGTTATCCCTGTTGTTCTCCCAGCTGGTTGTTCTCCCAGCAGGTTGTTCTCCCAGCATGTTCTTCTCCCAGAATGTTGTATTCCTGGCATGTTGTTATCCCTGTTGTTCTCCCAGCATGTAGTTCTCTCAGCATGTAGTTCTCCCAGCAGGTTGTTCTCCAAGCATGTTGTTCTCCCAGCATGTTCTTCTCCCAGAATGTTGTTCTCCCAGCAGGTTGTTCCCCCAGCATGTAGTTCTCCCAGCATGTTCTTCTCCCAGCAGGTTGTTCTCCCAGCAGGTTGTTCTCCCAGCATGTTCTTCTCCCAGAATGTTGTTCTCCTGGCATGTTGTTATCCCTATTGTTCTCCAAGCATGTTGTTCACCCATAATGTTGTTCTCCCAGCATGTATTTATCACTGTTGTTCTCCCAGCATGTTGTTCTCCCAGCAGGTTGTTCTCCCAGCAGGTTGTTCTCCCAGCATGTTGTTATACTTGTTGTTCTCCCAGCATGTTGTTCTCCCAGCATGTTGTTCACCAAGCATGTTGTTATCCCTGCTGTTCTCCAAGCATGTTGTTCTCCCAGCATGTAGTTCTCCCAGCATGTAGTTCTCCCAGCATGTTGTTCTCCCAGCAGGTTGTTCTCCCAGCAGGTTGTTCTCCCAGCAGGTTGTTCTCCCAGCATGTTGTTCTCCCTGTTGTTCTCCCAGCATGTTGTTCTCCCAGCATGTTGTTCTCCCAGCATGTTGTTCTCCCAGCATGTTGTTCTCCCAGCATGTTGTTCTCCCAGCAGGTTGTTCTCCCAGCATGTTGTTCTCCCAGCATGTTGTTCTCCCTTTATGTAGTTCTCCCAGCATGTTGTTATCCCTGTTGTTCTCCCAGCATGTTGTTCTCCCGGCAGGTTGTTCTCCCAGCATGTTTTTCTCCCAGCAGGTTGTTCTCCAAGCATGTTGTTCTCCAAGCATGTTGTTCTCCCAGCAGGTTGTTCTCCCAGCAGGTTGTTCTCCCAGCATGTTTTTCTCCCAGCAGGTTGTTCTCCAAGCATGTTGTTCTCCCAGCAGGTTGTTCTCCAAGCAGGTTGTTCTCCAAGCATGTTGTTCTCCAGGCAGGTTGTTCTCCCAGCAGGTTGTTCTCCCAGCATGTTGTTCTCCCAGCATGTTGTTATCCCTGTTGTTCTCCAAGCACGTTGTTCATCAAGCATGTTGTTCTCCCTTTATGTAGTTCTCCCAGCATGTTGTTATCCCTGTTGTTCTCCCAGCATGTTCTTCTCCCAGCAGGTTGTTCTCCCAGCATGTTCTTCTCCCAGAATGTTGTTCCCCTGGCATGTTGTTATCCCTCTTGTTCTCCCAGCATGTTGTTCACCCAGCAGGTTGTTCTCCCAGCATGTTGTTCACCCAGCAGGTTGTTCCCCCAGCATGTAGTTCTCCCAGCAGGTTGTTCTCCCAGCATGTTCTTCTCCCAGAATGTTGTTCTTCCAGCATGTATTTTTCCCTGTTGTTCTCCCAGCATGTTGTTCTCCCAGCATGTTGTTCTCCCAGCATGTTGTTCTCCCAGCATGTATTTATCCCTGTTGTTCTCCCAGCATGTTGTTCACCCAGCAGGTTGTTCCCCCAGCATGTAGTTCTCCCAGCATGTTGTTCTCCCAGCAGGTTGTTCTCCCAGCATGTTGTTCTCCCAGCATGTTGTTATCCCAGCATGTTGTTCTCCCAGCAGGTTGTTCTCCCAGCATATTGTTCTCCCAGCATGTTGTTCTCCCAGCATGTTGTTCTCCTGGCATGTTGTTCTCCCAGCAGGTAGTTCTCCCAGCAGGTTGTTCTTCCAGCATGTTGTTCTCCCAGCATGTTGTTCTCCCAGCATGTTGTTATCCCTGTGGTTCTCCCAGCATGTTGTTCTCCCAGCATGTTGTTCTCCCAGCATGTTGTTCTCCCAGAATGTTGTTCTCCTGGCATGTTGTTATCCCTGTTGTTCTCCCAGCATGTTGTTCTCCCAGCATTTTGTTCTCCCAGCATGTTGTTCTCCCAGCATGTTGTTATCCCTGTTGCTCTCCCATCATGTTGTTCTCCCAGCATGTTCTTCACCAAGCATGTAGTTCTCCCAGCATGTTGTTATCCCTGTTGTTCTCCCAGCATGTTGTTCTCCCAGCAGGTTGTTCTCCCAGCATGTTGTTCTCCCAGCAGGTTGTTCTCCCAGCATGTTGTTCTCCCAGCATGTAGTTATCCCTGTTGTTCTCCCAGCATGTTGTTCTCCCAGTATGTTGTTCTCCCAGCAGGGTGTTCTCCCAGCATGTTGCTCTCCCAGCATGTCACATTTTTTTGTTTTGTAAAAGTGTTTGGCCTGTAGTGATACTAAACATTGGTTTCTGACCCATGGAATTTAATGCAATCCTTTTCTATTCTAGTCTGTTAGTCTGAGTTTTTTACAGCTAGCAATAAAGTGCAGAACATTTCCAAACTGATGCGTTAAGGCCCATAGCTTTCTAAAAGCATGAGCTTCACCTGGAATGCTTTTCCAGCAGTCTTGAAGGAGTTCCCACATATGCTGAGCATCTTATTTTCCTTCACTCTGCTGTCCAACTCATTCCAAACCATCTCAATTGTGTGGAGTTTGGGTGATTGTGGAGGCCAGGTCATCTGATGCAGCACTCCATCACTCTCCTTCTTGATTAAATAGCCCTTACACAGTCTGGAGGTGTGCTGGGTCATTGTCTTGTTGAAAAACAAATGATAGTCCCACTAAGCGTAAACCAGATGGGATGGAGTATCACTGCAGAATACTGTGAACCATTTATTTTGGGCTGCAATCTGAGGTGCAGTTAACTCTAATGAACTGATCCTCTGCAGCAGAGGTACCTCTGGATCTGCCTTTCCTGTGGTGGTCCTTATGAGAGTCAGTTTCATCATAGCACTTGATGGTTTTTGCGTCTACAATTCAAATTTCAAATTCTTCAAATTTACCGGATTGACTGACCTTCATGTCTTAAAGTGTTGATGGACTGTTGTTTGTCTTTGCTTATTTGAGCTGTTCTTGCCATAATATAGACTTGGTCTTTGGGTGGCTACTTTGAAGAATCACATATTTAAAATACATTGTCGATTTGTTGAACACTTTTTTGGTTACTACATGATTCCATATGTGTTATTTCCTAGTTTTAATGTATTCACTATTATTCTACAATGTAGAAGATAGTAAAAATAGAACACCCTAGAATGAGTAGGTCTGTCAAACTTTTGACTGGTACTGTATATATACCATCACCTAAAAGCACTTTGGCTCGTAAAGGGGCAGGTGCTCGGGCACAGGTAGAGCCCTATCTGTGGATGTGCCTGCTGTTTCTAACGGGTTCATGTCATACTTCCCTCTCAAGTATAATTTGCCAGCTGATGCCAGATGAAGCCTCAGCTTTCCCCAGATGACTCCTTTATGAAAACAGGCTACAGGCTCAGTGTCCTCAACGATACACAAACACACGCACATTTACACACACACAAACACACACTGTTCCAAGGCCGTCATTGAAAAAAAGAATTTGTTCTTAACTGACTTGCCTAGTTAAAAATGGGTAGAGAGGTAGAGAGAGGAGAGTAGAGGGTTTGGATGACTTACCTTTTTCTTTTCCCTAAAAACTAAGAGAGAGAAAGGAAGGAAGAAATAGAGAGAAAGGAGTGAGAGAGAGAAGTGAGAGACTAAATAAAAGACTTGATGTGAGAGAGCTCAGACCAGGGGCTGATGATCAATCTGATTGGCTAATCAGATGTAAGGCTGAATTATTGATACTCTGGACTCCATCTGTACCGGTAGTTGATTTGCAGTTAACAAGAGCACACACACACACAAACATACCCCCCGACCCCACACACACAAGCACACACACACACACACACACAAACACACACACACACACACACACCCCCCCCCCCCACACACACACACACACACACACACACATACCCCCCGACCACACACACACATGCACACACATACCCCCCACACATAACCCCCCCCCCCACACACACACACACACACACACACACCCACCCACACACATACCCCACCACACACACATACCCCCCGCACACATACCACCCCACACACACACACACACACACACAAACACACACACACACACACACACACACACACACACATATACCCCCCGACCCCACACACACATGCACACACATACCCCCCACACATACCCCCCCCCCACACACACACACCCGCACACATACCACCCCACACACACATACCATAAAACACATACTCCCACACACACATACCCCAGCACACACACATACCCCGCCACACACATAACCCCCCACACACACAATCCCGCCCACAAAACACAACCCCCCCACACACACACATACCGTACATACCCCCCAACACACACACATACCCCCCACACACACATACCCCCCACACACACATACCCTACATACCCCCCAACACACACATACCCCCCACACACACAATCCCGCCCACAAACACAACCCCCCCACACACACATACCGTACATACCCCCCAACACACACACATACACACACATACCCCCCACACACACAATCCCGCCCACAAACACAACCCCCCCACACACACACATACCGTACATACCCCCCAACACACACACATACCCCCCACACACACATACCCCCAAGATACATAACCCCCCAAACACACATACCCCCCCACAAAAATACCACCCCACACACACACACATACCCCCGACACACACAAACCCCCTCTCACACACACATACGCCCCCCCACACTCATACCCCCCACACACCCATACCTCCCCACACACACATACCTTTTTGTGTGTGTGGGGAGGTATGGGTGTGTGGGGGGTATATACCTTTTTGCTTCGTGAATTTGTGTGTTTGTATGTTCTCAACATTATCTGAGACAAATTAAATACGTAAATGGTGAGCAAATTTAACCAGACACACTCCCAGGTCATTCTTCCCCAGACAGGATCATTATAACCACTTTATTCTGGTCTCTTTCTGTGTCGCTTCCCCCGTAACAGTTCAATACATTTTGTTTCCAACTTCAGAATGCTGGATAACGTAATTAGCCGGGAGTTATTAATTAGAGGGTTGCAGAACTAGCAGCTGGATTGACAGAGAAAGAGAATTTCAATTCCAATATGATCTACCTGTTGTCCTCTAACTTCCTATGTTTGTGGTGTTTGTATTGTTTTCCGTCAGTGACCAGGTGGAGAGCCACACCTGCTATCTGAGCAGACCTACGGTAACATGTCTTACAGTAACACAGTGTTATCAGAACATACCTACTGTAACATATCTTACAGTAACACAGTGTTATCAGAACAGACCTACTGTAACATATCTTACAGTAACACAGTGTTATCAGAACAGACCTACTGTAACATATCTAACAGTAAGGGTGTTATCAGAGCAGTCCCACTGTAACATATCTTACAGTAACACAGTGTTATCAGAACAGACCTACTGTAACATACCTTACAGTAACACAGTGTTATCAGAATTCAGGGCAGAGCCCCACCTGTTTTGAGCCCCAAATGTTTTGCAAAATGTTTTTTTTTTTTTCCTTTTTTTAAGGGGGGGAGGGGGTTGCCTGTTTTGCTTACTATTTTGGCATTAATACATGTCACATATCAGTTTTGAAACAATGTAAAAAAAAAGCTGCATGCAAACATGGTCTCTTTTTTGCTTTCTTGAGTAAGTTAGCTACAAAGTGCAGGTGTTTCAGCCTAGCTCAGTGCTTTTTGTGGTGGAGGGGCAGCCAGCGGAAAATACAGAACGTAGGGGTCGGTAATGTTCTCTGGTTGTGCAATGATAGGCTCAGTGTTCTGTCACTCATGGGAACACTACGTCATTGCCAAATCAATCAATCAATCAAATGTATTTATAAAGCCCTTCCTACATCAGCTAATGTCACAAAGTGCTGTACAGAAACCCAGCCTAAAACCCCAAACAGCAAGCAATGCAGGTGTAGAAGCAAAAATCTAAGGGTAGAGCTCGAAACTTCAACCCACTTGGATGTTGCCATAGAGTTACATTAGAAGTGCCCATCCAAGAAGGCTCAAGTCATTGGCCACAGATAAAATGATGCCAAATCACGTTATATCTACAGTACCTTTGACTGGACTGATCATGCCAGCATCATCCTTTTAAAATCATGAATCAAGTCAACAATATACTGGCATATCAAGTCTACAATCTACTGGAAAATCCTTTTTAATCCTTGTCATATGAAGAGAAATAATGAAGAGAAATTATAGATAAAACTTATTGGTGCTCATCAGCCTTTGGACATAAGCATAACACAACAAGTTGGAAATGACAAATTAAACAATGAGTGGTTTGGAAGGAATCAGTGGGTAACTGCAAGCATTGCAAAGCAATCACAAGCCTGCTATTCAGTGGAGTGGGTGTGTGGCCCCAATTCTGGGTTTAAGGGTCTCTTTTCCAAGCTTAAAATGAGAAACATTCAACATTGGCCATTGGCCATGCTGTCAATCCAGCACAATTTCTGACACACTCAAAACAACTGTTAAATCGGAACTGGGAAATCTGACTGGCAAAATACGTTTTCAATGGTTATCTAACTGGAATTGTAAGTCAGGAACTTGGGCCTCTTCCTAGAGCTCCGACCTGAAGATCACTGACATCATTCCCTGTTGTCTTGAAAGCACCATAAATCCAGAGAATGTCAGAATTTGATTGGAAAATTTGCCCACGAAGGACCGCCACGCCACCTTCCTGTTCAAGTGGGCACAACAAGATGAGTCCAAAAATGTATTGTATGCTGCTGTATCAATGATGTAATAAGCCAGGGAGATATGAAGGAAGGTAATACTAAGTGTGTGTTAGTAGCACATGTGCCTCACCCTAATAATTTGGTCTATTTTCCACTCTTAATTCCGCCTACAGTTCTGACTTGGTGGTGCACATGTAGCCTATAACCTGTTTTAGAGAAATGTAATCATTGACAATTGTAAGAGCTTTCTGACTTGGTGTACAGGGAGAACACTGTAAGAACGGCCGATGTTCTGAATTCTGACGCTGTACATTTCAAAAGTGCTAAACAAATTGTTATATTGGCTACGTCCATCCTAGCTCGCTCATTAATGTCTTCATCAAAATTACGGATTATCTCTTATCCGCTCGTTGTCCCCCTTATGCCGTAGTTTGTACATCTCAATTGTCAGTAGAAACCTTATTAGTTTAAGCAAGTCAGCCATATCAGCTATGTTTTTTTAAAGGCAATACATGTGGCTGAATGAACTGTTTCGCTGCCAGACAAGGCTCTACTGATAGCCAGGTGGAGCAGTGGTAAGGTGTTGGGACTGCTGTTGGACTACAGGTAACATACCTTACAATAAGTAGCACAGTGCCTGTGCAGGAGGAGAGAGGGAAGGTGAGATGGGAGAGTTATTAGAGAAAGGTAAGTAAACATGAAGTGATGTAGTAATTTTACGCAGTCCTTGTCTATGAAGTAATTAACAAATCATCTGTCTGCACTGACACACACATACTCTCTCTCTCTCTCTCTCTCTCTCTCTCTCTCTCTCTCTCCTTAAACCTTCCTTCATTCGGATGCATAGACGAAGCTCCTTTGAATTTTAAGGGAGAGTTGTTAAATGCATGCAGGTATTCTCTCCTCATTGAAGTTTTTTACGATTGCTTACACACTAAAATGTAACTTTTCCCACAATTAGCGAAACCTTACACTCAAGGAGCAAAATACAAGGCTAGATTTGCACAACTGTAAGCACATTGTCAGCTTTACACTATTTACAAAACATTACACACTGTGATTTGCAAAACACTAAACACACTTGTATACATCAGACACAGAAGTATATCATGATGTCACTTCCTTGCAATTCCAAAGCACTGACTGTCAAATTACCACACCTATGAGCCAATCTGTTAAACACAGCCATCAGGTGCACAAACACATGATTGCTAAATTATAGACACACCAATCAGGTTTAAGCACTATAAAAATGCAGCAGGTAAGTTCACCTGCCTTCAACCAAAATGGAAGGAGTCAGAAGAAGAGTGAGGGTGAGAGGAGGAGTACACAGAGGAGGAGGAGGAGGTAGAGGAAGAGGCCGAGCCAGAGGTCGAGGAAGACCTGAAGCAGGAGGAGAACGTGCACAAAGAAGAGGACCAAACTTATCAAATGACATTCGTGCAACACTAGTGGACCATGTTGTGAACCACGGATTGACGCTGAGGGAGGCTGGACTGAGAGTTCAGCAAAATCTTAGCAGATATACAGTGGCATCTGTCATAAGGACTTTTCGACCGGAAAACAGGTAAAAGAAGATCTGTCTACAGTTACAGTAATCAGCCGCTTATTGTATGCACCATATCAGCACTTGTGATACCCCTTCCTGTGACATTGTACAGTAAGTTTTACATGTATTATTCTCTACATAGGATTGAGGGTCGGGAACGACAAGGAGGAAGGGGGCCCATATTCACGCAAGAACAAGAGATAATAAACATGGTTTTGGCCAATAATGCTATCAGGCTCAGAGAACTACAAGCCAACATTATCGGTGACCATGCCATTTTCAATAATGTCCATCAGGTCTCTCAGTCAACACTGGCACGCATCCTGAAAAGACATCAGGTTCAAATGAAACAACTTTATCGAGTGCCTTTTGAGCGGAATTCAGAGAGGGTCAAACGGCTGCGGCATGAGTATGTGGAGGTTTGTATTGTTCACTTTAGCACTGTGATGTTGCATACTGCACACATTACTTTTTTACATTGACTGTATACTAGACCTATCCTGAACTACACAATCTTGTCTTTGACTGTATTTCAGGCGGTTTGCAGATGGATGCTGAGGAAATCCTGCATGAATTCATATATATTGATGAGGCAGGGTTCAACCTCAAAAAAATCAAGAAGGAGAGGCAGAAATATCATTGGCCACAGGACTATAATCAATGTCCCAGGGCAACATGGGTGTAACATCACCCTTTGCGCTGCCATTTCACAGCATGGGGTTCTCCTCCGTCATGCCAAAATGGGCCCTTACAACACACCTCACATTCTCACATTTTTTGACCGATTGCACCACATCGTCACAGCAGGTAATGAAATGCATGAGATGCAATACACTGTCATCTGGGACATTCCACCGCTCTGCTTTGGTCCAGAACTGGTTTCAACACCATCCACAGTTGACAGTACTATACCTTCCACCATACTCTCCGTTTCTAAACCCTATCGAAGAGTTTCTCTGCATGGCGGTGGAAGGTTTACGATCTCCTGCCCCAGGCTCAGGTACCCCTCATTCAGGCCATGGAGGACGCCTGTGACCAAGTCGACGCCGCAGCTGCGTAAGGATGGATTCGACATTCAAGACGGTTCTTCCTGCGTTGTCTCCCTAATGAGGATATTGCTTGTGATGTTGATGAACTTCTCTGGCCAGATCCAGCTAGGCAAAGAGATAATGTATAGTATGTTTACTGTAGTATCTTCTGTACAATATTGTCAGTTCTTTTCAGATTATTTTTTATGTTGTTATTTACTGTAATTGTAACCTGTACTGATACAGTATTTTATGTTTGTCTGTTTGCTGAGCTAACAGTGTTATGCACACTACTGTAGTAGCATGAAAACTGGGACATGTTTTGTTGTGATTCTCCATGTTGACATGTTGACTGATTTGGGTATATGGAGAGAAATAAATGATATTTTCCTCAGTCTGCAGCATTGGTCTTGTGTAGTGTTTGTATCGTTGCACTTTCTGTGTACTTAATTTACAGTACTCACTGACAATTAGACTTGCTAAAAGTGTTTTAGGTTAGATTGAAGTCATATGAAATGTGTTTCGTATGGTAACAAAATATTGTTCTTATGAAGTCGTGTATAGTTTTGACAAAAGTGTTCCATTTTGCAAATGATCTGAAGTGTTGTGCTACTTTGGTGTAGGGTTGTGCTAATTGTGTGTAGTGTTTTGACAAACCGGGCCCTGTTTTCAAAATTGTGCTTAAACAATTGAGAAAAACTAAGAGCTACGTAGCTAAATAACTAAGAGCTATTTGTTTATGAGGGCAAAGTGATATGGCCACCATTTGCATATAACTGTCAAATCCAGCGTCTGTAGAAGTCTCTCTATTAGAGGGGGAGTAAGACTAGCATTACCATCACATCTGGCTCCAACGCTGTTTCAATCCCTTACATTTTGCACACATTCTCAAAATGAACATTGAATGCAAAAAAAATGTATATTGAAAATAACTTTGACTATAATTTGATATACATGACAGGCTTGAATAACATACTTTTGCAATGAAGTACAAGTCTTCCTTGCAATACTTTTCATTACATAAAATGCCCAGATGTTGTCATGACTACCAGTCATTGAATAGACTTGTCTCTTGGTGTGGGTGCTCAATGTGACACATGATATATAATGGCCTTAGGGATCTCATTAAACACTGCTAGGCACAGATAACTATCTAATGAACTAATGCACACACGCAAGGACATGCTCATATGCACATACTGTACACACACACGTTAAAAAGTATCTTGTTCACTTTATATCTCTCTCTTTCACTCACACACACATTCACCCACAGACACGCTAATGCAGAGATAACCACCTAATGAGGCATAATAAGGGAGACTGATTTTGAGAATCAGATATGTTTTTCAGCATTCATTAAGCCACAGCTCAACAGATAAGACACATGATAACAGAACACACATGGACATGTCCAATACTAAATGAGATCTCACTGCACCAAAAGAGAGGAAGGAGAACACAAACATTCTCTCTCTCTCTCTCACACACACACACACACACACACACACACACACACACACTAGATATTGGGTGCCAGGGGAAAACAACCGTCGCAGAAAGTGGACAGGACCAAATCAGAGACGGAGGGATGAATGGATGGGAAAAGAGGGGGATAGAAAGAGATGCAGAAGTAGATATTATGGAAAGCTAAAACAGGATAAGGCATGAGGCTGGAAGGAAGGAGGAGTGCATGGGTAATGAGCAGTAATGCAGGAGAATAGGATGAAAGGCTTATAGAGTCGTGCAGAGCATTGATTACATCTATCGGTCAGTAGGTTATGCCTGCAGGCCTGAGAGAGAGAGAGAGAGAGAGAGAGAGAGAGAGAGAGAGAGAGAGAGGCAAGTCGGTGACTGTTTCCGAATGTGTGTGAGCGTGCATATGGGTTTGTGCATTCATACAGTACCAGTCAGAAGTTTGTACACACCAACTAATTCAAGGGTGTTTCTTTATTTTTACTATTTTCTACATTGTAGAATATTAGTGAAGACATCAAAACCCTGAATTAACACATATGGAATCATGAAGTAACCAAAAAAGTTTTAAACAAATCAAAACATTTTATATTTGAGATTCTTCAAAGTAGCCACCCTTTGCCTTGATGACAGCTTTGCACACTCTTGAGGTAGTCACCTGGAATGCATTTCAATTAACAGATGTGCCTTATTTAAACCTCTAAAGGATCGCTGGGTCCCCCGCGGGACGGTTGAGCTAATGTAGGCTAATGTGATTAGCATGAGGATGTAAGTAGCAAGAATATTTCCCAGGACATAGACATATCTGATGTTGGCAGAAAGCTTACATTTTTGTTAATCTAACTGCACTGTCAAATTTACAGTAGCTATTACAGTGAAAGAATAACCAAATCAAATCAAATTTTATTCGTAACATGCGCCGAATACAACAAGTGTCGACCTTCCAGTGAAATGCTTACTTACGAGCCCCTAACCAACAATGCAGTTTGGAAACATACGGATAAGAATACGAAATAAAAGTAACATGTAATTAAGAGCAGCAGTAAAATAACAATAGCGAGACTATATACAGGGGGGTACCGGTACAGAGTCAATGTGCGGAGGCACCGGTTAGTTGAGGTAGTATGTACATGTAGGTAGAGTTATGAAAGTGACTATGCACAGATTTTTATTTATTTATTTATTTCACCTTTATTTAAGTTGCGAACAAGTTCTCGTTTACAACTGTGACCTGGCCAAGATAAAGTAAAGCAGTGTGCCACAAACAACAACACAGGGTTACATATGGATTAAACAAACATACAGTCAATAACACAATAGAGAAAAAAAAGTCTATATACAGTGTGTGCAAATGAGGTAATTATAAGGGAGGTAAGGCAATAAATAGGCCATAGTGGTGAAATAATTACAATTTAGCAATTAAACACTGGAGTTATAGATGTGCAGAAGATGATTGTGCAAGTAAAGATACTGGGGTGCAAAGCAGCAAAAAAGTAAATAACAGTATGGGGATGAGGTAGTTGGATGAGCTATATACAGAAGGGCTATGTACAGGTGCAGTGACCTGTGAGCTGCTCTGACAGCTGGTGCTTAAAGTTAGTGAGGTAAACATGGGTATCCAGCTTCAGTGATTTTTGAAATTCGTTCCAGTCATTGGCAGTAGTGAACTTGAAGGAAAGGCGGTGAAAAGTAGGAATTGGCTTTGGGGGTGAGTAGTGAAATATACGTGCTGGAGCGCGTGCTACAGGTGAGTGCTGTTATGGTGACCAGTGAGCTGAGATAAGGCGGGGTTTTACCTAGCAAAGACTAGATTACCAGGAGCCAGTAGGTTTGGCGACAAATATGAAGCGAGGAACAGCCATCGGGAGCATACAGGTCAAAGTGTTGGGTAGTATATGGGGCTTTGGTGACAAAATGGATGACACTGTGATAGACTTCCCTCAGATTTGACACACTGAACTCTGTCTGAGAAGTAGTTGGTAAACCAGGCGAGGCAGTCATTTGAGAAACAAAGGCTGTTGAGTCTGCCGATAAGAATGTTATGATTTACAGAGTCAAAAGCCTTGGCCAGGTCTATGAATACAGCTGCAGAGTATTGTCTCTTATTGATGGTGATTATGATATTGTTTTGGACCTTGAGCGTGGCTGAGGTGCACCCATGACCCGCTCGGAAACCAGATTGCATACAGTAGAAGGTACGGTGGGATTTGAAATGGTCGGTGATCTGTTTGTTAACTTGGCTTTCGAAGACCTTAGAAAGGCAGGGTAGGATAGATATAGGTCTGTAGCAGTTTGGGTCTAGTGTGTCTCCCCCTTTGAAGATGGGGATGACCGCGGAAGCTTTCCAATCTTTGGGGATCTCAGGCGATACGAAAGAGAGGTTGAACAGGCTAGTAATAGGGGTTGCTGTAACGGCGTTGGTAGTCGTGTTGTTAGGAATGAGGCGCAGGAATCAACGAGCACAGGGAGTGTTGTTTTTTAATAACACTTTGAGAGAAGAAAACAAAGTTCCCAAACACAGGGGAATAAATATAAGGTACGACAATGCCAAGCCGACATGAACTAGACAGTCGAATACAACATTTAATCCCGCACGACAAGGAGTGGGCCAACTAAACTAAATAGCCCCTCTAATGGCTAATTGACCACAGGTGTCTAAAATAAAAAAAAAGGGAAAAGCAAAAGGGAATCGGTGGCAGCTAATAGGCCGGTGACGACGACTGCCGAGCGCCACCCGAGCAGGAGAGGGCGCCACCGTCGGTGGGAATCGTGACAGTTGCAACAATTTTGGCTGATAATTTTAGAAAGAGAGGGTCCAGATTGTCTAGCCAGGCTGATTTGTAGGGGTCCAGATTTTGCAGCTCTTTCAGAACATCAGCTGTCTGGATTTGGGTGAAGGAGAAATGGGGGAGGCTTGGGCAAGTTGCTGTGGGGGTTGCAGGGCTGTTGACCAAGGCAGGGGATATTCTCTATTATTGTGGATTTATCGGTGGTGAAAGTGTTTCCTAGCCTCAGTGCAGTGGGCAGCTGGGAGGAGGTGCTCTTATTCTCCATGGACTTACATTTACATTTTACATTTAAGTCATTTAGCAGACGCTCTTATCCAGAGCGACTTACAAGCGACTTACAGTATCCCAGAAGTTTTTGGAGTTTGTGCTGCAGCATGCAAATTTCTGTTTGAAAAAGCTAGCCTTTTCTTTCCTAACTTCCTGTGTATATTGGTTCCTAACTTCCTTGAAAAGTTGCATATTGTGGGGGCTATTTTATGCTAATGCCTTACGCCACAGGATGTTTTTGTGCTGGTCAAGGGCAATCAGATCTGGAGTGAACCACAGGCTATATTTGTTCCTGGTTCTACATTTTTTGAATGGGGCGTGCTTATTTAAGATTTTGAGGAAAGCACTTTAAGATAATAATGGTGTCCAGGGCACAGCTGGGGGCAGAAGGTCATCTATAGCAAGCAGCAACAGTGAAAGGTGGAAAGGTGGATTTTTTAAAAGTAGAATCTCAAATTATTTTGGCACAGACCTGGACACTAAGACAGAACTCTGCAGGCTATCTCTGCAGTAGATTGCAACTCAGTCCCCTTTGACAGTTCTATCTTGTCGGAAAATGTTATAGTTAGGGATGGAAATTTCAGGGTTTTTGATGGCCTTCCTAAGCCAGGATTCAGACACAGCTAGGACATCTGGGTTGGCAGAGTGTGCTAAATCAGTGATTAAAACAAACTTAGGGAGGAGGCTTCTAATGGTAACATTCATGAAACCAAGACTTTTACGGTTACAGAAGTCAACGAATGGGAGTGGAGCAAGGCCCTGCAGGGCCTGGATTAACCTCAACATCACCAGAGGAGCATAGAAGGAGTAGGATTAGGGTACGGCTAAGGGCTATAAGAACTGGTCGTCTACTACGTTCGGAACAGAGAGTAAAAGGAGCAGGTTTCTGGGCGCGGTAGAATAGATTCAATGCATAATGTACAGCCAAAGGTATGGTAGGATGTGAATACAGTTGAGGTTAACCTAGGCATTGAGTGACGATGAGAGAGGTATTGTCTCTAGAGACATCAACTAAACCAGGTGAGGTCACCGCATGTGTGGGAGGTGGGACATGAGGGTTAGCTGAGGCATATTGAGCAGGGCTGGAGGCTCTATAGTGAAATAAGACAATAATCACTAACCAAATTAGCAATGGACAAGGCATATTGACATTAGGGAGAGGCATGCATTGCCACGTGATCATAGGGTCCTATGAGTAGCTAGATGGGCTGGAGACACAGCGATTCAGACAGCTAGCGGGACGGGGCTAGCAGGCTAGCAGAAGGGCCTTAGAGGGACGCCACGACGGAAGAAGTCTGTTGATGTAGCCTCCTCGTGCGCATACGTTGACAGACCAGTCATGATGGATCAGCAGGGGTCCGTGTAGTAAAAGGGTCCAGGTCAATTGACAAAATAGGTATAGTAGCCAAAGAAAATTGACTGATGGTCCACTTTAGCAAACAGTCCGGTATGTCCTAGACAGCTAGCGGGCCACGGCTAGCAGGCTAGCAGATGGGCATTCACGGGACGTCGCGACGAAGGAGCCTGTTGAAAAAAACCCTCGGGGTTTACGTCGGTAGTCCAGTCGTGATGAATCAGCGGGGCTCCGTATCGGCAATAAAAGGGGTCCAGGCCAATTGGCAAAATAAGTATTGTAGCCCAAGGAGTGACTGGTAGACCTCTTCAGCTAGCCAGGAGATGGGCCTAGCATAGCTCCAGGATAATTGGTGCTTGCTTCGGGACATTTTTACATTTACATTTTAGTCATTTAACAGACGCTCTTATCCAGAGCGACTTACAGTAGTGAATGCATACATTTCATGCATTCCTTTCTCCGTACTGGTCACCCATGGGAATCAAACCCACAACCCTGGCGTTGCAAACACCATGCTCTACCAACTGAGCCACACGAGACATTGCAGGGCCTTAACAGAGACATTAGCCAGGAGAAGCCAATCGGATAGCAGCTAGATAGCTGCGATGATCCAGGTGAAGAGGTTCAAAGCTTGCGGTAGGAATCCGGTGATATGGAGAAAAAGGAGTCCAATAAGCTCTGGGTTGAAACACGATGTACAGACTGGCAGGAGTTGTCCGGGCTAAAGGTTAGCTGATGACCGATAACTGACTACTAACTAGTAGCTAGTTAGCTGGCTAGCTTCTGTTGGTGGTTACGTTTCTAAAGTAAATAAAACAGCAGATCCATACCACATTGGGTGAGGCGGATTGCAGAAGAGTATGTTGAAGTTGGGGTTAAGAAAAATATAAAAAAATATTTGCGACAAGAAAATATATAAAAATATATACTGCTCAAAAAAATAAAGGGAACACTTAAACAACACAATGTAACTCCAAGTCAATCACACTTCTGTGAAATCAAACTGTCCACTTAGGAAGCAACACTGATTGACAATACATTTCACATGCTGTTGTGCAACAGGTGGAAATTATAGGCAATAAGCAAGACACCCCCAATAAAGGAGTGGTTCTGCAGGTGAAGACCACAGACCACTTCTCAGTTCCTATGCTTCCTGGCTCATGTTTTGGTCACTTTTGAATGCTGGCGGTGCTTTCACTCTAGTGGTAGCATGAGACGGAGTCTACAACCCACACAAGTGGCTCAGGTAGTGCAGCTCATCCAGGATGGCACATCAATGCGAGCTGTGGCAAGAAGGTTTGCTGTGTCTGTCAGCGTAGTGTCCAGAGCAAGGAGGCGCTACCAGGAGACAGGCCAGTACATCAGGAGACGTGGAGGAGGCCATAGGAGGGCAACAACCCAGCAGCAGGACCGCTACCTCCGCCTTTGTGCAAGGAGGAGCAGGAGGAGCACTGCCAGAGCCCTGCAAAATGACCTCCAGCAGGCCACAAATGTGCATGTGTCTGCTCAAACGGTCAGAAACAGACTCCATGAGGGTGGTATGAGGGCCCGACCTCCACAGGTGGGGGTTGTGCTTACAGCCCAACACCGTGCAGGACGTTTGGTATTTGCCAGAGAACACCAAGATTGGCAAATTCGCCACTGGTGCCCTGTGCTCTTCACAGATGAAAGCAGGTTCACACTGTGCACGTGACAGACGTGACAGAGTCTGGAGACGCCGTGGAGAATGTTCTGCTGCCTGCAACATCCTCCAGCATGACCGGTTTGGTGGTGGGTCAGTCATGGTGTGTGGTGGCATTTCTTTGGGGGGCCGCACAGCCCTCCATGTGCTCGCCAGAGGTAGCCTGACCGCCATTAGGTGCCGAGATGAGATCCTCAGACCCCTTGTGAGACCATATGCTGGTGCGGTTGGTCCTGGGTTCCTCCTAATGCAAGACAATGCTAGACCTCGTGTGGCTGGAGTGTGTCAGCAGTTCCTGCAAGAAAAAGGCATTGATGCTATGGACTGGCCCGCCCGTTCCCCAAACCTGAATCCCATTGAGCACATCTGGGACATCATGTCTCGCTCCATCCACCAACGTCACGTTGCACCACAGACTGTCCAGGAGTTGGCGGATGCTTTAGTCCAGGTCTGAGAGGAGATCCCTCAGGAGACCATCCGCTACCTCATCAGGAGCATGCCCAGGCGTTGTAGGGAGGTCATACAGGGACGTGGAGGCCACACACACTACTGAGCCTCATTTTGACTTGTTTTAAGGACATTACATCAAAGTTGGATAAGCCTGTAGTGTGGTTTTCCACTTTAATTTTGAGTGTGACTCCAAATCCAGACCTCCATGGGTTGATAAATTGGATTTCCATTGATTATTTTTGTGTGATTTTGTTGTCAGCACATTCAACTATGTAAAGAAAAAAAGTATTTAATAAGATTATTTCTTTCATTCAGATCTAGAATGTGTTGTTTAAGTGTTCCCTTTATTTTTTTGAGCAGTGTATATATATAAAGACATATGCATGGGACATGACAAGATGAAGACAAAAGACCCCTGACTGCTACGCCATCTTGGATTTGGCATAGATGATAACAACAGAGAGTAGAGGCACTGTAAAAGGGGGGGGGCAATGCAGATAGTCTGGGTAGCCATTTGATTAGATGTTCAGGAGTCTTGTGACTTGGGGGTTGAAGCTGTTTAGAAGCCTCTTGGACCTAGACTTGGCGCTCCGGTACCGCTTGCCGTATGGTAGCAGAGAAAACAGTCTATGACTAGGGTGGCTGGAGTCCTTGACAATTTTTACTGCCATTCTCTGACACTGCCTGGTATAGAGGTCCTGGATGGCAGGAAACTTGGCCCCAGTGATGTACTAGGCCGTTTGCGTTACCCTCTGTAGTGCATAGTGGTCGGAGGCCGAGCAGTTGCCATACCAGGCAGTGACGCAACCAGTGAGGATGCTCTCGATGGTGCAGCTGTAGAACCTTTTGAAGATCTGAGGACCCATGCCAAATCTTTTCAGTCTCCTGAGGGGGAATAGGTTTTGTCGTGTCCTCTTCACAACTGTCTTGGTGTGCTTGGACCATGTTAGTTTGTTGGTGATGTGGACACAAAGGAACTTGAAGCTCTCAATCTGCTCTACTGCAGCCCCGTCGATGAGAATGGTGCTGTGCTTGGTCCTCTTTTTCCTGTAGTCCACCATCATCTCCTTTGTCTTGATCACGTTGAGGGAGAGGTTGTTGTCCTGGCAAAACATGGCCAGGTCTCTGACCTCCTCCCTATAGGCTGTCTCAATGTTGTCGGTGATCAGGCCTACCACTGTTGTGTCATCGGCAAACTTAGTGAGTCGTACCTGGCCGTGCAGTCATGAGTGAACAGGGAGTACAGGAGGGGACTGAGCATGCACCCCTGAGGGGCCCCTGTGTTGAGGATCAGCGTGGCGGATGTGTTGCTACCTACCCTGACCAGCTGGGGGCGGCCCGTCAGGAAGTCCATGATCCAGTTGCAGAGGGAAGTGTTAATCCCAGGCTCCTTAGCTTGGGAATGAGCTTTGAGGGCACCATGGTGTTGAACGCTGAGCTGTAGTCAATGAATAGCATTTTCACATAGGTGTTCCTTTTGTCCAGGTGGGAAAGGGCAGTGTGGAGTGCAATAGAAATTGCATCATCTATGGATCTGTTGGGGCAGTATGTAAATTGGAGTGGGTCAATGGTTTCTGGAATAATGGCGTTGATGTGAGCCTTTCAAAGCACTTCATGGCTACAGACATGAGCGCTCGGGGTCGGTAGTCATTTAGGCAGGTTACCTTAGTGTTGTACCATGCTACTGTTTCAGGAGAGTGCACAATTATGAACTTGAAAATGTATTTAAAAAACAATTAGGCACATTTGGGCAGTCTTGATTAAAAACGTTGAATAGAAATCCGATGGTTCATTGGATCAGTCTAACACTTTGCAAATACACTGAAGCCAAAATCTAAATTACTCCTGGGCTGGCATAATACATTTTGGCCTTTCTCTTGCATTTCAAAGATGATTGTATAAAAAAAACATGTTTTTTTCTTTGTATTATCTTTTACCAGATCTAATGTGTTATATTCTCGTACATTCATTTTAGATTTCCACAAACTTGAAAGTGTTTGCTTTCAAATGTTATCAAGAATATGCAAATCCTTGCTTCAGGTACTGAGCTATAGGCAGTTAGATTTGGGTATGTCATTTTAGGAGAAAATGGAAAAAAGTGGCAGATCCTTAAGAGTATAACTTGGCTTTCGAAGACTTTAGAAAGGCAGGGTAGGATTGATGTAGGTCGGTAGCATTTTGGGTCTAGAGTGTCTCCCCCTTTGAAGAGGGGGATAACCGCAGCAGCTTTCCAATCTTTATGGATTTCAGACGATACGAAAGAGAGGTTGAACAGGCTAGTAATAGGGGTTGCAACAATTGCGGTGGATAATTTTAGAAAGAGAGGGTCTAGATTGTCTAGCCCAGCTGATTTGTAGTGGTCCCGATTTTGCAGCTCTTTCAAGACATCAGCTATTTGGATTTGGGTGAAGGGGAAATGGGGGAGGCTTGGGAAGTTGCTGTGGGGGGTGCAGAGCTGTTGACCGGGGTAGGGGTAGGCAGGTGGAAGGCATGGCCAGCCGTAGAAAAATCCTTATTGAAATTTGTGATTATCGTGTTGTTGTTATTTTGTGTGTTGTTGTGTTTGTGTGTATCCATCTGAAGTATTCGTTAGCCCAGTCTGTGTGGTATTAATTTGAGCCCGACACTCTACACTCGATTCACACACACACAGACACACAGACACACAGACACACACACACACACACACACACACACACACACACACACACACACACACACACACACACACACACACACACACACACACACACACACACACACATACTCTTGAGTCGCTCAGCAATTAGCATCTCATCAGCCACCACTATGGGCAGCATTGTGGACCCCCACAGGGCAACTAGAGCATGCTGGGAGATATCCT
>NC_042982.1:37691907-37781907 GCF_901001165.1 Salmo trutta | reverse complement strand
AGAGGGAGAGGGAGAGGGAGACAGAGACAGAGACAGAGATAGAGACAGAGACAGAGACAGAGACAAAGAAAGACAGACAGACAGACAGACAGACAGACAGACAGACAGACAGACAGACAGACAGACAGACAGACAGACAGACAGACAGACAGAGACGAGCTGCTGAGAAAAAGGAGCTCCTGCAAATATAGAAATGTACATGGCTTTTAGAGTGAAGTACATTGGAAAAAACTAAAGAAAACTGCAATGTCTGAATGGGAGACAAAACATGCAACAAATGAAGAAGATAGGCCTGTGATAAAGTATCTATTTTTTATACAATTGTTCAGTTATTTTGGAAAAGGTAAGATTCTGTTGCAACATTGTAGCCAACATCACCAGCGTTGCTTTGGAAATTGTTCACCCACCAGACATCCAGACAGAGCAAACTAAGAAAAGTTACAAATGTTTGTTGATGGGTCAGAACCATGAATGCCTGTTTGCAGATCTTACCAGTTGCAAAACAAGAGCAATGTTATACCAAAACAAGAGCAAATTTAAAATGTAACATCGAATTAGGACACACATGGAATAGGGTTATTTGCAACCATTTGCGTTTCTCAAAAAAGAGAGGCATCAGCCAAGGATGTCAGATCAGCATTTTTGAAGAAGCTGACCAGAGCAACAGTCAACATATATAGTCATGGAACTGTATTGATACAAGTCAATGATTCAAGCCTCCAAGCTTTAGAGAATAAGTTTGCTACCCTAAAAGTAGAAGCTGAACTCATCTCAGAAGCTGAGGAAAAAGTCAAGGAGGGAGATTATGGAGAAAAGCGACCCCAACCGCCTCTATGACTCAGCAAGAAGCCCTCGGTGTCCCTCTACCTACCTCACCTGCAGCAGACAGAGCCAAGAACATGCCTAAAACACCAACAACACCTGCTATGCAACGTTTCCACAACACCCTCTCTCTAAAGGAAAAGAGGTCATAGAACTCAGAGAGAACAAGCTTCAAGAGGATGAAGCTGTCCAGAAACTAAAAGAAGAGATGAAACAGTTCAGGGAGGAGGGCAATCTATTGCTAAATTGGAAAGCAGAATGGACAAACTGAGTCAGACAATTAATGACCTCAGAGACCTTCTGAGCACAAGAGAGGAGCTAGAGCAGTGAGGTATATTGACACCGTCAACCCGCAGCTAGTCATTATGTCCTCTGCATCTAGAGAACCAGCTTGGTACAACACAGGCAGAGCATAACCAGCATGGTCTCCACCACACAGCCTGATGACACTCCACCATCCTCCCAGTCTGCTCCAGCCCAGTTCAGCCTACCAGCCTTCCAGTCTGCTCCAGCCCAGGGCAGCCAACCAGTCTCTCAGTCTGCTCCAGCCCAGTTCAGCCTACCAGCCTCCCAGTCTGCTCCAGCCCAGTTCAGCCTACCATCCTTCCAGTCTGCTCCAGCCCAGGGCAGCCAACCAGTCTCTCAGTCTGCTCCAGCCCAGTTCAGCCTACCAGCCTCCCAGTCTGCTCCAGCCCAGTTCAGCCTACCAGCCTCCCAGTCTGCTCCAGCCCAGGGCAGCCAACCAGTCTCTCAGTCTGCTCCAGCCCAGTTCAGCCTACCAGCCTCCCAGTCTGCTCCAGCCCAGTTCAGCCTACCAGCCTTCCAGTCTGCTCCAGCCCAGGGCAGCCAACCAGCCTCCCAGTCTGCTCCAGCCCAGTTCAGCCTACCAGCCTCCCAGTCTGCTCCAGCCCAGTTCAGCCTACCAGCCTTCCAGTCTGCTCCAGCCCAGGGCAGCCAACCAGTCTCTCAGTCTGCTCCAGCCCAGTTCAGCCTACCAGCCTCCCAGTCTGCTCCAGCCCAGTTCAGCCTACCAGCCTCCCAGTCTGCTCCAGCCCAGTTGAGCCTACCAGCCTCCGTCTGCTCAGTTGGTAGAGCATGGTGTTTGCAACGCCAGGGTTGTGGGTTCGATTCCCATGGGGGACCAGTACGGAGGAAAAATGTATGAAATTTATGCATTCACTACTGTAAGTCGCTCTGGATAAGAGCATCTGCTAAATGACTAAAATGTAAATTTTATGATCATAATTGTTTTGACAAATTCTATATAGAAAACATTTAATTTTAGGCAGAGGGAAAAGCGCTCCTTTGTGGAGATTTCAATGCAAGAACATGTTCTGAGCCTGACTACACTGATGCGGAAGGTAACCACCAGATTAACTCAGCAAAAAAAACAAAAAAAACTCAGAGGAAGGCCCTAAAAATTGTCAAAGACTCCAGCCACCTCATAGACTGTTCTCTCTACTACCGCATTGCAAGCGGTACCGGAGTGCCAAGTCTAGGACAAAAAGGCTTCTCAACAGTTTTTACCCCCAAGCCATAAGACTCCTGAACAGGTAACCAATGGTTACCTGGACTATTTGCATTGTGAGCCCCCCCAACCCCTCTTTTACGCTGCTGCTACTCTCTGTTTATCTTATATGCATAGTCATTTTAACTATACATTCATGTACATACTACCTCAATTGGCCCGACCAAACAGTGCTCCCGCACATTGGCTAACCGGGCTATCTGCATTGTGTCCCACCACCCACCACCCGCCAACCCCTCTTTACGCTACTGCTACTCTCTGTTCATCATATATGCATAGTCACTTTAACCATACCTACATGTACATACTACCTCAACAAGCCTGACTAACCGGTGTCTGTATACAGCCTTGCTACTCTTATTTTCAAATGTCTTTTTACTGTTGTTTTATTTCTTTACTTACCTACACACACACATACACACACACACACCTTTTTTTCGCACTATTGGTTAGAGCCTGTAAGTAAGCATTTCACTCTTGTATTCGGCGCACGTGACAAATAAACTTTGATTTGATTTGATTTGTTCAGTAAACCATAAACAATTAATGAACATGCACCTGTGGAACGGTCAGTAAGACACTAACAGCTTACAGACGGTAGGCAATTAAGGTTACAGTTATGAAAACTTAGGACACTAAAGAGGCCTTTCTACTGACTCTGAAAAACACCAAAAGAAAGATGCCCAGGGTCCCTGCTCATCTGCGTGAACGTGCCTTAGGCATGCTGCAAGGAGGCATGAGGACTGCAGATGTGGCCAGGGAAATAAATTGCAATGTCCGTACTGTGAGACGCCTAAGACAGTGCTACTGGGAGACAGGACGGACAGCTGATCATCCTCGTAGTGACAGACCACGTGTAACAACACCTGCACAGGATCGGTACTTCCGAACATCACTGACGAGTTGCGGTTTTGTCTCACCAGGGGTGATGGTTGGATTCGCGTTTATCATCGAAGGAATGAGCGTTACACCGTTACACCGATACTCTGGAGTGGGAGCGATTTGGAGGTTGAGGGTCCGTCATGGTCTAGGGCAGTGTGTCACATCATCATCGAACTGAGCTTGTTGTCATTGCAGGCAATCTCAACGCTGTGCGTTACAGGGAAGACATTCTCTTCCCTCATGTGGTACCCTTCCTGCAGGCTCATCCTGACATGACCCTCCAGCATGACAATGCCACCAGCCATGCTGCTTGTTCTGTGTGTGATTTCCTGCAAGACAGTAATGTCAGTGTTCTGCCATGGCCAGCAAAGAGCCCGGATCTCAATCCCCTTGAGCACGTCTGGGACCTGTTGGATAGGAGGGTGAGGGCTAGGGCCATTCCCTCCAGAATTGTCCGGGAACTTGCAGGTGCCTTGGTGGAAGAGTGAGGTAACATCTCACAGCAAGAACTGGCAAATCTGGTGCAGTCCATGAGGAGGAGATGCACTGCAGTACTTAATGCAGCTGGTGGCCACACCAGATACTGACTGTTACTTTTATTTTGACCCCCCCCCCCCCCTTTGTTCAGGGACACATTATTCCATTTAGGTTCTTCACATGTCTGTGGAACTTGTTCAGTTTATGTCTCAGTTGTGGAATCTTGTTATGTCCATACAAATATTTAACTTTGCTGAAAATAAACACCGGTTTTTGCTGAGTTTATTTGGACACCCCTCCTTGTACAGTAGCCCTATTGTAAATAATAGAAACAGTCCTAAAAATATTGAACAAAAAGGGGAAGGAGTGAGTGCATCTCTGTTGAGCCATAGGCCTGTACATGCTTAATGGTAGAATCAGAGGGGACTCTTTAGGTTGGTTTACTTACTGCTTAGCTCTTCGGACAGGTGTGGTTGATTATGCCATCACTGACATGGAACCCTTCTCCATTAGTGCATTCATTGTCAGATCACAGCCAGATCAATGTTTTTGAAGAAATTAACCAGCAATACACATTAAAAAAACGAGCCCAATATACTCTACAACATGAACCAATCGTACAGAAGGGCTCCAAACAGAGCAGAGAAATTCTTTGAAACCTATATTGTGAGGACAATATATAAATAATTATATTGAATATGTTATTGTACTTACCTGCAGTATAGTTTGATTACTATTCATGTGTTCATGGTTATTATTGGCATTGGCCTTGACTGTGACCTTTCTCCTTTAATGATGTCATCACCCAGAGTTGTACCTGTTTGTACCGTTTGTACATGGCTGTACACCTTTTATTTATTAGGTTGAATGTAAAGCAAAGTAATATTGAATTGCGCGTGGGCATTCCTTGTCAAGTTACTACATATTTTTGGCGACGAGGATAGTAGTCAGTTAGCTAGCTAGCTTAATGAGCGACGGAGAGCAGCCACCGCTGGATGTCAATGCCGACGGTGACAATCAGCAGAAGTAGAAATCACTAACGAGGATCAAGGACAAGTTGGCTTTGTAACGGCAATATTTGGGACTATCACTGAGTTTGTGGAAGAGAACAAGGACTGGATGGAACATGTGGAAAGGTTGGGACACTTTTTCTTGGCAAAAGGAATTACAGATGAGGCTAACAGCGTTCTATTCTCTTGAGTGTGTGTGCGGATTAAACCGTCAAGCTAATGAGGAATGTGGCTACACCACGGAGACCAGGAGAAATTCCTTTTGTGGATCTAGTTACTCTCGTTCAGACTCACCACAATCCAAAGCCTTCAGTGATTGTCCAGAGGTTCAAATTTAACTGCCATTTTCAGAAAACAGGTCAGTCTGTTGCTGACTTTGTTGCTGAATTACTTGAGCACTAGGAACATTGGGAGTTTCGGGCTATGTTAGAGGACATGCTCCGTGACAGATTAGTGTGTGGCATTAATGAGAACAGCATACAGCTCTGTTTGCTGGGGGAAGCCACACTGACTTTCAAGAGAGCATTGGACCTATACTAAGGGATGGAGATGGCCGCTAGTAATGTAAAAAATATTTAAAAGGCAAACAGTGTAAGTTGTGCAGTGCATCAGGTGACAAAAGAGGTGGCAGGAAAAAGGGGAAAAGCAGTGGAATGTTTCAGATGTGGGGGAACACATTATGCAAACAACTGTAAGTTCAAGTATACCTCGCCTGTCCAAGCCCAGGACAGTGCCCTACACCATGAAAAATACAGTAGAGGATGAGTTGGAGCGGCTGCAGGAAACAAACATCATTAGTCCCATTCAGTTCTCCCGCTGGGCAGCTCCAATCGTTCCCGTTCTAAAAAGGGATGGCAAGGGATGGCATGGTATATGTGAGTACTACAAACTCACCATCAACTGGGCCTTTAACCTGTTTAGGATAGGGGGCAGTATTTTCACGGCCGGATAAAAATCGGCCGATTTAATCTGGTTATTACTCCTGCCCAGAAACTAGAATATGCATATAATTGTTTGATTTGGATAGAACACACCCTAAAGTTTCTAATACTGTTTGAATGGTGTCTGTGAGTATAACAGAACTCATATGGCAGGCCAAAACCTGAGAAGATTCCATACAGGAAGTGCCCTCTCTGACCATTTCTTGGCCTTCTATAGCCTCTTTATGGAAAATAGAGGATCTCTGCTGTAATGTGACATTTTCTAAGGCTCCCATAGGCTCTCAGAAGGCACCAGAACGGGAATGATGACTCTGCAGTCCCTGGGCGAAAAACAGTAGGGGATTTGGATAGTGGTCGATCTGAGAAAAATGACACGGGTGCGCGCGTGCATGTGAAGACACCATTTTCTTCTTTCAGTCTTTGAACAAAAACAACGTCTCCCGGTCGGAATATTATCGCTATTTTATGAGAAAAATCGCATAAAAATTGATTTTTAACAGCGTTTGACATGCTTCGATGTACGGTAATGGAATATTTCGAATTTTTTTGTCACGATATGCGCCGGCGCATCACCCTTCGGATAGTGTCTTGAACGCAAGAACAAAATGCCGCTATTTGGATATAACTACGGATTATTTGGAACCAAAACAACATTGGGTGTTGAAGTAGAAGTCCTGGGAGTGCATTCTGACGAAGAACAGCAAAGGTAATCAAATTTTTCTTATAGTAAATCTGAGTTTGGTGAGTGCCAAACTTGGTGGGTGTCAAAATAGCTAGCCTGTGATGGCCGGGCTATCTACTCAGAATATTGCAAAATGTGCTTTCCCCGAAAAGCTATTTTAAAATCGGACACCGCGATAGCATAAATGAGTTCTGTATCTATAATTCTTAAAATAATTGTTATGTTTTTTGTGAACGTTTATCGTGAGTAATTTAGTAAATTCACCGGAAGTTTTCGGTGGGTATGCTAGTTCTGAACGTCACATGCTAATGTAAAAAGCTGGTTTTTGATATAAATATGAACTTGATTGAACAAAACATGCATGTATTGTATAACATAATGTCCTAGGAGTGTCATCTGATGAAGATCATCAAAGGTTAGTGCTGCATTTAGCTGTGGTTTTGGTTTTTGTGACATTATATGCTAGCTTGAAAAATGGGTGTCTGATTATTTCTGGCTGGGTACTCTCCTGACATAATCTAATGTTTTGCTTTCGTTGTAAAGCCTTTTTGAAATTGGACAATGTGATTAGATAAAGGAGAGTCTTGTCTTTAAAATGGTGTAAAATAGTCATATGCTTGAAAAATTGACGTTTTTTGATTGTTGAGGAGTTTGTAATTCGCGCCACGCCCTATCATTGGATTTTGGCGAGGCGTTCCGCTAGCGGAACATCTAGATGTAAGAGGCTAAGCTGGATGCTTACCCGCTGCCACGGGTGGAGGACCTGTTTACGACACTTGTGGGAGGAAAGACATTCTCAAAGCTTGACATGAGTCACGCCTACCAGCAGCTCCTCCTGGACGAGTAATCAAAAGAGTATGTCACAGTCAACATGTACAGTCTTGTTCAGGTACAGCCACTTGGTTTTTAGAGAGGCGTCCAGTCCAGCCATTTTCCAGAGGACAACGGTCAATCTGCTGCAGGAGATCCCTCATGTAGCAGTGTATCTGGATGACATCCTGGTTACAGGGGAGACGGAGGAGCACCTCCACCATCTGGATCACGTGTTTGAGAGGTTCTCCAAGGCAGGGCTGCTCCTGAAGCGTAGCAAGTGCACAATCCAAGCACAAAGTGTGACATACCTCACAGCGCAGGGTCTTTGTCCTGTGGAGGACAAAGTCAGGGCAATCAAGGATGCTCCAAATCCCAAAAACGTGTCCTAGCTCAGGTCATTCCTGGGCATAGTCAACTACTATGGTAAGTTCCTCCCTGAGCTGTCAACAGTGTTGGCTCCAATTTATCAGCTGCTCCACAAAGACTGTAAATTGAAGTGGGGGCCAGCTCAAGAGAAAGCTTTCAAGGAAGTGAAAGCACTACCACAATCAGCACAACTGCAGGTTAATTTTGACCAAGACAAAAATATATATCTTCCATGTGACGACTCGCCCTATGGCGTTGGGGCCGTACTCTCTCATCAGATGGAGGACGGGTCAGAGAAACCCATTGGATTCGCATCACGCACCCTGTCGAGTTCTGAGAAGGGTTATTCACAGTTAGACAAGAAAGGCCTGGCCATAGCTTTTGCTGTGAAACGCTTTCATCAGTACCTCTATGGTCGTCATTTCACCGTATGCACTGACCACAAACCACTGATGAGCCTTTTCAGTGAATCAAGATGCTTTCCTCCCATGGCTTCAGCAAGGATACAGCACTGGGCCCTCACACTGTCAGCTTACCAGTAAACTATAGTGTACAGGGGGGTGGGGGGGATGCAAATGCAGATGCCCTACTCCTTCTCCCGCTACCAGAGATGCCCACCACAACTGTGGTGCCTCCCGAGACAATTTTCCTAATGGAGAGATTATTAAACTCACCTGTGAATGCCAAACAGATAAAACAGTGGACAGACCGGAATCCTACCCTGGGCCAAGTGAAAAGATTACATATGTAGGATTGACCTCCCGTCATAGAGGATGAGGGACTGAGACCGTATGCAAAGCGCAAAACTGGATGGCTGCATACTCTGGGGGTCCAGAGTAGTTCTTCTGGCCACTGGCTGTGCACAAGTCATGGATGATGTCCATGAGGCTCACCCGGGTGCCTCCCGGATGAAAAGTTTAGGTAGATCTTATATCTGGTTTCCTAACATGGAGGCACTGAGAGAGGGACTCAAAAAGATGACTGGGGGAAACATCACAACTAAACCTTCTCGGTTCTTGTCCCAGTACCGCGTCAAACAACAACAGGACAGGCTCCTGCTGAGATGTTGATGGGCAGAAAGCCAAAAGCTGACCTGGATCTACTGCATCTGGACATCAAAGCACGAGTGGAACAGAAACAGGAGAAACAAAAAAGAGAGAAATGACCCCCATGCGAGGGAGAGACAGAAACATCCGTAACATCACAAGCAGTTGGTTGCCAGGTATCATTCTGAGTCAGAGTGGCCCAGTCTCTTTTTGTGGTCAAACTGACTGACGGTCGAGTCATGTGCAGGCACCAGGCCCACATCCGCCTGCACTATGACAAAGAAAAGAGCATGTTTGCAGACAGAAACACGGTGGGTGGTAGTATACAAGTTGAAACCCCGCAGGAAACGGTATCTGAGGAACAGGGGCATTCCGTGGTTCCTGCAGAGGGTGATGGACTTTCTTTCACCAACACCCAACCTGCTCCAGCTCCACTGGGAGACGCCTTACCTGTGTCTTGTGGCACACCAGGTATACTGTGCAGATCACAGTGGAGTCACAAGCTTCCTGAAAAACGAACTCTATAGTTCAAACTGAGAGGCTTGAGGTGTTAGTGTTTGTTTGGAACAGCAGACTTAGTTGAAAAGAAATAAAGACTGTCACTTTTTGTTGGTTTACATTTACAGTAACACTAGCAGAAGTTCTAAAGTGTTGAAAAGAAAAGAAAACACTGATGTGGTTTACTTGTTAATCTTATGTTCTTTCCTCACAGGGTGATTTAAATGAAGGGGGAGACATTGATGATGTCGTCACCCAGAGTTGTACCTGTTCAATGTGACTCTACCACAGGTTGAGTTGTTTTGCTGTGTTTGTACATGGCTGCCCACCTTTCATTTATTTGGTTGAAAGAAAATGAAAGAAAGATTGAATTGCTTGTGGGCATTCCTTGTCAAGTTCCTACAGAGAGATTGAACTCAAATGAAATGATGAAGTCTATACAGATATTCAGGTCCTCACCAAAACAAAAAGAAGATGTAAATTCAGCTACTCAAAACATCAATTGCATATTCCAAAAAGCAGCATCAAAAGCAAATTTGAGAAAACCAAAGAAATGCAAAACATAACTTTTCTGAAAAATGGTTTGATAATGAATGTAAAACAATTAAAAAACACCTAAGACAAATGTCAAATGAAAAACATAAGCAGAAAAACAATCCAGAAATACGCTATAAATATTTTGAAACTCTGAAACAGTATAAAAATACACTGAAACACAATACATTTAATTACTGTGCCTTGCAAAAGTATTCACCCCTCGTTGGCATTTTTCATATTTTGTTGCATTACAACCTGAAATTTTTATTGTGTATTTCACTTTTGTGTATTATCTACTTCACTTGGAAATGTTAACATGTGTTTCTCATGCCAATAAAGCCCCTTGAATTGAATTGAGAGAGAGAGAGAGAGAGAGAGAGAGAGAGAGAGAGAGAGAGAGACAGAGAGACAGAGAGAAAAAGACAGAGAGAGCATGATAGAGACAGACATCGAAAGACAGAGAGTGCGTATGCGTGTGCGTGTGTGTGTGTGTGTGTGTGTGTGTGTGTGTGCGTGTGTGCGTGCGTGCATGTGTCTGTGTTTTGTTTGTGTGTATTTTATTGCCCCCTCTAACAAATGATGGCCTAAAGATGCTTAATGGCCTTTTCATTTGGTGTTACCAACAGAAACAAGCTTGCGGTGGAGAGATGGAAGTACAGTTGATGTTTTTTATTGGTATTTTGATTGATCATTGATTGTTTCTTGTGGCTACAGTGATGCTAAATGATCACTAAACTGACCTCAGAATGTTCCTGACAAAGTTGACAAACAGCGACATCTGCTGTCTGTCTGTCTGTCTGTCTGTCTGTCTGTCTGTCTGTCTGTCTGTCTGTCTGTCTGTCTGTCTGTCTGTCTGTCTGTCTGTCTGTCTGTCTGTCTGTCTGTCTGTCTGTCTGTCTGTCTGTCTGTCTGTCTGTCTGTCTGTCTGTCTGTCTGTCTGTCTGGAGACACATGGTAACACAAACACTTCAAATAAATATAGGAGCTCACATCATCAGTTTTTTCCTGGCATCATGACTCAGTGGTTGAAAGACTGTGTGTCTCTGTGTTTACCTCAGGTAAGAATATGATTTGTCATGCTTCCACAATATCACACTTGAAGCTTCAACCTTGCATCTTGCTGAAGCGAACTCATAAACAGTGCCCAGGCTTGTGGCTGTGTTGACGTGGGTTAGTGAGAGCAGAGAGGCAGGAGTGAGATCATATTTCATGTAATTAGCTCTGGTGCCAGGCTAATGACTCCCTCCTGTTTAAATTGGGAATAAAGATGAGGCAATGTGATTGGCTGGGAATAGGGATGATGTCGTGGGCTTGATTAGTTGCTGCACAAAAGTCATTAAAGAACAGATGACCTTCGTGAGCTGCATGTCTCTTTGTCTCTCTGTCTCTCTCTCTGTTTCTCTCTCTGTATCTTTCTGTCTCTATCTGTCTCTCGCTCTCTCTGTCTCCTTGGTTTCTCTCTGTCTAGGTCTCTCTCTGCCTCTCTGTATTTTTCTTTCTGTCTCTCTCTCTCTCTGTCTCTTTTTGTCTCTCTCTTATGCTCTTGGTCTCTGTCTGTCTGTCTCTCTCAATTCAACTCAAACGCTTTATTGGCATGGGAAACATATGTTTACATTGCCAAAGCAAGTGAAATAGATATTTAACAAAGTGAAATAAACAATAACAGGACACTCACAAAAGTTCTAAAGAAATTTCAAATGAGATTTCAAATGTTATATTATGGCTATATACAATATTGTAATACTATGCAAATAGTTAAAGTACAAAGGAAAATATATAAACATAAATATGGGTTGTATTTACAATGGTGTTTGTTCTTCACTGGTTGTCCTATTCTTGTGGCAACAGGTCACAAATCTTGCTGCTGTGATGGCACACTGTGATATTTCACCTGGGGTGTTTTAATCTGAGGGAAATAACATGGTCATCTATTTGCAAGGAGTTTAGAAAGTCCAGGACAGTTCCCACCTAATTTTGTGGGCTATGTGAACATAGCCTGTCTTCTCTTGAGAGCCATGTCTACTTATGGCAGCCTCTCTCAATAGCAAGGTTATGCTTACTGAGTTTGTACATAGTCAAAGCTTTCCTTAAGTTTGGGTCAGTCACAGTGGTCAGGTATTCTGCCACTGTGTACTCTCTGTTAAGGGCCAAATAGCATTCTAGTTTGCTCAGTTTTTTTGTTAATTCTTTCCAATGTGTCAAATAATTCTCTTTTTGTTTATTCATGATTTGGTTGGGTCTAATTGTGTTGCTGTCCTTGGGCTCTGTGGGGTCTGTTTGTGTTTGTAAACAGAGCCCCAGGACAAGCTTGCTTAGGGGACTCTTCTCCAGGTTCATCTCTCTGTGGGTGATGGCTTTGTTATGGAAGGTTTGGGAATTGCTTCCTTTTAGGTGGTTGTAGAATTTAACGGGTCTTTTCTGCATATTGATAATTAGCGTATATTGGCCTAATTCTGCTCTGCGTGCATTATTTGGTGTTTTACATTGTACATAGATTATATTTTTGCAGAAGTCTGCATGCAGAGTCTCAATTTGGTGTTTGAATTCAATTCAATTCATGACTCTGTGGTTTTCCATTTTGTGAATTCTTGGTTGGTGAGCGGACCCCGGACCTCACAACTATAAAGGGCTCTATAACTGATTCAAGTATTTTTAGCCAGATCCTAATTGGTATGTCAAATTTTATGTTCCTTTTGACGGCTTAGAAGGCCCTTCTTGCATTGTCTGTCAGATCATTCACAGCTTTGTGGAAGTTACCTGTGGCGATGATGTTAAGGCTGAGGTATATACCGTTTTTTGTGTGTTCTCGGGCAAGAGTGTCTAGATTGAATTTGTATCTGTGCTCCTGGCAACTGGACCTTTTTTGGACACCATTATTTTTGTCTTACTGAGATTTACTGTCAGGGCCCAGGTCTGTGCAGAAGAACAGAGATGGGGAACTGACAAATATAGGGGAGGTAATAAACAGGTGATTGAGTCCAGGTGTGTCCAATAATATGCTGATGCGCGTGATGGGGAAAGGCAGGTGTGCGTACTGATGTTGGCAGGAGTGCGTAATGCTGGGGAGCCTGGTGCCTTCGAGCGCCAGGGGGGAAGAGCGGGAGCAGGCGTGACAGCACCAGATCATCAGCAAACATTTGACTTCAGATTCTAGAAGGGTGAGGCTAATTAGTTGATTCTAAGGTTTGTATTTGATCATGTAAATGTTTTTGCTGTTTGTTCTTTGTTAAAGGGCCAAAAAGACTGGGGAAGTGGTTTATCCATACATCTCCATGGATAGATAACCCTTTGTGTTGTTGTTTGTTTAGTGTGTTCCAATTTCCCCATGAAGCGGTCAGATTCTATGGGTTCTTCAATTACATTGAGCTGATTTCTGACATGTTGTTCCTTCTTTTTCCGTAGTGTATTTCTGTATTGTTTTAGTGAGTCTCTCTTTCTTTTCATCCCTTTCTTATATCTTTCTTTCTCTGTTGAGTTTCTATATGTACACTGCTCAAAAAAATAAAGGGAACACTTAAACAACACATCCTAGATCTGAATGAAAGAAATAATCTTATTAAATACTTTTTTCTTTACATAGTTTAATGTGCTGACAACAAGATCACACAAAAATAATCAATGGAAATCCAATTTATCAACCCATGGAGGTCTGGATTTGGATTCACACTCAAAATTAAAGTGGAAAACCACACTACAGGCTGATCCAACTTTGATGTAATGTCCTTAAAACAAGTCAAATGAGGCTCAGTAGTGTGTGTGGCCTCCACGTGCCTGTATGACCTCCCTACAATGCCTGGGCATGCTCCTGATGAGGTGGCGGATGGTCTCCTGAGGGATCTCCTCCCAGACCTGGACTAAAGCATCCACCAACTCCTGGACAGTCTGTGGTGCAACGTGGCGTTGGTGGATGGAGCGAGACATGATGTCCCAGATGTGCTCAATTGGATTCAGGTCTGGGGAACGGGCGGGCCAGTCCATAGCATCAATGCCTTTTTCTTGCAGGAACTGCTGACACACTCCAGCCACATGAGGTCTAGCATTGTCTTGCATTAGGAGGAACCCAGGGCCAACCGCACCAGCATATGGTCTCACAAGGGGTCTGAGGATCTCATCTCGGTACCTAATGGCAGTCAGGCTACCTCTGGCGATCACATGGAGGGCTGTGCGGCACCCCAAAGAAATGCCACCCCACACCATGACTGACCCACCACCAAACCGGTCATGCTGGAGGATGTTGCAGGCAGCAGAATGTTCTCCACGGCGTCTCCAGACTCTGTCACGTCTGTCACGTGCTCAGTGTGAACCTGCTTTCATCTGTGAAGAGCACAGGGCGCCAGTGGCGAATTTGCCCATCTTGGTGTTCTCTGGCAAATGCCAAACGTCCTGCACGGTGTTGGGCTGTAAGCACAACCCCCACCTGTGGACGTCGGGCCCTCATACCACCCTCATGGACTCTGTTTCTGACCGTTTGAGCAGACACATGCACATTTGTGGCCTGCTGGAGGTCATTTTGCAGGGCTCTGGCAGTGCTTGTCCTGCTCCTCCTTGCACAAAGGCGGAGGTAGCGGTCCTGCTGCTGGGTTGTTGCCCTCCTACGGCCTCCTCCACATCTCCTGATGTACTGGCCTGTCTCCTGGTAGCGCCTCCATGCTCTGGACACAGCAAACCTTCTTGCCACAGCTCGCATTGATGTGCCATCCTGGATGAGCTGCACTACCTGAGCCACTTGTGTGGGTTGTAAATTCCGTCTCATGCTACCACTAGAGTGAACGCACCGCCAGCATTCAAAAGTGACCAAACATCAGCCAGGAAGCATAGGAACTGAGAAGTGGTCTGTTGTCCCCACCTGCAGAACCACTCCTTTATTGGGGGTGTCTTGCTAATTGCCTATAATTTCCACCTGTTGTCTCTTCCATTTGCACAACAGCATGTGAAATGAATTGTCAATCAGTGTTGCTTCCTAAGTGGACAGTTTAATTTCACAGAAGTGTGATTGACTTGGAGTTACATTGTGTTGTTTAAGTGTTCCCTTTATTTTTTTGAGCAGTGTGTATATATATCCTTTCATCTCCTGTTCACCCTTTCCCCCATTGTACTTTATGATTCTCCCGACCTCTCTCCCTCACCTTCTTTCTCTTTCTCTCTCTGCCTCTCTAAAATTAATATGCATTTTTCTATAAATGGGTTCTTAGTGACTATTGTCACTCGTGACTGCTGCATGTAATTAGAGAGAATAATTAGAAAAATATGTTTTAATATCTCATTAATGAAAAAAATTCAATTTACACAGATTTCCTCAACACCACAAGACCAGCACTGATTAACTCATGTATGTGTGAATGCATATGTGTGTGCGTGTGTGTTTGTGTGTGAGGTAATGAACAGATGATCTATTCATGTAATAACTATAACAGTTTAAAAACATATCTAGTAGTTATTTAGAAAAACACTGCATGTTTTGTACCATTATGTTGTTGGAATATTTCTCCACAGAGAGACTACCTCTCCCTCAATGGGTGTTATGGGGCCTACAGTTGTAGTAAGTAAAATAATAATAAGAAAAAGGGTACTCTTCTCTCTCTTCTCTCTTCCTCCCTCTGTTCTCTCTATAGCCACTGTAACAGCCACTGTGGCTCTCTCTTCAGACATTCCTCCTCAGAGATGCCATATTGTCACAGATCATATTTAGCCAGGAACTCAGCAATGGCAGGATCCTATCTACTAAGACAACAAAGAAAGACAAAACACATCAAACACACTGAAAGACATGCACACACTTTCACTGAATACAACATAGACCAAACATACACATAGGCACACACACATTATTTCCATCTCATGCACTGACTCTCATGTGAGTGTGTCACGTCAGTTCATGTCTATTTCTCTCTTTCTCTCTCAGTGAGGCGCTGTAATGACAGGCTTTTGTAGAGAGACATGAAAAGGCACATCATAGTGTATGAACACAGGAGCAGGCATGTGTGGAGACACAGGAGAGACAGCTCATCACGTCTCACTGTGTTCTAGCTAATCAGCCTGGCAGTAAAACCCTCACAGAACATTGAACACTGAACACTGAGCACTGAACACTGAACCCTCCTGTAGAAAAACAGGCAGAACATCAGTGATTTTCACTCTTGGCCCTGTAGAGCAACAGGATGAGCCTGAGAGTGTGGGCATACTTATACTCACACACATGCACACACATACACTCACACGCGCACACACACACACACACACACACACACACACACACACACACACACACACACACACACACACACACACACACACACACACACACACACACACACACACACACACACACACAACCAGACACAGCCATCAACACAACCAGACACAAACACACACCAATACACACAGAGACACACACACACACACACACACACACAACCAGACACAGCCATCAACACAACCAGACACAAACACACACAGACACACACACACACACACACACACACACACACACACATAGAGAACATTATCCTCCTGCCTGCTAAGCTGTCTGTGTGTATCTGATGGATCGATGGGTAGCTGGGAGGACTCATTGTTGAAACCCACAGCTCTAACAGCAGGACCTGTATCCACAAAGCATCTCAGAAAAGGTCCTAGGAATCCTGTTAAAACCTGTTTTAAGACAACAACTCCCAGCTCAGAGTAGGTTTTAGAATGACGTTAAGACACTGCCCAGACAAAGTCTGAGCCAGGAGTAAAATCAACTGGTAAAATGTATCTCAGCTGGTAAATGACAGTTTGAGGTACCGCATAGGAAAGATAGTCATGACGCTCATTGACATTGTTGTAAATGATAGGGAATAACCAATCACGATGAGGCATCGTCTGCTCTGCACGTTTCAGACAACCACAGTGAATGTGACTGTCAATCAAACGCTGCAACGGTAAAACACTTCATATAATTTTCACCTGACACGATCGCTTTGCCTACACTTAATTCTTTGTTAATATGTTGGACTGTATTTTTTTTTTTTTTTTTTTTACCTATTCTGATGGTTGCTAAAGCGGAATATTGATAATTATATGAACACACTCGTCACTCTTTTTAACAACTCTAAATCTCTTTGACACAGTTTGCATCCAATCACTTCCCGCTAAAATTCCATAAAACATTTTAAAACATTGCAAATGATGAGGAATAATTAATCACGATGAGGCATCATCAGCTCTGCTTGATTCAGACAACAGCAGTGAATGTGACTGTCAATCAAATGCTGCCATGGTAAAACACTTCATATCATTTTCATCAAACACAACAAAAATTCACAAAGGTCCTAGATCCTTCAATTGCCCAATTTATATGTATACCCGAATATAGGCATATACTTTAACAGTGTGATACTGCGCTCCAAAGGGATAACTTGAAATAGCATGACGTAGGTTAATTAAACATTTTAAAGAAAAATATGTTATTAATTAAGTGATTATATTTAGGCACATCATGTGAAATAGGGCTCATATGAAATAATTTTCAAAAGAGCAAGAGATATTGTAGGTCTAGATTATTTATAGATATTGTTACATGTAGGCCTAGATTATTTATAGATATTGTTACATGTAGGTCTAGATTATTTATAGATATTTTTACATGTAGGTCTAGATTATTTATAGATATTGTTACATGTAGGTCTAGATTATTTATAGATATTGCTACATGTAGGTCTAGATTATTTACAGATATTGTTACATGTAGGTCTAGATTATTTACAGATATTGTTACATGTAGGTCTAGATTATTTATAGATATTGTTACATGTAGGTCTAGATTATTCATGGACTGATCATATAGAAATATCAATACATTATTTCAACAACTACAAAGCAATTGTATGAAAAAATATTACTTTAGCTGGTAACTCTAAACTGGTTAGGACACATCATAAGGTCTCATATACAACTGTCAACTAGGTGTGACTCCTACACCTCATGAGGTATCTTAAACATCTGTCAACTGGGTGGGACTCTTACACTTCATGAGGTATCCTAAACATCTGTCAACTGGGTGGGACTCTTACACCTCATGAGGTATCCTAAACATCTGTCCACTGGGTGGGACTCTTACACCTCATGATGTATCCTAAACATCTGTCAACTGGGTGGGACTCTTACACCTCATGAGGTATCCTAAACATCTGTCCACTGGGTGGGACTCTTACACCTCATGAGGTATCCTAAACATCTGTCAACTGGGTGGGACTCTTACACCTCATGAGGTATCCTAAACATCTGTCAACTGGGTGGGACTCTTACACCTCATGAGGTATCCTAAACATCTGTCAACTGGGTGGGACTCTTACACCTCATGAGGTGTCCTAAACATCTGTCAACTGGGTGGGACTCTTACACCTCATGAGGTATCCTAAACATCTGTCGACTGGGTGGGACTCTTACACCTCATGAGGTATCCTAAACATCTGTCGACTGGGTGGGACTCTTACACCTCATGAGGTATCCTAAACATCTGTCGACTGGGTGGGACTCTTACACCTCATGAGGTATCCTAAACATCTGTCGACTGGGTGGGACTCTTACACCTCATGAGGTATCCTAAACATCTGTCGACTGGGTGGGACTCTTACACCTCATGAGGTATCCTAAACATCTGTCGACTGGGTGGGACTCTTACACCTCATGAGGTATCCTAAACATCTGTCCACTGGGTGGGACTCTTACACCTCATGAGGTATCCTAAACATCTGTCGACTGGGTGGGACTCTTACACCTCATGAGGTATCCTAAACATCTGTCGACTGGGTGGGACTCTTACACCTCATGAGGTATCCTAAACATCTGTCGACTGGGTGGGACTCTTTTGACTAAAGAGGTTTCATGCGTAGCCTTTATTTTTACCCAAAAGAGTAGGAGTAAAATGTCTCTATTCTCAGTACTTACAACCAACTTTCTACTCTGAGACAGTTTGTGGATAAAGCCATTGATCTCCAAAAATGGATGGACCGGTAGGAAGCTAAGGTTCAGTAGTAAACGTTCACCTCTGTCTGTCCGTAACCCCTCTGCCTACCTGTCAGCCCTTCTGTCCATCTATCTGTCTCCATTCTCTTTAATTTCCTCATATCAAATCAAATTGTATTAGTCACATGCGCCGAATACAACAGAGAGACCTTACAGTGAAATGCTTACTTACAAGCCCCTAACCGACAGTGCAGATAAGAATAAGAGATAAAAGTAACAAGTAATTAAAGAGGAGCAGTAAAAAATAACAATATATACAGGTGGGTGCCGATACACACTCAGTGTGTGGGGGCACCGGTTAGTTGAGCTAGTATGTACATATAGGTAGAGTTAATTAAAGTGACTATGCAAAGATGACAACAGAGAGTGGCAGTGGTGTGGAGGGGGGTGGGGGCAATGTAAATAGTCTGGGTAGCCATTTGACTAGATGTTCAGGAGTCTTATGGCTTAGGGGTAGAAGCTGTTTAGATTCCTCTTGGACCTAGACTTGGTGCTCCGGTACCGCTTGCCGTGCGGTAGCAGAAAAAACAGTCAATGACTAGGGTGGCTGCAGTCTTTAACAATTTTCAAGGCCTTCCTCTTACACCGCCTGGTATAGAGGTCCTGGATGGCAGGAAGCTTGGCCCCAGTGAGGTACAGGGCCGTTCGCACTACCCTTTGTAGTGCCTTGCGGTCGGAGGCAGAGCAGTTACCATACCAGGCAGTGATGCAACCAGTCAGGATGTTCTCGATGGTGCAGCTGTAGAACCTTTTGAAGATCTGAGGACCCATGCCAAATCTGTTTAGTCTCCTGAGGGGAATAGGTTTTGTCGTGCAGCTTCACAACTGACATGGTGTGCTTGGACCATGTTAGTTTGTTGGTGATGTGGACACCAAGAAACTTGAAGCTCTCAACCTGCTCCACTGCAACCCTGTCGATGAGAATGGGGGCGTGCTCACTCCTCCTTTTCCAGTAGTCCACAATCATCTCCTTTGTCTTGATCACGTTGAGGGGGAGGTTGTTATCCTGGCACCACACAGCCAGGTCTCTGACCTCCTCACTATACTCTGTCTCGTTGTTGTCAGTGATCAGGCCTACCACTGTTATGTCATTGGCAAATTGAATGATGGTGTTGGAGTCGTGCCTGGCCACATAGTCATGAGGGAACAGGGAGTACAGGAGGGGACTGAGCACGCACCCCTGAGGGGCCCCTGTGTTGAGGATCAGTGTGGCTGACGTGTTGTTACCTTCCCTTACCACCTGGGGGCGGCCCGTCAGGAAGTCCAGGATCCAGTTTCAGAGGGAGGTGTTTAGTCCCAGGGTCCTTAGCTCATTATTGAGCTTTGAGGGCACTATGGTGTTGAACGCTGAGCTGTAGTCAGTGAATAACATTCTCACGTTGGTGTTCCTTTTGTCCAGGTGGGAAAGGGCAATGTGGAGAGCAATAGAGACTGCATCATCTGTGGATCTGTTGGGGCAGTATGCAAATCGGAGTGGGTCTAGGGTTTCTGGGATGATGGTGTTGATGTGAGCCATGACCAGCCTTTCAAAGCACTTCATGGCTACAGACGCGAGTGCTACGGGTCTGTAGTCATTTAGGCAGGTTACCTTAGTGTTCTTGTGCACAGGCACTATGGTGGTCTGCTTTAAACATGTTGGTATTACAGACTCGGACAGGGAGAGGTTGAAAATATCAGTGAAGACACTTGCTAGTTGGTCAGCGCATGCTTGCAGTACACTTCCTGGTAATCCGTCTGGCCCTGTGGCCTCATGAATGTTGACCAGTCTAAAGGTGGCTCAGTTGGTAGAGCATGGTGTTTGCAACGCCAGCATGGTGTGTGCAACGCTAGGGTTGTGGGTTCGATTCCCACGGGGGGCCAATACAAAAAATTCATGAAATGTATGCATTCACTACTGTAAGTCGCTCTGGATAAGAGTGTCTGCTAAGTGACAAAAAATGTAAAGGTGTAACTCACATCGGCTGTGGAGAGCTTGATTGTACAGCTGGTGCTCTCATGCATGTTGCAGTGTTATTTTCCTCGAAGCGAGCATATAAGTAGTTTATACTTGTCCGGTGGGCTCATGTCACTGGGCAGCTCTCAACTGTGTTTCCTTTTGTAGTCTGTAATGGTTTGGAGGCCATGTCACATCCGACAAGCGTCAGAGCCGGTGTAGTACGACTCGACCTTAGTCCTGTATTCAATCATCTGTGTAGTGTAGTTTGACTCTTCCCTTCTTGTGTTTAATTGTTCAGGTTTGAGAAGTGCCAATAAAGGCCAATTGAAATGTGTCTCTCCTGTCTCTTTCTCGCTGCAATTCCGAGCTCTTCCATTCCCCCCATTTGTATTGATCGGTGTCAGACTTTTCACTGAGTCAGCTCTGCGTGATAGAAGAGGAAATGGAAAATGTTGTGGCGTATTGTGTGTGTGTGTGTGTTCATGTGTGTGCGCATATGCGTGGGTGTCTGTGTGTCTATGTCTGACCCTCTCTGCTAGTGAGTCTGTTGATGTCAGGGGAGGCTAGTTGCTACCGTGCTTGGTGAAAGAAGCACTGAAGGGGAAAGGAGAGAGAGACCTATATTACTGTTGTTCTTCTCTCTTTCTGTCCCTCTCTCGCTTCATTAGCCTTCATGTTCTCTGCTTTCTCCTTCTCAATATCTGCCTTCATCTCAGGGACACTGATGATACCAGAAAACACACACTCACAAGCAGACCCACATTCAGACTCATACCCACACAAACATGCAGTCAAACACACACACACACACACACACACACACACACACACACACACACACACACACACACACACACACACACACACACACACACACACACACACACACACACACACACACAGTATTTGGAGCTCTGAGACCGCACTAGGAGATCCCATTCAGAAATCATTAAACTTTACCACTGAGCACACAGGGGACAGGAGAGAAAATGGGGCTAATCCAAAAATACTACTGACTCAGAAGGAACAGGCTATAACTCTGTGTGCTCCCAGGCAGTTTCATAACTAGGTCCAGACACAATGGAACAATGGCGCCGGAGGAGATGGCTAACGTTTTACGGCCTCCTAACCAATTGTGCTATTCTGTGTGTTTTTTCGCGTTATTTGGAACTTATTTGGTACATAATGTTTCTGCCACCATCTCTGAAGGCATCTAGGGCCTATGTTAACCTCTTGGACATACCCTGGGATAGGGGGCGCCACAGCGCATTTTGAAAAAAATTCGTTCCCATTTTCAACGGCCTACTAATCAAACTCAGAAGCTAGGACATGCATATACTTATTTTATATGGATAGAAAACACCCTAAATTTTCTAAAACTGTTTGAATGGTGTCTGTGAGTATGACAGAACTCGTATGGCAGTCAAAACCCCGAGACCGATTGAACCAGGAAGTGGGATTCTGAATTGTGGACTCGACTTCACAGCCTTCCCTATAATTTACAACGTGAAAAAATGATAATTGAGCACTTTCCAGTGCTTCCACTAGATGTCCCCAGTCTTTACAAAGTGTTTTGAGGGTTCTACAGTCGAAACTCAGTGAAGGAGACGATGTGGCAATTGGTCACAGTAGTAGGGCCATCAGCATTGTGACGTCGGCGGCCGTGTCTGCCCCCACCTTTGGAAACCTTTTGAAACACAATGAAATCGTCCCACTCGAATCTGATTGGCTCTCTTGTTGAAACAGGCCCTGAAGATTAATGTCATACAACGTTTGACATGTTTGAACGAACCTACAGCAGTCAAAAAAGTCATTTTTCGTTAGGCAGCGCCCTCGCCCGTATCACCCTTTGGTTACAGCATTCTGAAGCGCTAACAACAGCAAGCTAATGGAACAGAAATGATGGACTTTTTCGACCGAAAATACATTTGTCATGGACCTGGCATTCCGGGAAGTGTTTTCTGATGAAGACAACTAAAGGTGAGGGATTATTGGCAATATTATACAAGATCAGATGTGATGTGCAATTGTTCAAACATGGCGATGAGCTAGGCTTTCGAGCTCATTTTCTGGGTATCGCATCCCCTTTGATCTCAAAGTGTGATTACCCTGTAAAGTTAATTTAAAATCTGTTATGACGGGTGTTTTCAAGAGATATTCATCTATAAATCTTAAATTGACAATATAAAAAAAAAAATAGTTTTCGAATAGTAATTTATAAAATTGTAGCACTGTTTCACGGGACGCATTTTATGGGAAAATAGTTAGTCAACGTCAGGTGCCGATGTAAAATGCAGTTTTTATATAGAAATATGACCTTTATTGAACAAAAGATTGCATGCTGTGTGTAACATGATGTCCTAGGTGTGTCATCTGATGAAGTTTGTAAAAGGTTAGTGCTGCATTTAGCTGTTTTTTGGTTATATGTGATGGGTGTGCTTGCTCGGAAAATTCATATGATGCGACTTTTACCATGTACTCCTCTAACATAATCTAATATTGTGCTTTTTCTGTAAAACCTTTTTGAAATCGGACAACGAGGGTCGATTCAAGAGAGGTGTATCTATAAAACGATATGAGACAGCCCTATATTTGAAAAAAAAAAAAATATTGAATTTCGTTATGCTAATGTCGCTAGGAGTTTTCGCTGGAAAATGATCCCGCTAACGGGATGATATGCGCAAGATTAAGGGGTGGCAGGTAGGGTAGTGGTTAGAGCATTGGGCCCGTAACCAAAAGATTGCTGGATCGATTCCCCAAGCTGACAAAGTAAAAATCTGTTGTTCTGCCCCTGAACAAAGCAGTTAACCTGCTGTTCCCTGGTAGGCTGTCATTGTAAATAAGAATTTGTTCATAACTGACTTGCTGAGTTAAATAAAGGTTAACCTGTCTGGGCTAGGGGGCAGTATTTTCAGGGCCGGATAAAAAAACGTACCCGATTTAAACTGCTTACTGCTCTTGCCCAGAAATGACAATATGCATATTTTTAGTCGATTTGGATAGAAAACACTCTAACGTTTCTAAAACTGTTTGAATGGTGTCTGTGAGTATAACAGAACTCATATGGCAGGCAAAATCTGAGAAGATTCCAAGCAGGAAGAGGCCTGTCTGACAATTTGTAGTCCTTCTATTGCATCTCTATCAAAATTACAGCATCTGTGCTGTTACGTGACACTTTCTAAGGCTTCCATTGGCTCTCTAAAGCCTTCAGAAACCGGATTGATGCGTCTCCTGTCTCTGGCCAGATAACAGCAGCAGAGTTTGTCAGTGGACTGCCTGGTGACAGAGAGACTGGAGATGCACGTTCATGAGACCTCGCCATTTTTTTCTTTCCCTCGTTGTCCGGTTGGAATATTATCGCTATTTTACGAGAAAAATAGCATAAAAATGTATTTTAAACAGCGTTTGACATGCTTCTAAGTACGGTAAAGGAACATTTTGAATTTTTTTGTCACGAAGTGCACTCGCGCGTTACCCTTTGGATAGTGACCTGAACGCACGACCAAAACGGAGGTATTTGGATATAACTATGGATTATTTGAAACCAAAACAACATTGGGTGTTGAAGTAGAAGTCCTGGGAGTGCATTCTGACGAAGAACAGCAAAGGTAATTACATTTTTCTAATAGTAATTCTGGGTTTAGTGAGCGTCGAAGTTGGCGAGTGTCTGAATAGCTAGCCTGTGATGGCCGAGCTATGTACTCAGAATATTGCAAAATGTGCTTTCGCCGAAAAGCTATTTTAAAATCTGACATAGCGATTGCATAAAGGAGTTCTGTATCTATAATTCTTAAAATAATTGTTATGTATTTTGTATTTTGTGAACGTTTACCGTGAGTAATTTAGTAAATTCACTGGAAGTGTTCGGTGGGTATGCTAGTTCTGAACGTCACCTGCTAATGTAAAAAGCTGGTTTTTGATATAAATATGAACTTAATTGAACAAAACATGCATGTATTGTATAACATAATGTCCTAGGAGTGTCATCTGATGAAGATCATCAAAGGTTAGTGCTGCACTTAGCTGTGGTTTTGGTTTTTGTAACATTATATGTTAGCTTGAAAAATGGGTGTGTGATTATTTCTGGCTGGGTACTCTCCTGACATAATCTAATGTTTTGCTTTCGTTGTAAAGCCTTTTTGAAATCGGACAATGTGGTTAGATAAAGGAGAGTCTCCATTTTTAGACCATTTTTAGAGAGTCTGTGCTCCCAGGCTGCTTCATAACTAGGACCAGAAACATTATACAGGGACTGTGTTCTCCCAGGCTGCTTAATAACTAGGACCAAACACATTATACAGGGACTGTGTGCTCCCAGGCTGCTTCATAACTAGGACCAGAAACATGATACAGGGACTGTGTGCTCCCAGGCTGCTTCATAACTAGGACCAGAAACATGATACAGGGACTGTGTGCTCCCAGGCTGCTTCATAACTAGGACCAGAAACAATATACAGGGACTCTGTGTGCTCCCAGGCTGCTTCATAACTAGGACCAGAAACATGATTCAGGGACTGTGTGCTCCCAGGCTGCTTCATAACTAGGACCAGAAACATGATACAGGGACTCTGTGTGCTCCCAGGCTGCTTCATAACTAGGACCAGAAACATGAAACAGGGACTGTGTGCTCCCAGGCTGCTTCATAACTAGGACCAGAAACATGAAACAGGGACTGTGTGCTCCCAGGCTGCTTCATAACTAGGACCAGAAACATGATACAGGGACTGTGTGCTCCCAGGCTGCTTCATAACTAGGACCAGAAACATGATACAGGGACTGTGTGCTCCCAGGCTGCTTCATAACTAGGACCAGAAACAATATACAGGGACTCTGTGTGCTCCCAGGCTGCTTCATAACTAGGACCAGAAACATGATTCAGGGACTGTGTGCTCCCAGGCTGCTTCATAACTAGGACCAGAAACATGATACAGGGACTCTGTGTGCTCCCAGGCTGCTTCATAACTAGGACCAGAAACATGAAACAGGGACTATGTGCTCCCAGGCTGCTTCATAACTAGGACCAGAAACATGAAACAGGGACTGTGTGCTCCCAGGCTGCTTCATAACTAGGACCAGAAACATGATACAGGGACTGTGTGCTCCCAGGCTGCTTCATAACTAGGACCAGAAACATGAAACAGGGACTGTGTGCTCCCAGGCTGCTTCATAACTAGGACCAGAAACATTATACAGGGACTGTGTGCTCCCAGGCTGCTTCATAACTAGGACCAGAAACAATATACAGGGACTCTGTGTGCTCCCAGGCTGCTTCATAACTAGGACCAGAAACATTATACAGGGACTGTGTGCTCCCAGGCTGCTTCATAACTAGGACCAGAAACAGTATACAGGGAGCTGTTCTTACTTGCCCTTTTACATTGTTCTCAGACAATCTATTTAATTGCACTAGCTAGCTTTGGCTTAATGTTTTGTATCAGCACTTGTTTTGACTTGACTAGTTGAGGTACTTTTTATATTGAAATGGCATTACAATGTCCTGCCAGCACAGATCTAATCTGTTCCCCAAACATAACAACCTGTCCATTCATATAAAGAGTATTCGTGAAGATTCAGATAGCAGAGAAACAGAATGACATGTTTGTACAGATGATGTGCCGTTTTGTGTGAAGTCCATAATTAGAAAATCTGATAGGCATAAAGGACTGTCAGAATCATTCTAACCCCCCACCCTCTCCCCTTCCATATCACCTGATAGTTGATCCACCACAACACTCGTACAGATGTAGGATCTTAATTTGATCAATCTGTTGTTGAAGGAAATGCAGATTAGCTTTGTGTGATCAACATAAATTCACTGAAAACCCTCACTAACACACAGATATATTAACAGTATTGCACTTTTCATGTAGCCACATTTTGGCCAGTTAATAGCCTTACTACTGATCAAACAACATTATGGACTAAACATTAAAATCCTGTTGCTGATGGATTATTTAGCTTTGGCAATACTGGTCAGATAAGATCCCACATCTGTATGTAACATGAGGGGAGTCATCATGTTTGAAGTGGGTAATAATGTGTTAGCCTTCAGGTCCTTGACAAGGTGTCATCGGATTGAGGAAAGAGAGTGTGTGTGTGTGTGTGTGTGTGTGTGTGTGTGTGTGTGTGTGTGTGTGTGTGTGTGTGGAGGGGGGGGGGGTTAATAAGGCTATGGTAATTTCATATACATTTATGCCACTCAGATTCTTGTTTTTGCATCTATGGTTGTCTGAGTTAGCAATATGCTGAAGTTGAGGGGTCATTTTCTATTACTATTGACATCATTCTATCTACACATGCCCACTTCTGTTTGCCTTCCATTCCATCTAGCAATTCTATTCTCATAGATTCCATCTCTCCCTGCTCATAGATTCCATCTCTCCCTGCTCATAGTTTCCATCTCTCCCTGCTCATAGATTCCATCTCTCCCTGCTCATAATTTCCATCTCTCCCTGCTCATAGTTTCCATCTCTCCCTGCTCATAGTTTCCATCTCTCCCTGCTCATAGTTTCAATTTCTCCCTGCTCATGGTTTCCATTTCTCTCTGCTCATAGTTTCCATCTCTCCCTGCTCATGGTTTCCATCTCTCCCTGCTCATAGTTTCAATATCTCCCTGCTCATGGTTTCCATTTCTCCCTGCTCATGGTTTCCATTTCTCTCTGCTCATAGTTTCCATCTCTCCCTGCTCATGGTTTCCATCTCTCCCTGCTCATAGTTTCAATATCTCCCTGCTCATGGTTTCCATTTCTCCCTGCTCATAGTTTCCATCTCTCCCTGCTCATAGTTTCCATCTCTCCCTGCTCATAGTTTCCATCTCTCCCTGCTCATAGTTTCCATTTCTCCCTGCTCATAGTTTACATCTCTCCCTGCTCATAGCTGCCATATCTCCTTGCTCATAGTTTCCATCTCTCCCTGCTCATAGTTTCCATCTCTCCCTGCCAATAGATTCATCTCTCCCTGCTCATAGTTTCCATATGTCCCTGCTCATGGTTTCCATCTCTCCCTGCTCATAGTTTTCATCTCTTTTGATTCACACTCTCAGCTTCCCTTTTATCCGAGAGAAGAGGAGAGGAGAGACATCAGAACAGTTTTCCCATGCAGCTCTGTGATTGGTTCCCAGATTCATTGCTATCAGTCGTCAACGAGGCCACATCAGAAATACATTTAATTTACCAAAACTGACAACTGGAGAGAGCACTGGATAAAGAATGAAAAATGAGAAGGAGGAAGAGAGGGAGTGAGGGGGAGATATAAAATGAGAGAGAGATGGGTGAGAGGAGGCGATAAAGACAGAAATGGAGAGGGAAAAAAGAAGGGAAAGATAAACATAAAGAGAGACATGGAGAGAATGGTGGGGTTGAGAGTGAGAAATATTTGTTAATACCAACAACATCCACAGTGTGCTGGTTAAGGGGATGCCTCCAGCCTTTTATGCTAATGGCATCTGAACTGTGCAAAATGATAGCGTTTAGATAATGTAATATTCCTGATGATGCTCATGGACCGTGGATACATCACACACTGATAAAGGACTGGGGGGGTGGGTGTTAAGATGGAATGGCGAAGGGGATGGAAATTTGGTTGGTGCTATGACGAATATAGCTAGGTGTAGAGGTTGCATTAGGATCTGTGTGTAGTGCAACTGTCCCATAAAAAAAAAGGTAAATGTTCTCATTTTTTAAATTACCATTCCGTTACCCTTCCACATTTAAACAAAACACACACATCCACTCATATATTCACGCCCAGATTGACATACTGCCTGGCTCTATCTTCTCTGTAAAGTACTGTGCTCTGCTTTAAACCATTCAGTGTGGAGTAACTAAAGTACTGAGCTTCACCTAGTGGCCTACATAAGACCCAAACCATACCATACCCTGCCGCCTGTTTGATAGGAAGCAAAATAAATTGACCAATAAAAGAAGAGAGGAAGAAGAGATATGAGGAAAGGGAGGTAAACCATTTTCCTCCCCTCAAATCAAACGTTGGGCAGTTTTTCTATCTGGCTGTTAGACGTAAGATTTGAGCAATTATCCAGGAGTTGACAGGGTAAAGTACCTGTGGACACACACACACACACACACACACACACACACACACACACACACACACACACACACACACACACACACACACACACACACACACACACACACCACAGACACACAAACATCACACACACACACACCACAGACACACAAACATCACACACACACACACATACCACAGACACACAAACATCACACACACACCCACCACAGACACACGAACACCACACACACAAACACACACCCCACAGACACACACACACACACACACACACACACACACACACACTACAGACACACACACACCACAGACACACAGACATCACACATACACACATCACACCACAGACATAAACATCACACAAAAAGGTAAAATATGAACACGGCCTGGGTGATGGCAGGCTAAAGTACCTGAGGAAGTCTTGGCATGGTCTTTAGTTTGGGATGGATGGAGGTTGGTAGAAGTCTTGGACTTTAGTTAGGAAGGTTGGCAGGAAGTCCTGGCCTTTAGTTTGGGAGATTGGCAGGAAGTCCTGTGATCAACCACGGTTTGACCATGAGAGAGGCTGGACTGAGAGTCCAGCCCAGCTTGAGTTGATTTACAGTGGCGTCCATAATTCAAACCTTCAGAAATGAGAACAGGTATGCAACTATCTAATGACTATTTTAACATTACAGTAATGTACTGTAAAATACATATGACTGCATAGTATTGCATAAACATTTGTAACTCTAAGCCATCCATTTACTGCACTGCATTGAATGAATGAGGTTGGTTATCATGCTGTACAAAATTTTTTTGTACATTGTTTACAGTTCCTATGCTGAACACATACTGTGTTTGAATTCTGTACAGAGTGGAAAGGCAAAGACATCATGGAGGACGAGGACACTTGTTTACAGATGTACAAGAGACTGCAATTATAAATATGGTTTTGGCCAACAATGCAATTAGGATTGGAGAGATAAGAGAGCATATCTTGAATAATGACACCATATTTAACAACATCAATGCTGTAAGCCTGTCGACCATACAACACATCCTCCGATGGCACCGAGTGACGATGAAACAACTTTACAAGGTGCCATTTGAGAGAAACTCTGACAGAGTCAAGAATATGCGACATGACTTTGTAGAGGTATGTATGCAACACTACTTCCAGTACTAAAGACATACCATATTTACTAATCTGTATATCATTTTGACTGTTACGGAGAGTATTGGAGCTGGATGCCCATGTAATTCGCCATGAATTTACTTATGTGGATGAGGTTGGCTTCAACCTCACCAAAACCAGGCGCCGCGGAAGAAATGTAATAGGACAGAGGGCAATTACCAATGTCCCTGGACAGCGTGGGGGTAATATAACTATGTGTGCTGACATCACTCAAAACGGGGTCCTCCATCACAATGTCACACTGGGTCCGTACAACACCGGCCATATGCTCACTTTTCTGGATGCAATTTACACAATGCTTGTCCCTGATCCAGATCAGCAGCCTGCTAGATTTGTGGTTTTATGGGACAATGTTAGTTTTCACCGGGCTGTTCTGGTCCAAAACTGGTTTGCCACCCATCCACAATTTGTAGTTTTGTACCTACCCCCATATTCACCTTTTCTAAATCCCATAGAGGAATTCTTCTCAGCCTGGTGCTGGAAAGTGTATGATCGCCAACCCTATGCCCGCATGCCGCTTCTCCAGGCAATGGAGGACGCATGTGGGGACATAGAGGTTGCTGCTGTCCAAGGTTGGATACGCCATGCTAGGAGATACTTCCCTCGATGTTTGGCAAGAGAAAACTTATTTTGTGATGTGGACGAAGTATTGTGGCCAGACCCAGCCCGGAGAAGAGATGAAGCGTAGCTTAGCACTGGTGACTGCCCCCCCCCTACCAATTCCTGGACTGCCCCCCCCCCCGGGACCCCACACACACAATTGTACTTTACAACTTTACTGTATTCTAAAGAATATACTTTTGGTTTACATATGTTTATGGTTTTGTTGTATGCTACTGTATACAACAGTAATGTTTGGCCTAATAAATATTTTCTGTTTCTACATTGCATTGGTGTTTACAGTGTACTTGTTACCCCTCTCAGCAGATTACTTTCACTGTAGAACATTGTATTGAAATGTAGATATAAGCCTATGAAAGACCACAGAGCTTTAGATTTAGAACAACAGTGTTTACATGGTATATCCAAAATGTACTATTATGAAAGCAGTGTTTGCCATTTGATGCAAATGCTTCATTCTGACATGTGTTTATGGCATTTTGAATGCAGTGTTACATTTTGTGTGTGCAGTTTTGGGAATTGTGTGTAGAGTTTTGAAAAAAAGAAGACAGTTTTGAAAACGTGTGTAAGCAGTTGGGAAAAACTGTAACAGGTGTGCCTTGTTAATTTGTGGAATTTCTTTCCTTCTTAATGCGTTTGAGCCAATCAGCTGTGTTGCGACAAGGTAGGGTTGTTATACAGAAGATAGCCCTATTTGGTAAAAGAGCTAGTCCATATTATGGCAAGAACAGCTCAAATAAGCAAAGAGAAATGACAGTCCATCATTACTTTGAGACATGAAGGTCAGTCAATATGGAACATTTCAAGAACTTTGACAGTTTCTTCAAGTGCTATGGTGAAACTGGCTTTCATGAGGACCGCCACAGAAAAGTAAGACCCAGAGTTACCTCTGCTGCATATGATAAGTTCATTAGAGTTACGAGTCTCAGAAATTGCAGCCCAAATAAATGCTTCACAGAGTTCAGGTAACAGACACATCTCAATATCAACTGTTCAGAGGAGGCTGTGTGATATAGGCCTTCATGGTCGAATTGCTGCAAAGAAGCCACTACCATCAATAATAAGAAGAAAATTGCTTGGGCCAAGAAGCACAAGCAATTAACATTAGACTAGTGGAAATCAGTCCTTTGTTCTGATGAGTCCACATTTTAGATTTTTGGTTCCAACTGCAGTGTCATCCTGAGATGCTGAGTAGGTGAACGGATGAAATCCGCATCTGTAGTTCCCACTGTGAAGCTTGGAAGAGGAGGTGTGATGGTTTGGGGGTGTTTTGCTTTTGACACTGTCAATTATGTATTTAGAATAAAAGTCACACTTAACCAGCATGGCTACTACAGCATTCTGCAGTGATACCCCATCCCATCTGGTTTGCGCTTCGTGGGACTATCATTTTTTTTTCAACAGGACAATGACCCAACACACCTCCAGGCTGTGTAAAGGTTATTTGACAAAAAAGGAGTGATGGAGTGCTGCATTAAATGACCTGGCCTCAACAATAAGCCGACCTCAACCCAATTGAGATGGTTTAGGATGAGTTGGACGGCAGATTGAAGGAAAAGCAGCAAACAACTGCTCAGCATATGTGGGAACTCCTTCAAGACTATTGGAAAAGCCGTCCAGGCAAAGCTGGTTGAGAGAATGCCAAGAGTGTGCAAAGCTTTCATCAAGGCAAAGGGTGGCTACTTTGAAAATCAAAAATATATACAGTTGAAGTCGGAAGTTTACATACATCAAAGTCCCATATACTACCCACCACTGCGACCTGTACGCTCTCGTTGGCTGGCCCTCGCTTCATACTCGCCGCCAAACCCAATCTGGGATTGATTTTTCCAGGTCATCTACAAGTCTCTGCTAGGTAAAGCCCCGCCTTATATCAGCTCACTGGTCACCATAGCAGCACCCACCCGTAGCATGCGCTCCAACAAGTATATCTCACTGGTCACCCCCAAAGCCAATTCTTACTTTGGCCGTCTTTCCTTCCAGTTCTCTGCTGCCAATGACTGGAACGAACTGCAAAAATCACTGAAGCTGGAGACTCATATCTCCCTCACTAGCTTTAAGCACCAGCTGGTCGAGCATCTCACAGATCACTGCACCAGTACATAGCCCATCGGTAAATAGCCCATCCAACTACCTCATCCCCATACTGTATTTATTTATTCATCTTGCTCCTTTGCACCCCATTATCTCTATTTGCACATTAATCTTCTGCACATCTACCATTCCAGCGTTCATTTGCTATATTGTAATTTCTTCGCCACCGTGGCCTATATTTTTGCCTTACCTCCCTTATCCTACCTCATTTGCACGCACTGTTTATAGACTTTTTCTACTGTATTATTGACTGTATGTTTGTTTATTCCATGTGTAACTCTGTGTTGTTGTATGTGTCGAACTGCTTTGCTTTATCATGGTCAGGTCGCAGTTGTAAATGAGAACTTGTTCTCAACTAGCCTTCCTGGTTAAATAAAGGTGAAATTAAAAATAACATAAAAAAATACATTTAAACTCAGATTTTCACAATTCCTGACATTTAATCCTAGTACAAATTCCCTGTCTTAGTACAGTTAGGATCACCACTTTATTTTAAGAATGTGAGATGTCAGAATAATAGTAGAGAGAATGATTAATTTCAGCTTGTATTTCTTTCGTCACATTCCCAGTGTGTCAGATGTTTACATACACTCAATTAGTATTTGGTAGCATTGCCTTTAAATTGTGTAACTTGGGTCAAACGTTTTGGGTAGCCTTCCACATGCTTCCCACAATAATTTGGGTAAATTTTGGCCCATTTCTTCTGACAGAGCTGGTGTAACTGAGTCAGGATTGTAGGCCTCCTTGCTCGCACACACTTTTTCAGTTCTGCCCACAAGTTTTCTATAGGATTGAGTTCAGGGCTTTGTGATGACCACTCCAATACCTTAACTTTGTTGTCCTTAAGCCATTTTGCCACAACTTTGGAAGCATGCTTTGGGTCATTGTCCTTTTGGAAGCCCATTTGCGACCAAGCTTTAACTTCCTGACTGATGTCTTGAGATGTTGCTTCAATATATCCACATAATATTCCCTTCCTCATGATGGCTTCTATTTTGTGAAGTGCACCAGTCCCTCCTGCAGCAAAGCACCCCCACAACATGATGCTGCCACCCCATTGCTTCACGGTTGGGATGATGTTCTTCGGCTTGCAAGCCTCCCCCTTTTTCCTCCAAACATAATGATGGTCATTCTTTTTTGTTTCATCAGACCAGAGGACATTTTTCCAAAAAGTACAATCTTTGTCCCCATGTGCAGTTGCAAACTGTAGTTTTGCTTTAGAAAGTTTATGGTGGTTTTGGAACAGTGGCTTCTTCCTTGCTGAGCGGCCTTTCATAGGACTCATTTTACTGTGGAAATAGATACTTTTGTGCCTGTTTCCTCCAGCATCTTCACAAGGTCCTTTGCTGTTGTTCTGGGATTGATTTGCACTTTTCGCACCAAAGTATGTTCATCTCTAGGAGACAGAACGCGTCTCCTCCCTGATCAGTATGACGGCTGTGTGGTCCCATGGTGTTTATACTTTCTATCGCTTGTACAGATGAACTTGATACCTTCAGGCGTTTGGAAATTGCTCCCAAGGATGAACCAGACTTGTGTAGGTCTACAATTTGTTTTCGGAGGTCATGGCTAATTTCTTTTGATTTTTCCATGATGTCAATCATGGAGGCACTGAGTTTGAAGGTAGGCCTTAAAACACATCCACAGGTACACCTCCAATTGACTCAAATTATGTCCAATAGCCTATCAGAAGCTTCTAAAGCCATGACATCATTTTCTTTAATTTTACAAGATGTTTAAAGGCACAGTCAACTTAGTGTATGTAAACTTGTGAACAATTGGAATTGTGAAACAGTGAATTATAAGTGAAAGAATCTGTCTACAGACAGATTCTTTCACAATTGTTGGAAAAATTACTTGTGTCATGCACAAAGTAGATGTACTAACCGACTTGCCAAAACTATAGTTTGTTAACCTCTCTAGGACCGGCGGGACGAATTCTTCCCACCTACGTAACAGCCAGTTGAATCCTGTGGTGCGATTTTCAAATACCTTTGAAATGCTATTACTTCAATTTCTCAAACATATGACTATTTTACAGCTATTTAAAGACAAGACTCTCGTTAATCTAACCACACTGTCCGATTTCAAAAAGGCTTTACAACGAAAGCAAAACATTAGATTATGTCAGCAGAGTACCCAGCCAGAAATAATCAGACACCCATTTTTCAAGCTAGCATATAATGTCACAAAAACCCAGAAGACAGCTAAATGCAGCACTAACCTTTGATGATCTTCATCAGATGACACACCTAGGACATTATGTTATACAATACATGCATGTTTTGTTCAATCAAGTTCATATTTATATCAAAAACCAGCTTTTTACATTAGCATGTGACGTTCAGAACTAGCATACCCCCCGCAAACTTCCGGCGAATTTACTAACAATTTACTAAATTACTCACGATAAACGTTCACAAAAAGCATAACAATTATTTTAAGAATTATAGATACATTACTCCTCTATGCACTCGATATGTCCGATTTTAAAATAGCTTTTCGGTGAAAGCACATTTTGCAATATTCTCAGTAGATAGCCCGGCATCACAGGGCTAGCCATTTAGACACCCACCAAGTTTAGCCTTCACCAAACTCCGGTTTACTATTAGAAAAGTTTGATTACCTTTCCTGTTCTTCGTCAGAATGCACTCCCAGGACTTCTACTTCAATAACAAATGTAGGTTTGGTCCAAAATAATCCATAGTTATGTTCCAACAGCGACGTTTTGTTTGTGCGTTCTAGACACTATCCCAATGGTAAATAACGGTCACGCGCACGGCGCATTTCATGACAAAAGATTTCTAAATATTTCATTACCGTACTTCGAAGCATGTCAACCGCTGTTTAAAATAAATTTTTATGCCATTTTTCTCGTAAAAAAAGCGATAATATTCCGACCGGGAATCTGCAATTAGGTAAACAGCCGAAAGAAAATATATCACTGGGTCGACTCGGGCACGCGCCTAAGCCCTTTGTCCTCTGATCGGCCACTTGGCAAAGGCGATTATGTGTTTCAGCCTGGGGCTGCCTCGACATCGTTCAGGTTTTTCCCGGGCTCTGAGAGCCTATTGGAGCCGTAGGAAGTGTCACGTTACAGCTAAGATCCTGACTCTTCAAAAAACAGAAGCAAGAACAACAACACCTTGTCAGACAGGCCACATCCTGCATGAAACCTTCTCAGGTTTTGGCCTGCCAAATGAGTTCTGTTATACTCACAGACACCATTCAAACAGTTTTAGAAACTTTAGGGTGTTTTCCATCCGAATCAAACAATTATATGCATATTCTAGTTACTGGGCAGGAGTAGTAACCAGATTAAATTGGGTACGTTTTTTATCCGGCTGTGCAAATACTGCCCCCTATCCCCAACAAGTTAACAAGACATTTGTGGAGTGGTTGAAAAACAAGTTTTAATGACTCCAAGCTAAGTGTATGTGAACTTCCGACTTCAACTGTATATTTTTTTGTTTACCACTTTTTGGGTTACTGCATGATTCCATATGTGTTATTTCATAGTTTTGATGTCTTCACTATTTCTTCAATGTAGAAAATAGTATAAATTAAGAAAAACCCTTGAATGAGTAATTGTGTCCAACGTTTTGACTGGTACTATATGAAAATTAGATATTTCTGTATTTCATTTTCAATAACTTTGCAAAAATTCTAAAAACATGTTTTCACTATGTGGAAACACACACACACACACACACACACACACACACACACACACACACACACACACACACACACACACAGGGAGACACAAACATGTTGAGCAGCCACATATCACACTGGCCTGACTCGGGGGTGAGAGGGGGAGGACGAACTGCTGAGAGAAGAAAATAAGAGTGAGGAATAGTTACTTTATACTTTACCACATGCGAAGTCCACAGATCTCTGACCTCTCTCTCTCTCTCTCTCTCTCTCTCTCTCAATATTCAATTGAAATTTCATTGTAAGTGTTTAATTGGCCTGGAAAACATATGTTACATTTTACATTTTTAGTCATTTAGCAGACGCTCTTATCCAGAGCGACTTATAGTAGTGAATGCATATATTTTATAGATCTTTTTTTTCCCCGTACTGGTCCCCCGTGGGAATCTAACCCACAACCCTGGCGTTGAAAACACCATGCTCTTCCAACTGAGCCACACGGGACGGGCAATGTTAACATTTCTAAAGCAAGTGAAGTAGATAGGAAACAAAAGTGAAATAAACAATACAAAGTTCCAAAAGGCGGCTAAAAGGCAGCCTCTCTCAATAGCAAGGCTATGCTCACTGAGTCTGTACATAGTCAAAGCTTTCCTCAAATGTGGGTCAGTCACAGTGGTCAGGCATTCTGTCACTTTGTACTCTCTGTTTAGGGCCAAATATCATTCTGGTTTGCTCTGTTTTTAAGTTAATTATTTCCCATGTGTCAAGTAATTATCTTTTTGTTTTCTCATGATTTGGTTGAGTCTAATTGTGTTGCTTTCCTGTGGCTCGATGGGGTATGTTTGTGTTTGTGAACTGAGCCCCAGGACCAGCTTGCTTTGGGGACTCTTCTCCAGGTTCATCTCTCTGTAGGTTATGGCTTTGTTATGGAAGGTTTGGGAATTGCTTCCTTTTAGGTGGTTGTAGAATTTAACGGCTCTTTTCTGGATTTTGATAATTAGCGGGTATCAGCCTAATTCTGCTCTGCATGTGTTATTTGGTGTTTTACATTGTACACGGAGTTTTCTTTTCTCAGAAGTCTGCATGCAGTCTCAATTTGGTGCTAGTCCCATTTTGTGAATTCTTGGTTGGTGAGCGGACACCAGACCTCATATCCATAAAGGGCAATGGGTTCTATAACTGATTTAAGTATTTTTAGCCAGATCCTAATTTTATGTTCCTTTTGATGGCATAGAAGGCCCTTCTTGCCTTGTCTCTCAGCTCGTTCACAGCTCTGTGGAAGTTACCTGTGGTGCTGATGTTTAGGCAGAGGTATATATAGTTTTTTGTGTGCTCCAGGGTAACGGTGTCTAGATGGAATTTGTATTTGTGGTCCTGGCAACTGGACCTTTTTTGGAACACCATTCTTTTTGTCTTACTGAGATTTACTGTTTGGGCCCAGGTCTGACAGAACCTGTGCAGAAGATCTAGGTGCTTCTGTAGGTCCTCCTTGGTTGGTGACAGAAGCACCAGATCATCAGCAAACGATAGACATTTGACTTCAGATTTTAGTAGGGGGAGGCTGGGTGCTGCAGACTGTTCTAGTGCCCTCGTCAGTTCATTGATATATATGTTGAAGAGGGAAGTGCTTAAGCTGCATCCCTGTCTCACCACACGGCCCTGTGGAAAGAAATGTGTATGTTTTTTGCCAATTTTAACCGCACACTTGTTGTTTGTGTACATGGATTTTTTAATATTGTATGTTTTTCCCCCAACACCGCTTTCCATGAATTTGTGGAGCAGACCCTCATGCCAAATTGAGTCAAAAGATTTTTTGAAATCAACAAAGCATGAGAAGACTTTTTCTTTGTTTTGGTGTGTTTGTTTGTTTGTCTCGCTCTCTTGCTCTATCTCTCACTCTGTCGGACTTGCTGTTCTGCTGTGTAACCTTAATTCAATTGTGTGTTTTACAGGAGATAATTTAATACAGTTTATATATACACATAAACACAAAAACATACTAAAACCCCCACACACATATTTCATATAATGTAGGTGATTAGAGTCAGTTGTGAAGTGGTGTATTCGTCCTGTACTGAGTAGCAGGGACTAATGGTTTTTGTTATGATCATGTTTCTGTGTAGTTGGCAGTAAACATGTGACATGTGCTTAGTCATGTGTTCCAGCTGTATGTGTTTGATTAAAACACAGTAAGACAACATTAACCTGTTTTCTCATTACCGCTGTTTATGAAGGATGCAGGACTCTACCATGTTTAATAAAAACAACCTGCTAACACACAAGTACCTAACCCAGGGTGTGACTGTTTAGAGGGAAGGTGACTTTACTGCGAGAAGCTACGCAAGCTAACTGCTAACCTGGTCAATAGGCTATGCTATATTTACTTTACTATGCAGTTTGCTATGCTATATTTACTTTACTATGCAGTTTGCTATGCTATATTTACTTTAATATGCAGTTTGCTATGCTAAATTTACTTTAATATGCAGTTTGCTATGCTATATTTACTTTACTATGCAGTTTGCTATGCTATATTTACTTTACTATGCAGTTTGCTACACTATATTTACTTTACTATGCAGTTTGCTATGCTATATTTACTTTACTATGCAGTTTGCTACACTATATTTACTTTAATATGCAGTTTGCTATGCTAAATTTACTTTGCTATGCTATATTTACTTTACTATGCAGTTTGCTACGCTATATTTACTTTACTATGCACTTTACCAAGCTATTCAAGGACAGGCTGCTGCTTCAAGGTACTATGTTGTGACATGGGACAATTAAATAGATAACACCACACACACGCACGCACACACGCACACACACATTATTGTTCACCTAATTATATGCGACGTGCATAGCTCTATTTATAATTTTTACATATAAGTGAAGTCATAAATTGTATGCCTGCAACAGAACCACACACACATTTCATATTCATAGTCATAATATAATAAAAAATACATGCATCATATATTCATCATTATGCAATAGTAAATTACAGTCCAACAGATTTATCATCAAATGGAGAAAAAACATTAACATAACTCACAGTCTAATATTTTATTAAACTAACATGATGACCAACACTGTTTATCCCAGAGAGAGGGACATCCACAGGTGCCATAGAACTCAAACTATTGGACCACTTTGATTATACATCTGACTACCGAACCCTACCATTCACATACAGATGGGAACCCAACTTACAGACAATATCAGCACCCATTAGGAAACTCATTAAGAAGCCAACACACAAATCATCAGAGAATTCCATACCTCCATCATAACCTGACAACAGAACATCACACTAAAAGAAAGACAAGCCATAGCTAAATTAAGAAAACACAAACATATAGCCATAAAACCAGCAGACAAAGGCTCAAAGATAATTATTATAGACAACCAACAGTACCTCTTTGAAGCACACCGCCCACCGCCCACCGCCAACTCTCTAACACACAACACTACACTCCTATCCCTGCTTTGACACAGATCCAGACAAAAAATTAAAATCTGACAGATAATATCAGACCTCTATAGAAAGAAATACATAGACAAAAGGGAATATCTAGACAGATCAGACTTACCCAGAAATAGACTCTTCGATTTCCTCCCTAAAATCCATCAAGCACCAGATACCTGGACAGTCCCTTTTGAGGTCCCGAAAGGAAGACCTATTGTGTCAGACTGTGGGAGTATGTCCTCGCCAGCAGCTGAATTCATTGACTACTTTCTCCTAATATGTACATATGTACATATTACCTCAATTACCTCGACTAACAGGTGCCCCCACACATTGACTCGGTACCGGTACCCCTGTATATAGCCTAGCTATTGTTATTTTACTGCTACTCTTCAATTATTTTTACTTTAATTTTTTTATTATCTATTTTTTACTCAACACTTCTTTTTCTTAAAACTGCATTGCTAGTTAAAGGCTTGTAAGTAAGCATTTCACTGTAAGGTCTACACCTGTTGTATTCGGCGCATGTGACAAAAACAATTGAATTTTATTTTATTTGAATCCCATCTCACAATGGCACCCTGGCTCCCTTATTAAGGACACATGTCATTTCATAGACACACTTCACACCCTTCCAGTCCCAGCACATGCATACCTATTCAATATAGATATAGATTGTCTCTACACCAACATAGATATCTTGTCAGGCCGCAGTGGAATCGGCACTCAGGAGATATCCAGATCCACATAGACCAGACTCACACCTCCTACAGCTTCTAGAACTTGGCTTAAGAAACAATGATTTCACAAATAATAACAAACACTTCCTATAGATTCATTGGACTGCGATGGGTAAACGGTTCTCACTGGCCTATGCTAATATTTATATGGCAGACTGGGAGTTGACAGCCTTGGCTAAATGCCCATTGCGTCCCATGTTTTATAGACGATACCTGGATGAGATCTTTGGGGTGTGATTTGGTACATTTCACAACATTCATTGAAATACTCAATAATCATCATCCAACCCTTACACTTAAACATGTCATCCCCCCACATACAATCAACTTCTTGGACACAACACATGTTTTTCCAGATACTGAAACACACATAGTCTCTTTACAAACAAAAATGTTATTTCAAGGACACAGACAAACACGCCCTACTCCAAAAGTCTAGTTATCACCGAAAACATACATTCACTGGCATTGTCAAATAACAACTAATTTGATTCCATAGACTATGAACACAACATAAAGACTTTCATTCAGCCGCACAGATCCTCTTTAGTGCATTGGGGAAGAGAGGATACTCAATGTGGTCATTGAGGTACATGAAGGAAAACACACTGACAGGCCTTACCCAGAACATAATGATTGATCCCCCTAACCCTAACACACTGACAGGCCTTACCCAGAACAGAATGATTGATCCCCCTAACCCTAACACACTGACAGGCCTTACCCAGAACAGAATGATTGATCCCCCTAACCCTAACACACTGACAGGCCTTACCCAGAACAGAATGATTGATCCCCCTAACCCTAACACACTGACAGGCCTTACCCAGAACAGAATGATTGATCCCCCTAACCCTAACACACTGACAGGCCTTACCCAGAACAGAATGATTGATCCCCCTAACCCTAACCTTTCTCTGCAGAACTGACTCCTGACCTGACTCCTGGCCTGGGTGAACAGCCCACACCTATTCTTAAACCGTTTCCTGATTCTGGGTCCAAATCCCTATCCTCCTCATCCTATCCCTGTCCTCCACCCTCAGACCTTTCTCAGAACCCCAGATTATACCCCTCATCGGCACCTTCTCAGACATAAACAGACTCCTTCATTTCAGACTCAAAGCCACTTTCACCCAAACACAACATACATTTCCCCACTCCTGGAATTTAGACCTATATCAGCTTTCTGCAGAAACCCCAACCTATGCGATCTCATAGTCTATGCAACATTTTCCAATAAACCCACTCCCAAACCACCTATTGAACAACAGTACTATAGACAGGTCCCACACATTCAAAATCCACATGCATAAACCTCCAGTCCTAACCCACAACTCATGACCATTCAGAGCAATTGTCTATGCCATAACATGCCTATTATGTCACAAGATTTATATAGGAGAAACTAGTCACACAGTCTTGACATGCCTCAAACAGCACCTCTACACAATTGAAAAGAAATAACATATTACAAACACACCTGGTAAAACCCTCTCAAAACCCCCCTACAACCTCCCTCCGCATCACCAGCCAAGAGCTGTCAGCCTCCTGGACCATAGGCCAGAGAAGAGCAGCTGAATCCAGGTGGATAGCAAAACTTAAGACCTTGGCTCCCCTTGGTATGAATGGGAAAAAGTATTATAAAGCATTGACAGTGGGAGTTAGTGAGGGCCTAATTAAGCGAGCTGGAGGAGCCACCAACATGAAGAGGAAGGTCTATACAAAATTATGTATTTATTTGTTCAGTCTGGTTTTGTCTTTTTTATATTTGACATTTAATTTTATTATTTCAAACACTTTAACACATAACTTATCGTTGTAGCACTTAATCCTGTCATCCCTTGGTGGGATTTCCAATGATGTACTTACTTATTTATTATATTATTTGTCTATTCATTTAATTGATCCAGTTTGAATGTTTTAGTATGATTTTATCACTTAAAATTTGATTTAAAATCACCCTTTTTTTTTACCCTCAGCACTTTATCAATAATTGTATTCCTCTTGTTGTTGAACTGTCATGGACTGTCATGTCTCAGAGCTCTCGGACTTTCATGTTCTCTCACTTTCTCCAGACTGGTCTGATGTACAATATAGAAACAGGGCAGAAAGTTGAAATAGGCCAGTGCACCCCAAGGTTTGATTACCAGCATAAACAGAAACCCTCTTAATTCTAACTCTAACCATAAAACAAACCCTAGTTCCTAACTCTAACCGTTAACCTAATTCTAACCCTAACCATAAAACAAACCCTAGTTCCTAACTCTAACTCTAACCTTTAACCTAATTCTAACCCAAACACTAATTCTAACCTTAACCATAAACCCCCTAGAAATTGCATTTGACCTCGTGGGGACTAGCAAAATGTCCCCAGTTTGTTTACATTTTTGATTGTTCATAGTTAAACACGTCCACACGCTCGCACACACACACACACACACACACACACACACACACACACACACACACACACACACACACACACACAGACAAAAACACAGACAAACACATAAGGTAATCTACATGCAAACAGTAGATGCACACCGAGACATAAACAGCTAGGGATACAACAATGCAAGCAAACAAATGTGAGCACACATTCTGCCTCTCTCTCTGCCTCTCTCTTTGCCTCTCTCTCTGCCTCTCTCTCTCTCTCTCTCACACATGTACTCACACTCAGTATCACCAGAGGGAGTGACTCCTCTAGCTTATCGATCAAATTAATTGACCTGTTAGTAATGGCCACAGTATAAACAGGCCATGCTGTAGCAAACAGATGACTGGGTCCTGTCTCACAAACAGTGTTGAGAAGGCAGATAAAGGGATAAATAGATGCACAGGAAGAAGGATGGAAGAAATACTGAGATAGGAGAGAGAGAGAGGAGACTGTGATAGAAGAGAAAGAGAGAGAGAGGATACTGTGATAGAAGAGAGAGAGAGAGAGGGGACTGTGATAGTGAGAGAGAGAGAGAGAGAGAGAGAGAGAGAGAGAGAGAGAGAGAGAGAGAGAGAGAGACTGTGATAGAAGAGAAAGAGAGAGAGAGGAGACTGTGATAGAAGAGAAAGAGAGAGAGAGGAGACTGTGATAGAAGAGAAAGAGAGAGAGAGAGAGACTGTGATAGAAGAGAAAGAGAGAGAGAGGAGACTGTGATAGAAGAGAGAGAGAGAGAGGAGACTGTGATAGTGAGAGAGAGAGAGAGAGAGAGAGAGAGAGAGAGAGAGAGAGAGACTGATAGGAGAAAGAGAGAGACTGATAGGATAGAGAGAGAGACTGATAGGATAGAGAGAGAGACTGATAGGATAGAGAGAGAGACTGATAGGATAGAGAGAGAGACTGATAGGATAGATAGAGAGAGAGAGAGAGACTGGTAGAAGAGAGAGAGACTGTGATAGGAGAGACGGGGAGACTGTGGTAGAAGAGAGAAAGACTGTGATAAAAGAAAGAGAGAGAAAGAAAGAGAGAGTGATAGGAGAGAGAGACTGTGATAAAAGAGAGAGAGAGAAAGAGAGAGTGATAGGAGAGAGAGACTATGATAGAGGAGAGAGAGAGAGACTGAGAGACTGTGATAGAAGAGAGAGAAAGACAGAGAGAGAGAGCGATAGGGGGATGAAGAAGGAGGAGAGAGATGACACAACTGAAACACTGGTGTACCTCAGTCGACCAGGTCTTCTTAATTATGGATAATTAGCCAGACATTATATAAGCATTTGTGAGGCCTGTTTGGCAGCAGAGCAGATATGAATATATCGCTGAGACCAGGATGCTGAAGAGAGAGAAAGGGAGAAGAATGACAGGAATGGGAGAAGTAGAATAGAGAGGGCAGAGAATGCTAGATGGAAAGACATTTAACTTTATAAGCTTATAATGTAATGTTAGGACATCATTACATAATATCAAGTACCGTAGTAATAATACATCCTCAGTCCAAATGAAGACAGTTTAGATTCTAACCGTTAGAACGTTTGAAATTGATTCCTTCTAACAAAAAAAGACATCCCGAATGCTCAGAAAATTGGTGAAAATGATAATGTAGTCATTGCCATGCCTCTCAGGGATATTTATCTGCGTCCCAGCCAACAGCCAGACACTGAAAGCTGTGATTCACCTTATTAGATGTACGTGCGTTTCTGTCTTCCGAAGACTCCCTATGGCATACTTAGGCCAGGTTGATTCCTGTTTTTAAACTGCAGAAACACACTTATTGTCTATTAGACCAATGCCTGGACAAGTGTGTGTGTGTGTGTGTGTGTGTGTGTGTGTGTGTGTGTGTGTGTGTGTGTGTGTGTGTGTGTGTGTGTGTGTGTGTGTGTCTCTGTGTGTGTGTGTGTGCACCCATATGTGCGTGCCAGTGTGTGTGTGCGGTTAGCAGATAGATCATTTTCCAGCTCAACACATTTATCGTCTGACCTCAATCGCAGACCACAACAGTCTTCCTTGAAAAATGTAAACTGATGGGGGGACTTTATGGGCCACCATTAGACCTTTGGTCATAACACCGAGGCATCTCTCTATTTGAGTAGTTTCTCTCCACACCTTTCTGTTATCTCTCTCCCTCTTCCGTTGTTCTCTTGTTATTATCTCTCTCCCTCTTCCATTGTTCTCTTGTTATTATCTCTCTCCCTCTTCTATTGTTCTCTTGCTGTTATCTCTCTCCCTCTTCCGTTGTTCTCTTGTTATTATCTCTCTCCCTCTTCCGTTGTTCTCTTGCTGTTATCTCTCTCCCTCTTCCGTTGTTCTCTTGTTATTATCTCTCTCCCTCTTCCATTGTTCTCTTGTTATTATCTCTCTCCCTCTTCTATTGTTCTCTTGCTGTTATCTCTCTCCCTCTTCCGTTGTTCTCTTGTTATTATCTCTCTCCCTCTTCCGTTGTTCTCTTGTTATTATCTCTCTCCCTCTTCCATTGTTCTCTTGTTATTATCTCTCTCCCTCTTCCGTTGTTCTCTTGTTATTATCTCTCTCCCTCTTCCATTGCTCTCTTGCTGTTGCCTCTCTCCATCTCCATCTTTTTCATATTAGATACTCATACTTCCCTCAGATTACACAGATCCACAAAGAATTTGAAAACAAATCTAATTTTGATAATCTCCTATATCTACTGGGTGCCATCACTGCAGCGAAATGTGAGACCAAGAACTGGACAACCAGTGAAGAACAAACACCATTGTAAATAGAACCCCGTATTTATGTTTATTTATTTTCCCTTTTGTACTTTAACTATTTTCTCATTGTTAAAAAAACTGCATATAATAATATGATATAATATGACATTTGAAATGTCTTACTTTTTTTGTAACTTTTCTATGAGTAATGTTACCTGTTCATTTTTTATAGTTTGTCACTTTTGTTGATTATCTATTTCACTTGGTTTGGCAATATAAACATATATTTCCCATGCCAATAATGACCCTTAAATTGAATTTAAATTGAGAGAGATACGGTGAGATGGAGAGGGAGAGTGACAGGGAGAGGGAGAGGGAGAGTGAGAGATATAGAGAGGGAAGTTGAGGTAGAGAGAGAGAGATAGAGATAATGCAAGGTTTAGAGGGGTAGAGAGGTAGAGAGAAATGGGTATATGGAGAGATGGAGGGAGGAAGAGATATCAACAAAAGGAAACAGTGAACGTGTTTGTCTGTCCATAACTCTCCTTTCTCAGAGGTATTTCTGAGGAATACAAATCGGACACTAGTCTATCCGGCTGGACGGCTGAGGAGAGGAATACATCGCTTTTTTGCCGCCTCTCCACAGATTTCCTCCTAAATCGTGTCTTCCAGCATCATAAAAAGGACAGTCTGTAATGGTAAAACACCAGGCTTGTGTCTGCATGGATAACCCAATAGAAACAGCTCAGCAAGGCACTGCAGGTCCAAGACAAGCATCTCAGTCAACCAATATAACGCCTTAACTCTGAAAGACATGACAGGTAAACACACACACATACATACATGCACAATCACACACGCAAAACACACATTACTACAGGCTGAGATGGAGATGGATATGCTTCTGTACTAACCTCTGACACCAGAACTCTGTTTAGAGTGATCTTGATGACAAACACATCAAACAGAACACAAAGGAAGGTAATGGATTAGTCTAGGGCAGGGTTTCCCAAACTCGGTCCTTGGGACCACAACTGCTGCACGTTTTGGATTCAAATAATCAACTAATCATCAAGCTTTGATAATTTGAATTAGCTGTGTAGTGTTAGAGTAATAACCAAAACGTGCACCGCTTGGGATCCCGAGGACCGAGTTTGGGAAACGCTGGTCTAGAGGTTCTAAACCATTGGAGTTGGAATAATACGACCTGCGTAAACAGTAGCAGCGTTTCACAGAGTTAAAAAGAAAAATGTTTTGCTTGTCTGCAGTGAGTCACTCTGGTGACCAGTCCCTTTCATATTGAAATCATGAAACAAATGTATTTTGCCGTTGTCTCTCATTGAGTGGGTGTTTGGAATATGTCCAACAGTCACACTCCTCTTCTCTCTTCAAACTGTTTGAAACAAGTTCAAGTACTCTGACTACAACCCACACTGTTAAAGTAGTCTATTGAGAACAGTAGTGTGATGTCTGGAACGCATGTCCTCCATGCCACAGAGTGTCTGACTTGTTTTTAATCAGTCAGGGATACGGGCCAGGGAGGACAGTGAGTGGACTCTGGTCAATCAATGAAACTGTTCGATCAACTGAATACCAGACAAAGAGAAAAAAATAGCACACACACTGCAACCTCCAAGAGCCTAGATTTGAGTAATGCTAATTTGGAGGGATGGAGGACATTCTGCATCCTGAGCCAGTTTCTCTGGGCGCTTAACTGGGTGAGTGTTCTAGAACCACTGCAGGACTGTTCTTTTTCTGTCTTGGAACTCTTAGTAACAGGTCAAGGACTCTGACCTTCTGAAACAACATGACACTTTCAGAGCAGAGAGTTGGCCGTTCAGAACAACCTGGACTCAGCGGTAGACGTAACATGGTAAATGTAAATCCAGGACACTCCAATCAGTAAGAAATGTTATGTTTGATATGGTATGTATTCATTTGTGGGTCCATCATCCATTCCGTATCTGTAACAATTACAATTTGTTTGACGTGTTACGAATTGCAATTTGTACATATACAGTGGGGCAAAAAAGTATTTAGTCAGCCACCAATTGTGCAAGTTCTCCCACTTAAAAAGATGAGAGGCCTGTAATTTTCATCATAGGTACACCAGACAAAATGAGAAAAAAAAATCCAGAAAATCACATTGTAGGATTTTTTATTAATTTATTTGCAAATTATGGTGGAAAATAAGTATTTGGTCACCTACAAACAAGCAAGATTTCTGGCTCTCACAGACCTGTAACTTCTTCTTTAAGAGGCTCCTCTGTCCTCCACTCATTACCTGTATTAATGGCACCTGTTTGAACTTGTTATCAGTATAAAAGACACCTGTCCACAACCTCAAACAGTCACACTCCAAACTCCACTATGGCCAAGACCAAAGAGCTGTCAAAGGACACCAGAAACAAAATTGTAGACCTGCACCAGGCTGGGAAGACTGAATCTGCAATAGGTAAGCAGCTTGGTTTGAAGAAATCAACTGTGGGAGCAATTATTAGGAAATGGAAGACATACAAGACCACTGATAATCTCCCTCGATCTGGGGCTCCACGCAAGATCTCACCCCGTGGGGTCAAAATGATCACAAGAACAGTGAGCAAAAATCCCAGAACCATACGGGGGGACCTAGTGAATGACCTGCAGAGAGCTGGGACCAAAGTAACAAAGCCTACAATCAGTAACACACTACGCCGCCAGGGACTCAAATCCTGCAGTGCCAGACGTGTCCCCCTGCTTAAGCCAGTACATGTCCAGGCCCGTCTGAAGTTTGCTAGAGAGCATTTGGATGATCCAGAAGAGGATTGGGAGAATGTCATATGGTCAGATGAAACCAAAATAGAACTTTTGGTAAAAACTCAACTCGTCGTGTTTGGAGGACAAAGAATGCTGAGTTGCATCCAAAGAACACCATACCTACTGTGAAGCATGGGGGTGGAAACATCATGCTTTGGGGCTGTTTTTCTGCAAAGGGACCAGGATGACTGATCCGTGTAAAGGAAAGAATGAATGGGGCCATGTATCGTGAGATTTTGAGTGAAAACCTCCTTCCATCAGCAAGGGCATTGAAGATGAAACGTGGCTGGGTCTTTCAGCATGACAATGTTCCCAAACACACTGCCCGGGCAACAAAGGAGTGGCTTCGTAAGAAGCATTTCAAGGTCCTGCTCTAGAGGAGATCTGCATGGAGGAATGGGCCAAAATACCAGCAACAGTGTGTGAAAACCTTGTGAAGACTTACAGAAAACGATTTGACCTGTGTCATTGCCAACAAAGGGTATATAACAAAGTATTGAGATAAACTTTTGTTATTGACCAAATACTTATTTTCCACCATCATTTGCAAATAAATTCATTAAAAATCCTACAATGTGATTTTCTGGATTTTTTTTCTCATTTTGTCTGTCATAGTTGAAGTGTACCTATGATGAAAATTACAGGCCTCTCTCATCTTTTTAAGTGGGAGAACTTGCACAATTGGTGACTGACTAAATACTTTTTTGCCCCACTGTATTACATATGGCAATTCATACTATATTCATACTATATTTTACGAATTTGAAAAACGTATAATATGTTACAAATTCCAATTTGTTGTGGCTAACATTAGCTTGGTGGCTCATGTGGCTAACGTTAGCTAGGCTAGTGGTTAGGGGTTAAGGTTAGGGTTAATGTTAGGGTTAGGGGAAGGGTGAGCTAACATGCTAAGTAGTTGAAAAGCAGCTATGTAAAAAAGTAGTAAGTAGCTGAAATGCTAAAATGCTAAAATGCTAAAGTTATCCTTGACGTTCACGTTATATGTCAACCCATCCCCCCGACCAACGTCCCTACTTTTGTTTTTGCCTTAAGTAACCTTCTGTCTTCTGTAACCATACCAAACTTAACATATCATAGTCATTTCAGTGTTCCAGATTTAAATTTAGTATGTTTCGTCTAAGCTTGATTAAAAGGATATTGCTTTCCAAAGATACATTTCCATAGTGTATCATGAGCTGCAAGGACAAGTAACAAACCAAAGGCTTGTGGGGATGAAGAAAAACACATTGGTTACTGGCAAATGAAAAACAGGAGTTGAATCAGGATGTTAGGCTTATAAACCCTGCATTTCTCCACTACTTCAGAAGTTTTGTGTCAATTTTGTATCTCGCTCTTTCCGCCCTTTAAATCCTCTCTCTTCGACCACCCTCTGCAGGTCATTAACGCATCGGAGCATATTTAGAATAAGCACCTGTGATCGCTTGAAATGTGTGTGTGTGTGTGGTGTGTGTGCGTGCGTGCGTATAGGTATGTGTGTTTGAAGTGCTGGCCTACCACACTGCGTCAAAGCCTAACTATCCCTGGAAATACTTCCATCACGTATGAGTAATGGCAATAAAGACACGTTTTGTTTAAACACACATCCTTCTTCAAAAATACCCATTATTACATTATTTATGGTTATTGGTATTTAGGTTCAGTTGGTAAAAGGAGAGGGGAGAGGGGGTACATTTCATATGCAGAACCTGGACTGTTTAAAGCAGAAGATGTGCACATAAAACTCTACAGTGTGAGACAGGGGTTTAAAAATGATAATCAATATGTGATTTAAGTAACGTCATATCATTATTCACTTTAATTATATCTTTTTATTTCTTTCTCTCTTTATTTGTTTCTCTTTGCACCAGATTGCAAATGGTCTTTGGAAGAATGATAGAATTATACTGTATTTGGGCAAAATAACTTAAACACCATTGGACTCCAATAGAAGCAGTATGGTTGTATAGTCCATTCAAACTGGCAATATTATACTTCTTATTGATTTAATCGTAATTGAATTCTGCTCAAAGCTTGACTGTTAGTCTATTAGAAACCCGTTGGCTTGTACCAGGATCTGTATCCATTATTCAGGTCAAGGTCTTGACTTCCTTTAAAACACTATTATATAATATATTCAGTAAAATATGTAAGGGCTGTAAACATGGCATAATATTACTCAGATATGAAGAATGATCCATTCAGCGTGAAGGCTACATTTCTTATTTATTGAATTGTGTCATGTAGTCAATATCTGTAAACAGAAACATATCAAATAAATGTTAGACGAGATATCTTTACATGACACAAGGGATATCTTCACATGAAAAACTTTGATATTCTAGACAATACAGACCATACCCGATGTTTGGAGTTTTGTGAATATGCACCATATCCTGACATTCTGAATTCAGATGTCTTTTAGACAGACTGTGTTTTCTCAGCACATTCAAGACAATAAGCTATATTGACATGCGTCTCTTAGCTGAGATCCATATCCGGATCTTGATATGCTTTTTGATATGCCGAAAATAAGGACGATGTGATGCATTTCTGAGTTTTCAGCACATGCGCAATCATTTGATAAGTATGAAATCTGAATTTTTGGATTCCCTCCGGATATCATACATCTTATTGCCAGATATGGACTCATTAGAAATCCTGAGATAGGGCAAATCAAGTCTGAATTGGCCTAACAAAAAATGTATCGACACCCACAACAATGTCCATTAATTATAATAACATTAATAATGTATATTTCCTGTAACTTCCAGATTATTTTGTATCAAATTAGGATCCTACATCTGTAGTATATTTTCTCAGCACATACAATGCATACGCTCTTGGCTGTGATCCATATCAGGATCTTGAAATGCATTAATATGCTAAATAAGGACAATTTCTGATGCTTTTTTGAATTTTGAGGACATGCTCAATAATTTTACAAATATTAAATCCATATAATTCTTTCAGACACTATTATTGTTGTATTCCCTCTGGAAAAGGCACACGTAAACACCAAATAAAAGCACTGTAACTGGTAGACTAGCAGCAAGAATCACGTTCCAACTGTCTTTTTTTTATTATTTGGGCACCACAAATGGTGCCAGCTGTCGAACTGACAACTGGAGAAACAAATAAGACAGAAACTGTTTAGAAAATAATTCAAAATTGTTTATGCTAAAGTGAGTATATAATTTCATATATGTTTCATTTATCTTAGTAACTACAATCAAGAATGCTAGCTAATTTGGCCAGTAGCCAGTAGGGCTAGCTAGCTAGGCTTTATAGTGGGGGTAAAAGCTCAATGGTAGTCTAACTAACAAATAACGAAATTTACTTCCCTTCAGGGATTTTTTTTTTTACCCCCATCAAGCCTCAAGGTGACAGCTAATGTTTTAAAATGTTTAGGCGGATTTTTGTTAATATAAGCTAACTAGCTAGCTAGCTAACTAGCAACTTGGCTAGCTAACTAGTTCCAGTTAGTTTTCTTGTCATAAATTAATCAGGTAGAGTAGTTACAATATTTTCTTGCAATATCGACACAATTTTGATTTATGCATTGACAGTTTGTAGTGGATCACAGACAAACACTCTCCCACCGCATTGGGTCTGGACTGCAAGAGACCGCCACTGATGACCCGGTCTGAATCACATCGTCCATAATAACAAACAAGGCAGGCAGGGGAATTGAGGGTGTGAAGCTTTTATTTTCTGTTAAACAAATAAAATAAATGTTTCACAAATATTGCCCTGTGTTTGCATCTTTCCAGAAAGCAGGTGTTGTGATTGGAGCTCTTGAGTTGACAGAAATAGCAGAGATTGGATTAAATATGACAACATTTTCCTTTTTGTGCCTTATATAGCCTAATATGGAATATAGTGCAAATGTCTACTCAGATATGTCACCTTTAAGTGAATAAACACAGAGATTTTCTGTGCCTGAAAAGGTAAAATATTTTGGACGCTGGACATTTCATGAGTGGAATTTAGCCAATTTTCGATCAGACATACGAGGATGAAACATAAAAATATCTATGATTCACATAAGTTTGGATATCTATTGAAATTATGTTTTCTTTTTTTACAAATACGGATACATAAATGATTAGGTAATGACTACAGATACATTTCTAAAAATATGTGGATTCATTCACGCCTGAGTATAAAGGTTTAGACATGTCAGCATGTTGACACATACCATTTCCAAAGTTTGAATATTCTACAAATATATAAGGGGGTGCACGTGCATCACATGTATCTTGAACATATCTCAGCCCAGATATCTCCCTGGAGTCATATGGTAGCAAGGAGATTACTGAGGTCCGGATTGGATGCATGTAGAAACTGTCTAATTACGGAGAATATCCTAGCTCCATATATAAAATTAAGGACATGCCTATCTGAAGCATGTCTACTCCCAATAGCTAATACAATATATAGATAGAGATATCACCTGATATTGACCCTTCTAGCCCAGTGACACAAAAAATATATTAGCCCGATTGTAGATATTATGATGATAGTGCATGGTTGTCTCTCCACAGTTTAGCCTGTTGGGGCTAGGGGGCAGTATTTTCACGGCCGGATAAAAAACGTACCCGATTTAAACTGGTTGCTACTCTTGCCCAGAAATGAGAATATGCATATAATTAGTAGATTTGGATTAAAAATACTCTAAAGTTTCTAAAACTGTTTGAATGGTGTCTGTGAGTATAACAGAACTCATATGGCACGCCAAAACCTGAGAAGATTCCATGCAGGAAGTGCCCTGTCTGACAATTTGTTGTCCTTCTGTTGCATCTCTATCGAAAATACAGCATCTGTGCTGTAACCTGACACTTTCTAAGGCTTCCATTGGCTCTCTAAAGCCGCCAGAAAGTGGAATGGGGCCTCTGTTGTCTCTGGGCAAAGTATAGGAGCAGAGTTTGTAAGTGGTCTTTGAATGAATACAACGTTGTCCGGTTGGAAAATTATCGCTATTTTATGAGAAAAATAGCATAAAAATTGATTTTAAACAGCGTTTGACATGCTTCTAAGTACGGTAATGGAATTTTTTGTTTTTTTTTGTCACGAAATGTGTTACCCTTCGGATAGTGACCTGAACGCACGAACAAAACGGAGGTATTTGGATATAACTATGGATTATTTGGAACCAAAACTACATTTGTTGTTGAAGTAGAAATCCTGGGAGTGCATTCGGACGAAGAACAGCAAAGGTAATCCAATTTTTAGTGAGCCCCAAACTTGGTGGGTGTCAAATTAGCTAGCCTGTGATGGCCAAGCTATGTCCTCAGAATATTGCAAAATGTGCTTTCGCCGAAAAGCTTTTTTAAAATCTGACATAGCGTTTGCATAAAGGAGTTCTGAATCTATAATTCTTAAAATAATTGTTATGTATTTTGTCAACGTTTATCATGAGTAATTTAGTAAATTCACCGGAAGTTTTCGGTGGGTATGCTAGTTCTGAACATTACATGCTAATGTAAAAAGCTGGTTTTTGATATAAATATGAACTTGATTGAACAAAACATGCATGTATTGTATAACATAATGTCATAGGAGTGTCATCTGATGAAGATAATCAAAGGTTAGTGCTGCATTTAGCTGTGGTTTTGGTTTTTGTGACATATGCTTGCTTTGAAAATGGCTGTGTGATTATTTTTGGCAGGGTACTCTCCTGATGTAATCTAATGTTTTACTTTCTCTGTAAAGCCTTTTTGAAATCGGACAATGTGGTTAGATTAACAAGAGTTTTGTCTTTAAAATGGTGTAAAATAGTCATATGTTTGAGAAATTGAAGTTATAGCATTTTTGAGGTATTTGTATTTCGCGCCACGTGATTCCACTGGCTGTTGAATAGAGTGGGACGCTAATGTCCCACTGGCCCAGAGAGGTCAGCAAGACATTATGCCTTGGTCAACTCAATCCAAACTAGATGTCTAAGGTTAGATAGAGGTTCTGTCTGGTTCTTGAAATGGTTGTAAAATAACCTTACATTAACCTCTCTGGGCTAGTCAACAGCCAGTGGAATCCCGTGGCGCGATATTCAAATACCTTAGAAATGCTATTACTTCAATTTCTTTAACATATGACTATTTTACACCATTTTAAAGACAAGACTCTCGTTAATCTAACCACACTGTCCAATTTCAAAAAGGCTTTACAACGAAAGCAAAACATTAGATTATGTCAGCAGAGTACCCAGCCAGAAATAATCAGACACCCATTTTTCAAGCTAGCATATAATGTCACAAAAACCAAAACCACAGCTAAATGCAGCACTAACCTTTGATGATCTTCATCAGATGACACTCCTAGGACATTATGTTATACAATACATGCATGCTTTGTTCAATCAAGTTCATATTCATATCAAAAAACAGCTTTTTACATTAGCATGTGACTAGCATGTGACTAGCATTCCCACCGAACACTTCCGGTGAATTTGCTAAATACTCACGATAAACGTTCACAAAAAACATAACAATTATTTTAAGAATTATAGATACAGAACTCCTTTATGCAATCGCGGTGTCCGATTTTAAAATAGCTTTTCGGTGAAAGCACATTTTGCAATATTCTGAGTAGATAGCCCGGCCATCACAGGCTAGCTATTTTGACACCCACCAAGTTTGGTACTCACCAAACTCAGATTTACTATAAGAAAAGTTTGATTACCTTTGCTGTTCTTCGTCAGAATGCACTCCCAGGACTTCTACTTCAATAACAAATATTGATTTGGTTCCAAATAATCCATAGTTATATCCAAATAGCGGCGTTTTGTTTGTGCGTTCAAGACACTATCCGAAGGGTAAATAAGGGTGACGTGCCCGGCGCATTTCGTGACCAAAAAAATCAAAATATTCAATTACCGTACTTCGAAGCATGTCAAACGCTGTTTAAAATTAATTTTAATGCGATTTTTCTCGTAAAAAAGCGATAATATTCCGACCGGGGGTTGTTGTTTTTGTTCAAAGACTGAAAATGTAAACATGGAGTCGTCTTGTGCACGCGCGCGCCCAGTCTCATTGTTCTCAGATCGACCACTTACCAAATGCGCTACTGTTTTTCAGCCATGGCCTGCAAAGTCATCATTCAACGTTTTGGCGCCTTCTGAGAGCCTATGGGAGCGTTAGAAAATGTCACGTTACAGCAGAGATCCCCTCTTTTGGATAGAGATGATCAAGAAGGCCAAGAAATGGTCAGAGAGGGCGCTTCCTGTTTGGAATCTTCTCAGGTTTTGGCCTGCCAAATGAGTTCTGTTATACTCACAGACACCATTCAAACAGTTTTAGAAACTTTAGTGTGTTTTCTATCCAAATCAAACAATTATATGCATATTCTAGTTACTGGGCAGGAGTAGTAACCAGATTAAATCAGGTACGTTTTTTTATCCGGCCGTGCAAATTCTGCCCCATATTCCCAACAGGTTAAAATACTCTCTTGTCTTCCAGAAAGATTATGACAAGGTCAAACAAAATATGTTGTCTAATAATTCAACATTCAAGGAGCAAACACAATAAACAAGAGATCTTAAAATGCTGCTAGGCTGTTCTTGGGATTATCCTGAGCATACCAAGAAAAGGACAATTTATACAGATGTAGGATCTAAATTTTATCACTCATTTGTCATGACGTTGCCCTCTTTGGACACTGCGAGCACCATCCCCCGACCTCTATACTTCTGACACCAGGCTCTGTAAGAGCGGTCGTAAATTCCTACGAGGAGACCCTCTCCTCATGGCCCCAGTATAGAGAGAACAAAGGAGTTCTTCCACCTCACAGAACTGGAGAACCGAACGATATTCAGGTTCTGGAGAAGGTGTAAAAGATCGGTGAAGAATCCAGCTACGAACTGGTCTGTTTGGTACAATTTTGTGAAACTCATGAGAGTCAATACCGCCACATTACCATAATCATGTTTATACAATAGCCTCAGCTATGAGACTTACATCTAAATGATTGTATAAAATTAATGAATAAGGATGGAACTGTTTGTGAAATTGTGTAATGTGATTTTGGACTGTTTAATGAAGGAAACTACAATTCCCTTTGGAGTCTTAACTAAGTCCTTGGCACGCCCCCAGGGACACAGACAGGACCTGGCGTCATGAGACAGACTTTTTCTGCTCTTCCGAATAAAACACCCACCTAGGTTTTCTATCACTAGACCGAGCTTACCTCAATTACGAGATGGCTAAAGGTTGGAGACCGAGCTTACCTCAATTACGAGATGGCTAAAGGTTGGAGACCAGCTTACCTCTTGCTGAACTTTTAACCATACCAGGTGGTGTGGTTGCTACTTTCTGTATTACCAAATGAGGAGAGACAAACTTAACACACACCAGTCAGAGTTATACTTAAACTACATCTTTAATTGTAAGAGCTTTGCATTAGCACTTGACTTTCAACGATTCACCATTTCTAATGAACCGTTGAGAGTGTCAACACAATGGCTACTGAGATCTTTATAGCAAGATTCACCCCTTTTGACATGACAAACCATAGATAGTTAGGAACGGTTCACAAAGAAAGACTGTTACTTGAGAGAGGATTATCCACAGCCAGATAGCATTCGCTATAAATTATAGTTCAGTTTGGTCCCCTTGACGAGGTTTCTAATCTCGTCCCTGGTACTTCATAGTACAAAAACACCAACTCATCCAATGGCATATATAAATTGTCAACTCTAAATACTCCCATCTCAAGCAAACCCCCTCTTGACCTCATTGCTGGACAAGCTCACTGGGGGGAGTGAGCCTCTAGGTCATATACTATCACAGGATAAGTGCAAGATCTAAGAGAGGACATACAATGGTCCCAGACACTGCCATAAACCTCCCCACAACATAGAAAAGGAGGGAGTGACTTGCTCACAGACATTGTGGAGACAAGTAATTGGTTCCCCATTAACCACGCTATCCCTTCACAGGGTTTAAGAATAGGTAAAGACACATTCACATATGAAGACAATGTTTCATTCTGACTTCTCCCCTCTCTGGGCCCCAAGTGACTGAGCCCTAGCTAAGGGTAAAGTACAACTGTCAACACCAGAGTCCAAAGGGCACGCCATCCTAATGACAAGTATCTCACATAAGCATATTATACAAATAAAACATCTTAATTATCTATGTTACCCAACTAATTCTGATTGGTTAAACTCTTAGACTATCGATACCGACAGAATAAGAACAAGACTTTGATATGAATTACTAGTCTGCATCTAGGAATTCGGTATCATTGAACGCGAAGCCCAACAACCGCCGAAAACACCTATTCTATAACGACATGAATGAATGTTACTCTGAACTATCCATTCTAACCACGACAGAGAGAGAGAGGGCGGACAGACTCTCCAACAGAAACTAACTTTTCAACACAGATCCCGACGACACACTGAGCTTAAATATATATATTGATTGCAATTGTTCCAGAAAGAGTGAGTGTTCATGTGCAAAGGATTAGTATTTCATTTGTTATAATTATCAACTCTGTAGTGCCTTCTCAGCTGACCCACACTCCCCTTTTGTCTAACCAGCCGCCATGCCGGTTTAGCCCACTAGGGCACATTCCTTTATCATTTCTTTGTGACGATATCTACTGTTTGTTGTGCATTTCTGTGAATTACTTAGTCAGTAAATAAATGATTTTAAGACAATTGATGTATGGATGATTCATAGTGAAGACTGGGTTCATGCAGATAACCAACAATTTACGACGTTTGGAATGAGACTGACGAGGTAAAGAATACGTCATTAATCAGAAGACTAAGTGATCAGATATTAAAATATCTGAAAGTTATATTAGGAAAATTCTAACTTTGTAATCTGAATATATTCCTTGGTGCCCCGACTTCCTAGTTAGTTACAGTTACATGATTAATCAGGTTAATCGCGTAATAATAATTACAGAGAGTTATTTGATAAATATGTCTTCAGTTTTAATGATGCCAAAGACACAACACATTTGTTGCTGTACATTTTTTCTGTATCGCAGGAAATGCAGATGAGCTTTGTGATTGACATAAATTCACTGAAAACCCACACTAATACGCGGTTATATTAACAGTATTCCACTTTTCAAGTAGCCTCATTTTGATCAGCTAATACCCTAACCACCGATCAAGCAACATTATGGACTAAACATATTTTTTGCCGCAACACTACAGGTCAAATTAAGATCCTACATCTGTAAGTTAGGGTGACATCACAGTTGACCCGCCAAAAACAATCTGTAAAAAACCACTGATGTGGCACCTTAGGGCAAGATACCTGCTGAGTATGTCCTGTGTAGACTAGGGGGTGGTGGAGGTGTATGGCGGGTCGTGAACCTAAGGGTGAGATGGGGAAGGTGACACTAGGTGACGGTGGAGGTGTATGGCGGGTTGTGAACCTGAGGGTGAGATGGGGAGGGTGGGTATGGACCAGCACCCTAAGGCAGGGGGCAGATTGACTATACCTGGTGCTGGTGTTATAGTGGGAGGGGTGTCTATAGGTCAGTCTGATGGTCAGGAGGACCTGTTTCTAAGGGAGTTATACATGTTATCTTTTACGGAATCCCTCTTTCCTCTTTTCCCTCTTCATAACCTGACATTCTCCATCCCTCTTTTACTCTCACACTCTATTTATACATACAGTATTTGTTCTTCCTCCTTTCCACCTTCCCTCCCCCTATCAACCAATTCTCACATCTCCCACTCCTTCCTATCCCTTCTCCCTCCTCCTCCCCGTCCTCCACCTCTTCCCCATCCTCCTCCACGTCCTCCTCCTCTCCTTTCTCTCCCTCCCCCTCCTTCTCCTCCTCCTCCCTATCCTCTTCCTCTCCCTTCTCTCCCTCCTCCTCCTCCTCCCCCTCCTTCTCCTCCTCCCCCTCCTCCTCCCCCTCCTCCTCCTCTCCCTTCTCCTCCTCCTCCTCCCTGTCCTCCTCCTCTTTCCCGTCCCCTCCTCCTCCTCTCCCTTATCTCCATTCTCCTCCCCGTCCTCCTCCTCCTCTCCGTTCTCTCCCGCCTCCTCCTCTGTATGTGTGTTAGTGTGGCTGCTGTGGAAAGGTCTGTAGATTTATCTTGGTCTTTGTAAATGGGTTTTGAGATGATGTATTATCCAGGTCTCCTCCTAAAACATGCTCCCAAAAAAAGATGCTGTGGCAATATTGGACGTCTTTATCTCCCCGTTCCCCTCTTTTGTGGCGGGGGCATAAGGAGTGTTGCGATAACCACAAGAGAAGCTCTCTCCTCCCTCCCTCATTTCTTCCACCTCTTTCCATCTCTCTCAAGGGGACACCACTCCCACAGAACCAAAAGTTTGTGTAGCAACAAGTAAATAAGCAACTTTTCCACTTTGTGTGACTGTATAAGTTTGTGTTTGTGATGTGTGTGTGTGTGTGCGAGCGCACGCACGCATCTGCGACTGTGAAACTGTGTCTGTTCTTTTATCTTGTATACTTAGCAGATAGCTAATATTTGAGAGCGCTACGCTTTCATGTTTCTTACCCGTCTCTCCCGCCAGCCAGCCCTTGAGAAAGCTCTTGCGGTGGCGATTTATCTCCACACAGATGGAAAAACTGAGAGATGGAGGAGAGAGGGAAGAGAGATAGAGGGAAGCCAACTTTTTCAGAAGAATCGCCCCATTGTAGCTGCTAAATGACCCGCCTGCTCTCCCTCTCCCATCCTCCCTCTCTGTCGCTTTTTTTTACTCTGCTATCTTTTCATGTCTCCCTGCAACCTTATAGACTTTGGGACTCGCTTTACAAATGCATTTTGAAGCACCAGTGACAGAATCTTCAGACTGACAGAAAGGCTATGGCTTTTAGCCTGCGACTATTCTACATTTTAATCCAAAGGGCAGAAAGGCAAGAGACGAAAGATATGTTATTTAATGGCAGTGAGGATATGACACAGTTATCCTTGACCAACCCAGACAGCCGGCAAATCCTAAACCGGAATGTTGCCAAAGGAACATATAGGCTGACTGAATGAATGTAGGACAGTTATGTCTTTCCTTTACCTGGAGAGTTTCCACAGTTATGCTCATGTGTGTTGCATGTACACGAACATACATGCACATAGTTGGATTGATTAGTGATCAATAAGAATATGTAACTGATGATGTAGTTTGGGGCTTGGAGATTGAATCGGCAGTGGGGGAAAAATAGCGCCACTGGCCATAGCATTAAAGCTGTTATTATTGTTTTTGTCCGGGCTGAGGAGCGTCACCTAGCATGGCCGGGCTGAGGAGCGTCACCTAGCATGGCCGGGCTGAGGAGCGTCACCTAGCATGGCCGGGCTGAGGAGCGTCACCTAGCATGGCCGGGCTGAGGAGCGTCACCTAGCATGGCCGGGCTGAGGAGCGTCACCTAGCATGGTAAAAACAATCCTGGGTGGTGTTTGGTTGGTCCAAACAGAACAGAGTCATTTCACATGGAAAAAGGACATGAGCCCTCTCACAGCCTGATTGGACATGAGCCCTCTCACAGCCTGATTGGACATGAGCCCTCTCACAGCCTGATTGGACATGAACCCTCTCACAGCCTGATTGGACATGAGCCCTCTCACAGCCTGATTGGACATGAGCCCTCTCACAGCATGATTGGACATGAGCCCTCCCACAGCCTGATTGGACATGAGCCCTCCCACAGCCTGATTGGACATGAGCCCTCCCACAGCCTGATTGGACATGAGCCCTCTCACAGCCTGATTGGACATGAGCCCTCTCACAGCCTGATTGGACATGAGCCCTCCCACAGCCTGATTGGACATGAGCCCTCCCACAGCCTGATTGGACATGAGCCCTCCCACAGCCTGATTGGACATGAGCCCTCCCACAGCCTGATTGGACATGAGCCCTCCCACAGCCTGATTGGACATGAGCCCTCCCACAGCCTGATTGGACATGAGTCCTCCCACAGCCTGATTGGACATGAGTCCTCCCACAGCCTGATTGGACATGAGCCCTCTCACAGCCTGATTGGACATGAGCCCTCTCACAGCCTGATTGGACATGAGCCCTCTCACAGCCTGATTGGACATGAGCCCTCTCACAGCCTGATTGTTGCATTGGCCTCACAATATGAAGTGAAGTAAAAGCAGTGTTTTTGACAGAGAGGTGGGGGTGTGGGGGGGTGTTACTGGAAAGCACCTGGTCACCCACGGAGGACGTGTGTAGTGCGACAGAGGTGTGTGTAGGTGTGTGTGTGTGTGTGTGGGGGAGGGGGGGGGGGCTGAATCACTCAGCACTGAATCTGCTTAACCTGCAACAGGTGTACACCCACGGGGTTACACACACACATACATTCACACACTCTCACTCTCACACACAAAGCTGTCCCTGGAACAGTTTGAGTTCCTGCGTCTTATGACAGTCCCCAAGCACACACACACACACACACACACACACACACACACACACACACACACACACACACACACACACACACACACACACACACACAGACACACACACACACACACCACCATACATACCTGGAAGTCAGAGTGTTATCCACTCTGTGACAGCAGAGAGAAACATAGATTCATCTATCATCATGATGCCTCTTATTATCTAGTCTGGAGGTCACACACCCTGCAGATCTATTCAACTCTACTTACTAATTTAATGCATTATTATCTCCTAGATTAACAGTTACAGAGCTGAGGATGTTACAGCAACGTTCTGCTAGCAGCTGAGGATGTTACAGCAACGTTCTGCTAGGAGCTGAGGATGTTACAGCAACGTTCTGCTAGCAGCTGAGGATGTTACAGCAACGTTCTGCTAGGAGCTGAGGATGTTACAGCAACGTTCTGCTAGGAGCTGAGGATGTTACAGCAACGTTCTGCTAGCAGCTGAGGATGTTACAGCAACGTTCTGCTAGGAGCTGAGGATGTTATAGCAACGTTCTGCTAGCAGCTGAGGATGTTACAGCAACGTTCTGCTAGGAGCTGAGGATGTTACAGCAACGTTCTGCTAGGAGCTGAGGATGTTACAGCAACGTTCTGCTAGGAGCTGAGGATGTTACAGCAACGTTCTGCTAGGAGCTGAGGATGTTACAGCAACGTTTTGCTAGGAGCTGAAGATGTTACAGCAACGTTCTGCTAGCAGCTGAGGATGTTACAGCAACGTTCTGCTAGGAGACTGATGTTCCTGCAACGTTCTGCTAGAAGCTGAGGATGTTATAGCAACCTTTTGGTATGAGCTCTCTTCCTCTCTCTCTCTCTGATACAATTACATAAAGTTTTACCATGTCCAACACACACAGACAGACACATAGCCCTGGTTTAGCGCTACTGGATGATCTTAATAACTGCATTATTCTGTTGCATGGTGTTTCTGAAGGCTGTTGTTGAGATCCTCGAGGGCAAAATACATGGGGCCATACCGCCAAACTACTGCTTAGACCCAAGGTTTATACCTTTCGTCTAAAATGACTAGCTGCTAGCTTTTCTCACAGGACAACCTGGCACGATTAGACACTATGATGAGGATGACCAACTGAGCACATATATCCGATAACAGAATAACGAATCAACCTATCAGAGACTTTATACAGTAGATCCACCAGACAATCGCATTGTTAAACAGGTCAACTGTAACGGCTGTCTAAAGAGAGAGTAGACCAAGGTGCAGTGGAGTTAGTGTTCATCATGAATATTTAATAACGTAAGAACACGATACAAAAAAACAAGAAAACCGACAGCCAAACAGTACTGACAGGTAACACACTGAACAGAAACAATTACCCACAAAACCCAAAGGAAAAACATGCTCCTTATGTGTGACTCCCAATCAGCAACAACGAACTTCAGCTGTGCCTGATTGGGAGCCACACACGGCCCAAAACAAAGAAATACAAAATACCTAGAAAAAGAACATAGAACGCCCACCCAATGTAACACCCTGGCCTAACCAAAATAAATAACAAAAAACCCCTCTCTATGGCCAGGGTGTTACATCAACATGGCCACTAGAGGGAGATTTTAAATCCTCCAACTTCCAAGGTGTATTTTGTTACCCATGCCTCGGTCTAAAGTGCAGTGTAACAAAATATATTGCATGATGCTTCCTTGACTAGGCCATTGACGTTACACAACATTCTAAAGGCACATTTTTGCATATATGACCAAAATCAAAAAAATGTTGCTTACTGTTTCACACACATCTATGTGCTCTTACAGAACAAAAACATGTAGGAAGATTGTGTTTATATTTGTGTTTACATTGTAAAAAAAAAAAGGTCAGACAATAGCGGTCTTCTCAAATAGCCGTGTTTCATCTCTACTACCACTACTACTATCACAAACTGGTACTGTAGTCCACTACAACAGTCAGCCAAAGTTCCAGGGACGGCTTTGACTTTAAACTTCACTTGCTCTAAGTAAAGTTTTTGAAGGAAATAACTCTCCACTGCTGGTCCTCAAGTCATATGTAGGCCTACATTTAGGTGTACACATCCATGTAAAATGTCCTATTTCATGACTATCAGGCCCTACCATGTCAGTGTTTGTCTACAAGGCTGAAGAAAGACTTATTCAATCATAAATCATTCTTCATTGTCATTTCCAAGGTGTTGACTGCACTTCCCGTCTTAACACACTAAAACAACACATTTAATTCGATATTTTAAAGTGGGAAATAAACATCCCGTGGGGGATTCAAAACTGTATCGCAAGTTGTAGCAATTGTCAGGAACACAGCATAATATACTGTGAGCTATTTGTTTAGTCACATTGTCAGTCACATTGCCAGTCACATTGCCAGTCACATTGCCAGTCACAATGCCAGTCACAATGCCAGTCACAATGTCAGTCACATTGCCAGTCACATTGCCAGTCACATTGCCAGTCACAATGCCAGTCACATTGCCAGTCACATTGCCAGTCACATTGCCAGTCACAATGCCAGTCACATTACCAGTCACATTGCCAGTCACATTGCCAGATCTAGGTCATTTGAATATCAGAACATGCCGGTGGACTTCTGGTAACGATGCTTTTGTGAAAAAGTGTTGGATGACGTCCAACTATGTCCAACTACATCAACGAGCAAGTTGAGAGGGCACGAAAGCCCCTATTCCCCCTCAGGAGGCTGAAAAGATTTGTCATGGGCCCTCAGATCCTCAAAAAATTATTCAGCTAAAATCAAAAGCATCTTGACTGGGTGCATCACTGCTTTATATGCCAAAGCGCTACAGAGGGTGGTGCAGACACCCCAGTACATCACTGGGGCTGAGCTCCCTGCCATCCAGGACCTCGATATATTATATGGAGTCAGAGGAAGGCACGAAAAATTGCCAAAGACTCCAGCCACCCAAGCCATAGACTGCTCACTCTGTTACTGTCCGGCAAACGGCACCGGAGCTTCGACTCTCAAACCAACAGGCTCCGAGACAGCTTTTACCCACAATCCATAAGACTGATGAATAGCAATAAGACTGCTAATTAGATTATTAAATGGTTACCTAGACTATCTGCACTGACCCTATCTTGCACTGACGTTATGCACACTCACAATACTATATACAGTGCATTCGGAAAGTATTTTGACCCCTTGACTTTTTCCACATTTTGTTACATTACAGCCTTTTTCTAAAATGTATTAATTGTTGTTGTTTTTTTTCATCAATCTACACACAATACCCCATAATGACAGAGTGAAAAAAGGTTTTTAGAAATGTTGGCAAATTTATAAAAGTTTTTTTAACTTTCTGAATGCACTGCATATTTACATCTACTTTGTTTAGTTACTTACTATTTCACTAAGCTTTCGCACGTATTGAACATTCCAAGACAACAGTTTAGTCAAATAAAATAGATTTTTCATTTAAAGGTCCAATACCGCCATTTTTATCTAAATATCAAATAATGTCTGGGTAACAATTAAGTACCTTCCTGTTTTCAAAATTGACACAAGAAACAAAAATAGCTTCTTAGCAAAGAGCAATTTCTCAAGCAATAATTTTCTAGGACTGTCTGGGAGTGGTTTGAGTGAGGAGGGAAAAACTGAACATTTGCTGTTATTGGCAGAGAGGTTTGGAACTCTCTTTCTTATTAATCTATTAACTAATTTACCGCATGGTGATGTCACGACAGGAGGGCCAAAACTCCCTCACACCAAAACAGGCAGAAATTTCAGCCAGCCTTTTCAAACAGCTCTTACACTATTTATTTAGTTAGGCAAGTCAGCTAAGAACAAATTCTTATTTATAATGACGGCCTACCCCGGCCAAGCCCTAACCCGGATGATGCTGGGCCAATTGTGCGCCGCCCTATGGGGCTTTTAAAGGGAATCATTTTCACAATTGAACAGTACTATTCTAACCTCAAAGTGTGGAAAAAAATATATAGAATACAGGAAAATCACATTTAAGCTTTGAAATAGTGAGATACTACAAGCACTCTAAATATTGTTGAAAGGAAGAGAGAGAGAGAGAGCTAGAGAGAGATAGAGAGAGTACACTATAAACTCTGTCCTGGCTAGGTGGAATGTATATATGATGTATATATAATCCAATCAGATAATGAAAGCTTAGAGGGGGTTGTATTCCTCAGGAAGCTTATACGGATTGAGGAGAGGGTGGATGACGAACATACAGGCTTAATGATTTCAGTTTTTAACACTTTGCCAGGGATTTGGAGTACATAAATCTGCAGACTGGGCAGAAAACACTTTGACTTAATTACTAACCAAGGGAGAGGATTCCTAATGTGCATGTGTGTGCATGTGTGTGCATGTGTGTGTGTGTGTGTGTGTGTGTGTGCATGTGTGTGTGTTTGAGTAAGTGAAGGTGTCTGTGTGTGGGTAAGCACTGAGCAACCATCCAAAGCCAGAAGAGGACCCGTCTCACCAGTATTTATTTGGGTTCTCTCTCTCTCACACTGAGTAAAGGCTGTCGAGTTCCCTTTAATTTACATATTTGTCGATAGCCTCCATCTCCCTGTTCGTAGTAGGTATTTGTCTGTGCGTGTGTGTGTGTGTGTGTGTGTGTGTGTGTGTGTGTGTGTGTGTGTGTGTGTGTGTGTGTGTGTGTGTGTGTGTGTGTGTGTGTGTGTGTGTGTGTCTGTGTGTGTGTGTGTGTGTGTCTATGTGTCTGTGTGTGTGTGTGTCTGTGTGTGTGTGTGTGTGTGTGTCTATGTGTCTGTGTGTGTGTGTGTCTATGTGTCTGTGTGTGTGTGTCTGTGTGTGTGTGTGTGGCTGGCAACAATGGAATTACGCGTTGTTGTCGACCTTTACTGACACCAGACATATTCAACGGGTGTTGCACGTTCAAAAATGCATCAGTTATTCTGCGCTCTGGCACACTAAGACGAGAGTCTTTTGCTAAGAAATGTAAACAATGAATCCCAATGCATGACGTAAAGTTAGTTAGCGACCCAGCCAGCTAAGGTTAGCTAGCTAACAGTACACTTGAAATTAAACCACTTTCTGTCAAATTAGAAACGTGTCTGGTGCCATGCATGGGTGCCTTAGTTTGATGATGTAATCCAGACTGGTGTTTTCCTCAACTCCTGAGCTATCATACTCGATTTCCACTATTTCAAAACTCGGTCCTCCAGAAAGTGGAGAGCATACACATACACTTAGCTAGCTAGCGAGCCAGCCAGCTAACGTTAACTTGCTAACAGTACACTTGAACTTGACATTAGGTTTATGTAGTTTTACTACACAATAAATGTTTTCTTACAAGCCGCAATCGAAATGATTACCTAAACATACTGACCAGCTCCAATAGACAGATGCAGGCTATATGGTAGACCAATCCAAACTCATCTCTCGGCATGTCCAGCCCACTCACTATCTCAGCCAATCAAGGTTTTTTCTGTGGCTAAACCAACTAGGCTTGTAATTTAACAATTTTATTCATATTTACAGATGGCATACAAGTGTGATATGAAGGAACTTGATAGTTCACATGTTCGAGAAGGCATTTGTGCCCAAAAAACAATAAAAAACATAATTATTGACGTTCAAGCAGCTCTCCTGTGAAGTCGTGACTTGCGACATCCGCCTAGTTTCCTGAATCTGGTCACATGTAATATAACAGCAGCAAAGAGAGAGTGAAAGATAGACACAAAGAGAAAAAGAAAGAGAGAGAGAGACAGAGAGGCAGATAGAAAGAGAGCGAGACAGAGAGAGAGAGGGGGAGAAGGGACAGGGAGAAAGTGACAGAGCAAGAGAAAGAGAAACCGGGCCATTCTCCAGAGGCAGAGAGAGGTAGAGGGGTTGTATTATAATCAGGGGAAGGCAGGCCTAAACCCCAGGTGGTTCTTAGCCTTCAGAGAGTGCCATACCTGAAATACCTCAGCAATTAAAAGCTGTGGATGTGGATGACACACACACACAAACACACACACACAAAAACACACACACACAAAAACACACACACACACACACGCACAAAAACACACACACACACACACACTTCAAACAGTGACTGGCAAAGCAGATAAAAACACATAGAAAGAACCTCTGTCTCTATCTCACTCCCTCAATTCAATTTCAATTCAATAAACTTTATTGAAATGGCAAGTTAAATAACTTACAATGTCAAAGCATATATATAACAAAAGTGGTGGGACCAACAGCAATAATAATAGTAGTAGTGGAAATGTGATTACCATTAACAACAACTACAACAACAATATTAAGGAGAATGACAATACAATAAAGCAATAGTAGTAGACCAGTCTCAACCTGACTGAGAAGGCACATGACATGGTATGAAAGCCTAAAGAAAACTAAATGGGAAATATTATTGACATTACATTGCACTTTTCACTTGCTGTCCCTCAGGTTGGAAGGAGGACATATATGTGCCTCACCGGCTCAAATAGGTCTTATGTAGCAAAATTTGAAATTGTGTTTTGTACATTGGATAAAGGTAGAGACTCAGAGCTAGAAAATTATATATCATACACTACAGTTGAGGAACAATGGGAAAGTAATTCTACTTTGAAAGTTGATAAACTTGTAAACTCACTTTTGAGAAAATGGCCTTTGAATGTTTTGGTTATACTACTGGAGAGCCCTTCTTTGTCTACACCCGTTCAGCATTATTCAAACCCACTTAAGCTTTAGCCCCGCCCATCTCTTTAAGGGTTGATCCGAACGTTCTGTGCCAACAACAGCAGTCAAGGACCAAAGCTAACTTACTAGCTACTTTCAGACATAAATGAAAGAACAGCTCACTGAATATTACTCACCCAAGCAGAGCTGGTTAGGCTGTTATGCTGTTATGCTGAACGTTCTCAGAGCATTCAGAGCACACACTGGGTGCTCTGGCCGATCAATAGGGTTGATCTGAACGTTCTGACCTCACAACGGCAGTATAGCCCCAAGCTAACTGTCTAACATTGGCTAGCTTGCTAGCTACTTCCAAACACAAATGAGAGAACACCGCACCATTTTACTCACCCTAGCAGAGCTGGTTAGGCTGTTTTCATGTTATCTAGAGTGTTGGTGACTGTAACTGTGCTGCTGGCAACAATTTAATTACGCTTTTTAGCTGATGTTTTACGAACGCACCCTAAATGGTTACTTACATAGTGGAGTATTTTGTTAAGACATGTAGCTAACTAGCTAGGCAAACAATGAACCATAATCCCATCTTTTACAGTTTCAAATATTGAACTGGATGTTAATTCTCTCTCTCTCTCTCTCTCCTGCTTAGTCCTCACTTGTCTGTACTCAGTGGTCCTGTTAGAGTAATGAGGCAAGGCTAATGCTCTATGTCATCCACACACACACACACACACACACACACACACACACACACACACACACACACACACACACACACACACACACACACACACACACACGTATGCTCAGAACACCCACACACACACATATACACCCGGCAAACATATGCATGTAAGCACAGCACACACACACACAAATACACACACACCAATTTGCTTTTTATACCAAACGACTCAGAAAATGGTAATCTCAACATATCTTCTGAATGTGCTTGATGAACTAGCAATTGAATACACATGTATTTTAAAGGTGCAAACACAGGGCCAAGGGCAATACTTCTGATTCATTCCTTTCAACACACCCCCCAGGATTTTTCTGTACCCAGTTAGAAGTTTCTGGGTAGGAGCACGCTGAGACGGGGCCTCTAGCCTGGTACCTCACCTTCTCTCTACCTACTCATTAAGGACTGAATCTTAACTCTGTGGCAGAAATTCTAACCAGAAGGAGAGAGACTATAGATTCTTCAAACAACAACTTTATTATAAGATTTGCAAAAATGGAACAATCAACAAATCACTCAAATAGTTCAGAGTTGAAAGCCCAACGAACAGAGTTGGCTCTCTCATTTTTTAGAGAGTACATCCTCTTATCTATGTGACAGTTAGCAGATGTGCAGAAACAGGGCCGGGGAACAGAGTTTGTGCATATCAAGATAGCTGATATCCACACCATTCTCTGTTCTTCCCTGTAATTCCCACATAATTAAATTCCTGCCGATTATAAACACAGGAGGTCACATAATGTGGTCACACCCAAGCAGCTCACAAATCTGTACGCTCAGATGTATGACTAAGTTACACAAGAACAGTGTGTATCTGTAAAAAATACTAGCGTATAACAATGGACAATTCTTTAACCTCTCTGGGGTATGTGGGACGCTAGCACCCGCGGGACACACTATTCAACAGCCAGTGAAATAGCAGGGCGGCAAATTCAAAACAACAAACATCTCATAATTCAAATTTCTCAAACATACAACTATTATATTCCATTTTAACCTGTTAGGGCTAGGGGGCAGTATTTACACGGCCGGATAAAAAACGTACCCGATTTAATCTGGTTACTACTCCTGCCAAGTAACTAGAATATGCATATAATTATTGGCTTTGGATAGAAAACACCCTAAAGTTTCTAAAACTGTTTGAATGGTGTCTGTGAGTATAACAGAACTCATATGGCAGGCAAAAACCTGAGAAGATTCTGACCAGGAAGTAGCCTGTCTGACAAGGTGTTGTTCTTCTTGCCTCTGTTTATTGAAGACTGAGGATCTTGGCTGTAACGTGACACTTCCTACGGCTCCCATAGGCTCTCAGAGCCCGGGAAAAAGCTGAACGATATCGAGGCAGCCTCTGGCTGAAACACATTTTCGCCTTTGACAAGTGGCCGATCAGAGGACAATGGGCTTAGGCGCGTGCCCGAGTCGACCCCGTGCTTTATTTTCTTTTGTCTGTTTACCTAATTGCAGATTCCCGGTCGGAATATTATCGCTTTTTTACGAGAAAAATGGCATAAAAATTAATTTTAAACAGCGGTTGACATGCTTCGAAGTACGGCAATGGAATATTTAGAATTTTTTTGTCACGAAATGCGCCGTGCGCGTGGCCCTTATTTACCATTTGGATAGTGTCTTGAACGCACGAACAAAACGCCACTGTTGGAACATAACTACATTTTATTTGGGACCAAACCAACATTTGTTATTGAAGTAGAAGTCCTGGGAGTGCATTCTGACAAAGAACACCAAAGGTAATCAAACTTTTCTAATAGTAAATCGGAGTTTGGTGAAGGCTAAACTTGCTGGGTGTCTAAATAGCTAGCCCTGTGATGCCGGGCTATCTACTTAGAATATTGCAAAATGTGCTTTCACCAAAAAGCTATTTTAAAATCGGACATATTGAGTGCATAGAGGAGTTCTGTATCTATAATTCTTAAAATAATTGTTATGCTTTTTGTGAACGTTTATCATGAGTAATTTAGTAAATTTTTAGTAAATTCGCCGGAAGTTTGCGGGGGGTATGCTAGTTCTGAACGTCACATGCTAATGTAAAAAGCTGGTTTTTGATATAAATATGAACTTGATTGAACAAAACATGCATGTATTGTATAACATAATGTCCTAGGGTTGTCATCTGATGAAGATCATCAAAGGTTAGTACTGCATTTAGCTGTCTTCTGGGTTTATGTGACATTATATGCTAGCTTGAAAAATGGGTGTCTGATTATTTCTGGCTGGGTACTCTGCTGACATAATCTAACGTTTTGCTTTCGTTGTAAAGCCTTTTTGAAATCGGACAGTGTGGTTAGATTAACGAGAGTCTTGTCTTTAAAATGCTGTAAAATAGTCATATGTTTGAGAAATTGAAGTAATAGCATTTCTAAGGTATTTGAATAACGCGCCACAGGATTCCACTGGCTGTTATGTAGGTGGGACGATTTCGTCCAGCCGGCCCTGGAGAGGTTAAAGATACACTTCTCGTGTAGGACCGGCGGGACGAATTCGTCCCACCTACGTAACAGCCAGTTGAATCCTGTGGCGCGATTTTCAAATACCTTTGAAATGCTATTACTTCAATTTCTCAAACCTATGACTAATATGCATATCCTACCTTCTGAGCCTGAGTAGCAGGCAGTTTACTATGGGCATGCCTTTCATTCGGACGTCAAAATACTGCCCCCTACCCTAGAGAAGTTAAGAAAGAATCTTAACTATCTACCTACTCATTAAAGCATCAGATATCTGAGCAGCTTACCGATCGCTGCAGCTGTACACAGCCAATCTGTAAATAGCTCATCCAACTACCTACCTCCTCCCCATATTGTTTTTATTTACTTTTTTTGCTCCTTTGCACACCAGTATTTCTACTTTCACATCATCATCAGCACATCTATCATGCCAGTGTTAATTTGCTAAATTTTAATTACTTCGCTACTATGGCCTATTTATTGCCTTACCTCCTTACGCCATTTGCACACACTGTATATAGATTTTTCTATTGTGTTATTGACTGTACTTTTGTTTATCCCACGTGTAACTCTGTGTTGTTGTTTTTTGTCGCACTGCTTTGCTTTATATTGGCCAGATCGCAGTTGTAAATGAGAACTTGTTCTCAACTGGCCTACCTGGTTAAATAAAGGTGAAATTAATAAATACAATAAAATAAAATAAAAAGGATGAACCTTAAATCTCTAGCAAGTCATTAAGGGCTGAATCTTACATCTCTAGCAAGTCATTAAGGGCTGAATCTTAAATCTCTAGCAAGTCATTAAGGGCTGAATCTTATGTATCTAGCTATTCGTTAAGGGCTGAATCTTAAATATCTAGCTATTCGTTAAGGGCTGAATCTTAACTATCTAGATATTCATTAATGGATGAATCCTAAACTCAGAAATGTATACATTAATCTCATGTAAATCATGCGCAAACATCAATGTGAGTTTGTGTTGCACATATGAATCTCATATCAGGATTTGACAGCGAGACCAATTAGAAACGTATTACAGGGTTAGGGTTAGGCCTCTGATCCAGAGAAAATGTAGGAAGAAAAGATGAGAGGAGGGGGAGAAGGGAGATACATTGCATTCACTCTCAGTCCACATGGTTCATGATATTCCTTGTCTCCTGTACAGAGTGATTAAGACAGTCTTGCAGCACAGTGAAGCAGCAGAGTGGCTGCCTGGTATTTAGTGTTGAATCCATTAGTAGCTGTAACCTATTCAGATATGATTCAAGCTAAGTGGCCTGCTTCACCTTACAGTAATGCCCTAATCACCACCTACTGAAACACAACCAGGTCAGACCTACTGGGAGAACACACACAAACACTGGCAAGCTTAGTGGTTTAGACACAAAAAAACATTTGTCATAAATACGTTATGTCTCTTAACGTGAGTAGTGTTAATTATTGAAAGTCTCAGTATAGTTTCTGTCTTTTGGGATCTGCAGAGGAGAAGAGAACTTCTAAGGTGACACTGTGTGTGTGTGTGTGTGTGTGTGTGTGTGTGTGTGTGTGTGTGTGTGTGTGTGTGTGTGTGTGTGTGTGTGTGTGTGTGTGTGTGTGTGTGTGTGTGTGTGTGTGTGTGTGTGTGTGTGTGTGTTTGTTAGTGCTGAGCAATTTTTGAGGGGGTTATTAAACAACTAATTGACCGACATCGGTTCAATTACTTGAATTCCATTCAGTTAGTTTTTTTGATGAGCCAAATGTACCATTTCTCTAGAGTGAAATCTAATCATTCATGAGAGAAATCAAGTCAATAACTATTTGGGACACTGGGCTGAAGGTAGTTGTAGTTTTGATAAAGCAAATATTCAACCTATTTCAGCACAGAAACGGGGTAATTAACTGCAATGACCATAATCCATTGCGCCTGTTAATTCCGGTTTGGACAGAGATGGATACACTTTTACGCCTGCTACCTTAGGTTAGATACACACAGACAACATGATAGAGGAACGTACACAACACATTGACTAAAGGGACAGAGACAGTTCCGGATAGTATGCCTTATCTACATTGAAAAACTAGTTAACTAGTTTAGTTAAAAGCACATTGAAAAATGTGCTTTCGCCGAAAAGCTATTTTAAAATCTGACACAGCGGTTGCATTAAGGAGTAGTATATCTATAATTCTTTCAATAACTGTTGTAAATTTTATCAACGTTGATGTGCTCATTCACTGGATGTTTTGGTGGGAATACATTTTCAGAACATCACGCGCCAATGTAAAATGGGGTTTATGGATATAAATATGAACTTTATCGAACAACACATACATGTATTTTGTAACATTGAGTCCTGGGAGTGTCATCTGATGAAGATCGTCAAAGGTCAGTGCTTCATTTTAGCTGACTTTCTGGTTTTTGTGATGCCTCTCCTTGCTTCGAAAATGTCTGTGTGGTTTTCCTTGTTTAGGCGCTGTCCTAACATAATCTAATGTTTTGCTTTTGCCATAAAGCCTTTTTGAAATCGGACACTGTGGTTAGATTAAGGAGAATCTTATCTTTAAAATGGTGTATATTACTTGTATGTTTGAGAAATTTTAATTATGAGATTTTTGTTGTTTTGAATTTGCCGCTGTGCACTTTCACTGGCTGTCGTCATATCGATCCTGCTAACGGGATTCAAGCCATAAGAACTTAAATCATTTTTTTCAGACAGCTCTGCAGCATTCTTAGACAGGCTAGCTAAACAGGATGACTAAAGACAGTACAGTATGGGAGATGTTTGGCTGTTTGGCTGCTACTGCCTGAGAAGATATAATTAATGTAATTATTTCATAATGCATTTAATATTTAATGAAAAAATCTAAACGAAAATCACACAATCCTGTCTTGGAGCTCTACTGACAATTCCTTCGACTTAATGGCTTGGTTTTTGCTTCGACATGCACTGTCACCTGTAGGACCTTATACAGACAACTGTGTGCCATTCCAAATAATTTCCAATCAATTGAATTTACCCCAGGTGGACTCCAATCAAGTTGTAGAAACAGCTCAAGGATGATCAGTGGAAACAGGAGGCACCTGAGCTCAGTTTCGAGTCTCATAGGGAAGGGTCTGAATACTTATGTAAATAAGGTATTTGTTTTCAGTTTTGTCTAAATCTTCAAAAATTTCTAAAAACCTGTTTTGGATTTCTCATTATGGGATATTGTGTGTACATTGCTGCATTTTTTTAAATGTTAAAATAAGGCTGTAGCACAACAAAATGTGGAAAAAGTAAAACGGTCTGAATACTTTCCAAAGGCACTGTACCTGGAGGTGATTCCCTCCCCCATATGTCCCCCTAGACACAACTACGACAACATAAACAACAAAAATGGGTCACAACTCCTGCAGCTCTGTCGCACGCTGGGTATGTGCATAGACAATGGTAGGCTTCAAGTGGACTCCTACAGTAGGAAGGATACTTTTTTCAAATACTTTTCTTCCCTCACTGTACACCTGTAGCTCATCTATTGGCATTAGTAATGCAGAGTTCTTTATTCCTGACCTCTACATCTGCATTGCTTGCTGTTTGGGGTTTAGGCTGGGTTTCTGTATAGCACTTTGTGACATTGGCTGATGTAAAAAGGGCTTTATAAATACATTTGATTGATTGATTGTTTGAACCTAGAGACTTTCAGAGCATTCAGTCAGCCCACTGACACCCCTATCAGATCACAGCAGAATCACAGTCTACTTGAACAGAGCAATACTCAATCATGAGGCATCAAAGACAAATTAACTGAATAATATTAAGAAATGCTTTTAGACAACTTCCTGGACAAAAAGTTTCGCTGTAATAGTGAAAGTGTAAACTTGTATGCAAAAACCAAAGACAGAAATTGAGAAACCTATCCAACCAAAAACATAAAGATACAGAAAACCTGAGCCTACGCCTTAACTATGGTGAATCACTAAAACAAGAAAGAAATACACTACGGAAGAAAAAGGAACAGAACGTCAGATATCAGCTCATTGTAATTGAAGAATCCATAGAATCTGACTACTTCTGGGGAAATTGGAACACACTAAACAAACAACAACACGAAGGGTTATCTATCAATGGAGATGTATGGATAAACCACTTCTCTAATCTTTTTGGCTCCATAACAAGGAAAAAAACAGCAAAAACATATACATGATCAAATACAAATCTTAGAATCAACTATTGAAGACTACCAGAACCCACTGGATTCTCCAATTACATTTAATGAACTACAGGACAAAATACAAAACACAAACTCATCCAACCCAAAAAGGCCTGTGGGGTTGATGGTATCTGAAATGAAATGATAAAATATACAGACCACAAATTCCAATTGGCTATACTTAAAAATCTTTAACATCATCTGGCATCTTCCCCAATATTTGGAACCAAGGACTGTTCTTCAGATTCCATAAAAGTGGAAACAAATTTGACCCCCATATCTACTGTGGGATATGCCTCAACAGCAACCTTGGGAAAAATCCTCTGCATTATCATTAACAGGAAAGTTGTACATTTCCTCAGTGAAAACAATGCATTGAGCAAATGCCAAATTGGCATTTTACCAAATTACCATACAACAGACCACGTATTCACCCTGCACACTCTAATTGACAAACAAACAAACCAAAACAAAAGGCAAAATGTTCTCAAGCTTTGTTTATTTAGAAAAAGCATTCAAATCAATTTGGCATGAGGGTCTGCTTTATAAATTAATAGAAAACGTTGTCGGGGAAAAACATCTGACATTATAAAATACATGTACACAAACAACAAGTGTGCGGTTAAAATAGTCAAAAACACACTTATTTATTTCAACAGGGCCATGGAGTGGGACTTCAGCCCCAACCTCTTCCACATATATGTCAGCGAATTGATGAGGGCACTGGTCTGCAGCACCTGGCCTCAGCCTACTAGAATCTGAAGTCAAATTTCTACTGTTTGCTGATGATCTGGTACTTCTGTCACCAACCATGGAAGGTGTACAGCTATTCTAGATCTTCTGCACAGATTCTGTCAGATGTGGGCCCTGACAGTAATACTTAGTAAGACAAAAATAACAGTGTTCCAAAACAGGTCCAGTCGCAAGGACCACAAATACAAATTCCATCTAGACAAAGTAGCCTTGGAGCACACAAAAAACAATACATACCTCGGCCTTAATGTCAACACCACAGGTAACTTCCACAAAGCTGTGAACAATCTGAGAGACAAGGCAAGAAGGGCCTTCTACACAGTCTAAAGGAACATAAAATTCGACATACCAATTAGGATCTGGCAAAATATACTTGAATAAGTTATAGAACACATTGCCCTTTATGGTTATGAGGTCTGGGGTCCGCTCACCAACCAAGAATTTACAAATCGGGACAAACACCAAATTGAGACTCTGCATGCAGAATTCCGAGAAAATATCCTCTGTGCACGATGTTAAACACCAAATAATTAATAAAGAGCCGAATTCAGCCGATATTGGCAAATGATCAAAACCCAGAAAAGAGACATTCAATTCTACAACACCTATAAAGAAGTGATTCCCAAACCTTCCAGAACAAAGCCATCCCCTACAGAGAGATGAACCTGGAGAAGAGTCCCCTAAGCAAGCTGGTCTACAAACAGACCCCACAGAGCCCCAGGACAGCAAAACAATTAGACCTAACCAAATCATGAGAAAACATTACATTGGAAAGAAATAACAAAAAAACTGAGCAAACTAGAATGCTATTTGGAACTAAAATGAGAGTAAATGACCCAAAATAAAGAAAATATTTGACTATTTACAGACTCAGAGAGCATAGCCTTGCTATTGAGTGAGGCCACAGTAGGCAGACCTGGCTCCCAAGAGAAGACAGGCTATGTACTACACACTGCCCACAAAATGAGGTGGAAACTGAGCTACACTTCCTAACCTCCTACCAAATGCATGACCATATTAGAGACACATATTTCCCTCAGATTACATTAACCAACAAAGATTTCAAAAACAAATCCAATTTTTATAAACTCCCATATCTTTTGGAGGAAATACAACATTGTGGCATCACAGCAGCAAAATGTTTGACCTGTGCTAAGCAAGAAAAGAGCAACCAGTGAAGAACAAACACCATTGTAAATACAACCCATTTTTATGTTGATTTATTTTCCCTTTTGTACTTTAACTATTTGCACATCATTACAACACTGTATATTTACATAATATGACATTTGAAATGTCTCTAGTCCTTTGAAACTTTTGTGAGTGTAATGTTTAATGTTAATTTTATATTGTTTATTTCACTTTTGCTTATTATCTATTTCACTTGCTTTGGCAATATAAACATATGTTTCCTATGCCAAGAAAGCCCTTTGAATGGAATTGAATTGAAAGAGAATGAGAGGGATAGAACGTTTGAGAAAAACAGGAGAAGGGAAACATTTAAAAGGAAAGTTTGTTCAGAAATGGTGTCCCAGCAGTAATTCTGAGAGAGGAAAAAGGGACAAAAGACTGCCTCAGCTTGATCCTTAGCAAAGAGGTAAAACCTCACCTAGTCTACTGCATTGGATTCACAGGCTTCTGTATTCATACACATCACACATCACACACACACACACACACACACACACACACACACACACACACACACACACACACACACACACACACACACAGGCACAGGCACAGGCAGGCAGAAACACATTTACACACCTACACAACGCACACACATATTCACGCACACATATATTCACACACAAACACACACACAAAAGTATCTGAACATATAACTGTTCTTTCCCCAGTCAGCAGGAAGGCATGACAGGAATTACCCACCTGGATATGCTGAGGCAGCTGAACAGCGTATAACACACACACACACACACACACACACACACACACACACGCAGACACACACAGTGAGACACACACACACAGTGACAGACACACACACACACACAGAGAGAGAGACACACACACACACACACACAGAGACAGACACACACAGAGACAGACACAAACCACACACACACACAAGCAGAGAAACACACAAACAGAGACACACACACACACACACACACACAAAACAAACAGAGACACACCCACAGTTTCAATAGTGACCTGTTAAAACCTGTTGAGGCCAGGGGGCAGTATTGAGAATTTTGGAAAAAAATATGTGCGCATTTTTAACTGCCTCCTACACCAACTCAGAAGCTAGAATATGCATATTATTGTTTAGGTTTGGATAGAAAACACTCTGAATTTTCTAAAACAGTTTGAATGGTGTCTGTAAGTATAACAAAACTCATATTGCAGGCAAAAACCTGTGAAAAATAGATAAAAAAAAAAGAGAATTTTGTGACTGTACTATTTAGTGTCATTGTTTTAAAGATACCACAGTGAGAAAGGATTCAGTTCGCAACTCCTACTGCTTCCACTAGATGTCAACGATCTTTAGAAAGTTGTTTGAAGCATCTGTGATAAATACACACCGAATTAGAAAGCTTACAAGTTGACACGTCATCACTTCATTTTTTGCGCCTGCGCATGAATCTGAGAAGAGTGCCTTTGTCATTATCGTTTATTCTAGACACTTGATAGGTTGTGTGAAAATATTACTGATGTTTACTGATGTTTCACGTTAAAAATGGAACAAAAGATTAGTGCTAAACAACGTTTGACATGTTTAAACAAACGTAAATAGATTATTTACTAGGTTTTCTTTAGTTTTTCGACGTGACTTTACACTGCCCACCTCATTTTGTGGGAGCCTACTGAACGCTAACTATTTGGACATAAATTATGAACTTTGTCAAAAGAAACCACATTTGTTCTGGACCTGGGATCTCTGGCAGCGCCTTCTGATGGAGATAATCAAAGGTAAGGGGATATTTAGAATGTTATTATCGATATTAGATGATGCTAATGCTAACGGTATAGCTTAGCTTAGCTTAGCATATAGCTTATTGTTGTTAGCATAGTACCCAGTTTATACAAAATGTGATTTCCCAGTAAAGTTATTTTGAGATCTGGCCCTTCGGTAGCAATTACGAGATGATAATATATTATTCTTTGAATGACAATATTATAATTTACCAATGTTTTCGAATAGTAATTCCGTGATTTGTAATGCTGGATTCACTGGGTGCTTTCGAGCCGAAAAAAATTCTGAATTTCACCGCGACTGTAAATGCTGTTTTTGGATATAAATATGAACTTGATGGAACTAAAAATGCATGTATTGTATAACATAATGTCCTATGAGTGTCATCTGATGCAGATTGTCAAAGGTAAGTGCATAATTCTAGCTAGTTTTCTGTCTGTTGATGCCCTTCTTTGAATTGGCTAAACATTACACGCAGCTATTGTCAATGTACTCTCCTCACATAACCTAACTTTATGCATTCTCCGTAAAGCCTCTGAAAATCGGACAGCGTGGTTAGATTTAGGAGATATATCTTTCAAATGGAGGAAAATAGTTGATTATTTGATTTTTTGAAATGATTACTCTTGCAGTTTTGAATTCCCCGCCATGGTCACATGACAATGAATCCCAATACCGGGATAAGATCGGGATAAGATCCTCAACAGGTTAACACGACAGAATGGGGGCAAGCATCTCATCTCATGAGATGATCAGCTGAGGAGAGCATGCTTACTACATTCCTTCTCTTTTTGCTCTTTTCCACTATCTTATTTTGTGGATGTCTAAATTATTGTCACACTCCAACAATACAAGAGTATTTTATACTTCTATAAACCCTAAGGGACATTCCAAAATGTTGAATGGGAAAGTGAACGCTTTAGGAAATGTAACCCTTGTGTGGTGTTTGGGTCTGTGGGACCCATTTTTAATGTTTACTAAAAGAAAAATTATTAATTATCTTTTCAATCTGAGACTCATTCGCCTTGGAACATGTAAAATAACACATTTTCATTGAGTTCACACTGTCCACCCCCTACACATATATATTACATATGTGGTATTCAGGTCCACTGAACCCGAGGATGGTAAAAGTGAGGAAAAGTGTGGGTGTAGGTGAAAACAAGTAAAAATGTAACAAAACGGTTTGCTGTGTGCTTTCACTCTGTCTTCCTCCTCCATGGGCCTGCTGTTTCAACATAGCAACAAGAACCTGTCTGTCTCCCTCCCTGCCTGTCTGTCGGTCTCCAGCTTTTCTCACACTCTTTACTATTTGTAGTGTGTGAAACTAAAATTGAATCAAATTGTATTGGTCACATACAGTACACATATTTAGCAGATGTTATTGCGGATGTAGCGAAATGCCAACAGTGCAGAAATATCTAACAATTTCACAACAATACACACAATACACAGAAATCTAAAGTAAAGGAATGGAATTTATGGGGTTTCTGTACAGCACTTTGAGATTTCAGCTGATGTAAGAAGGGCTATATAAATATATTTGATTTGATTTGAGAATATATACATATTTGGATGAGTGAGAGAGGCATAGACTAAAATACAGTAGAATAGAACGTAATGTATACGTAGGAGATGAGTAATGCAAAATGTATAAACATTATTCAAGTGACAATTTTTCCATTATTAAAGTGGCCAGTGATTTCAAGTCTATTTATATAGGGCAGCAGCCTCTAAGGTGCTAGTGATGGCAATTTAACAGTCTGATGGCCTTGTGATAGAAGCTGTTTTGCCAGTCACTCGGTCCCAGCTTCGATGCACCTGTACTGACCTCGCCTTTTGGATGATAGCAGGGTGAACAGGCAGTGGCACGGGTGGTTGTTGTCCTTGATAATTTTGGCCTACAAGTGCTGTATTTGTCCTGGAGGGCAGGAAGTTTGCCCCCGGTGATGCACTGGGCAGACCGCACCAGCCTCTGGAGAGCCCTCCATTTGCTGTACCAGGCGGTGATACAGCCTGACAGGATGCTCTCAATTGTGCTCTCAAAAGAATGCTCTCAACCCAGATGCACAGGGCAGGGTTAATGATGAGTTTGGAGGGTACTATGGTGCTGAATGCTGAGCTATAGTCAATGAACAGCATTCTTACATACAGTGAGGGGAAAAAGTATTTGATCCCCTGCTGATTTTGTACGTTTGCCTACTGACAAAGAAATGATCAGTCTATAATTTTAATGGTAGGTTTTTTTGAACAGTGAGAGACAGAATAACAACAAACATATCCAGAAAAACGCATGTCAAAAATGTTATAAAATTATTTGCATTTTAATGAGGGAAATAAGTATTTGACCCCCTCTCAATGAGAAAGATTTCTGGCTCCCAGGTGTCTTTTATACAGGTAACGAGCTGAGATTAGGAGCACACTCTTAACCTGTTAGGGTATAGGGGGCAGTATTTTCACGGCTGGATAAAAAAATGTACCCGATTTAATCTGGTTACTAATCCTACCCAGTAACTACAATATGCATATACTTATTATATATGGATAGAAAACACCCTAAAGTTTCAAAAACTGTTTGAATGGTGTCTGTGAGTATAACAAAACTCATTTGGCAGGCAAAACCCTGAGACAGATTCTGACAGGAAGTGGATACCTGATGTGTTGAATTGACTTTAAGCCTATACCATTGAAAAACAAAGGGGGTGAGGAATGTTTTGGCACTTCCTATTGCTTCCACAAGATGTCCCCAGCCTTTACAAAGTGTTTTGAGTCTTCTACAGTGAGATCTGACTGAAGAAGAGCTTTGGAACGGCGATGGCCCATTAGACACCTGGCGTGCGAGTTGATGGTGGGTACTCTCATTCCGAAACGTTTTAAAAGAGAACCCAATGGTCCGCCTTGAATTTTATTCATGTTCTGGTTAAAAAAGGCCCTAATGATTTATGCGATACAACGTTTGACATGTTTGAACGAACGTAAATATATTTTTTCCGTTCGTGATGTGAAGTGAAGTCCGGCTGGCTTAGATCATGTGCTACAACACGGAGGTTTTTGGACATAAATGATGAGCTTTTTTGAACAAAACTACATTCGTTATGGACCTGGGATTCTTTGGAAGTGACATCTGATGAAGAGAATCAAAGGTAATGGATTATTTACATAGTATTTTCGATTTTAGATCTCTCCAACATGGCGGTTAGTCTGTATCGCAATGCGTATTTTTCTGGCGTAGTGCTCAGATTATTGCAAAGTGTGATTTCCCAGTAAGGTTAATTTTAAATCTGGCAAGTCCATTGCGTTCAAGAGATGTAAATCTATAATTCTTTGAATGACAATATAATATTTTACTAATGTTTTCTAATATTAATTAATTATTTTGTTGTCATGACTTGACTGCCGGTATTGGAGGGAAACGATTTCCTGAACATCAACGCCATAGTAAAACGCTGTTTTTAGATATAAATATGAACTTGATAGAACTAAAAATGCATGCATTGTCTAACATAATGTCCTAGGAGTGTCATCTGATGGAGATTGTAAAAGGTTAGTGCATAATTTTAGCTGATTTTATGGTTTTGGTGACGCCTGTCTTTGAATCGACAATACACTACACACAGCTATTGTCAATGTACTCTCCTAACATAACCTAACTTTATGCTTTCCCCGTAAAACCTTTTTGAAATCGGAAAACGTGGTTAGATTAAGGAGATGTTTATCTTTCAAAGGCTGTAAGTTAGTTGTATGTTTGAGAAATTAGAATTTTGACATTTATTTGGTTTCAAATTTGCCGCTCTTGAAATGCACCTGCTGTTGATAGGGTGCGCCACGGTGGCACGCTAACGTCCCACATAGCCCCAAGAAGTTAAAGGGAGTGCTCCTAATCTCAGTTTGTTACCTGTATAAAAGACACGTGTCCACAGAAGCAATCAATCAATCAGATTCCAAACTTTCCACCATGGCCAAGACCAAAGAGCTCTCCAAGGATGTCAGGGACAAGATTGTAGACCTACACAAGGCTGGAATGGGCTACAAGACCATCGCCAAGCAGCTTGGTGAGAAAGTGACAACAGTTGGTGCGATTATTCGCAAATGGAAAAAACACAAAATAACTGTCAATCTCCCTCGGCCTGGGGCTTCATGCAAGATCTCACCTTGTGGAGTTGCAATGATCATGAGAACGGTGAGGAATCAGCCCAGAACTACACGGGAGGATCTTGTCAATGATCTCAAGGCAGCTGGGACCATAGTCACCAATAAAACAATTGGTAACACACTACGCCGTGAAGGACTGAAATCCTGCAGCGCCCGCAAGGTCCCCCTGCTCAAGAAAGCACATATACATGCCCGTCTGAAGTTTGCCAATGAACATCTGAATGATTCAGAGGACAACTGGGTGAGAGTGTTGTGGTCAGATGAGACCAAAATGGAGCTCTTTGGCATCAACTCAACTTGCCGTGTTTGGAGGAGGAGGAATGCTGCCTATGACCCCAAGAACACCATCCCCATCGTCAAACATGGAGGTGGAAACATTATGCTTTGGGGGTGTTTTTCTGCTAAGGGGACAGGACAACTTCACCGCATCAAAGGGACGATGGACGGGGCCATGTACCGTCAAATCTTGGGTGAGAACCTCCTTCCCTCAGCCAGGGCATTGAAAATGGCTCATGGATGGGTATTCCAGCATGACAATGACCCAAAACACACGGCCAAGGCAACAAAGGAGTGGCTCAAGAAGAAGCACATTAATTCCATAGAAAATCTGTGGAGGGAGCTGAAGGTTCGAGTTGCCAAATGTCAGCCTCGAAACCCTAATGACTTGGAGAAGATCTGCAAAGAGTAGTGGGACAAAATCCCTCCTGAGATGTGTGCAAACCTGGTGGCCAACTACAAGAAACGTCTGACCTCTGTGATTGCCAACAAGGGTTTTGCCACCAAGTACTAAGTCATGTTTTGCAGAGGGGTCAAATACTTATTTCCCTCATTAAAATGCAAATCATTTTATAACATTTTTGAGATGCGTTTTTCAGGATTTTTTTGTTGTTATTCTGTCTCTCACTGTTCAAATAAACCTACCATTAAAATTATAATTTCTTTGTCAGTGGGCAAACGTACAAAATCAGCAGGGGATCAAATACTTTTTTCCTCACTGTCGGTATTCCTCTTCTCCAGATGGGATAGGGCAGTGTGCAGTGCGATGGCGATTGCATCGTCTGTGGATCTATTTGGGCAGTAAGCAAATTGAAGTCTGTCTACGGTGTCAGGTAAGGTAGAGGTGATATGATCCTTGACTAGTCTCTCAAAGCACTTCATGATGACAGAAGTGAGTGCTATGGGGTGATAATCAATTAGTACAGTTACCTTTGCTTTCATGGGTACAGGAACAATGGTGGCCATCTTGAAGCATGTGAGGGCAGTAGACTGCGACAGGGAGAGATTGAATATGTCCGTAAACACTCCAGCCATATGATCTGCGTATGCTCTGAGGACGTGGCTAGGGATCGCTGTCTGGGCCATCAGCCTTTCGAGGGTTAACACACTTAAACGTCTTACTCACGTCGGCCACGGAGATTGAAAGCCCACAGTCCTTGGTAGCTGGCCGTGTCGGTGGCACTGTGTTATTCTCAAATTGGGTGAAAAAGTTGTTTAGCTTATCCGGAAGCAAAACGTCAGTGTCCATAATATGGCTGGTTTTCCCTTTCTAGTCCGTGATTGTCTGTAAACCCTGTCAGATACGTCTCGTGTCTGAGCCGTGGAATTGCGACTTTGTCTCTGTACTGACGTTTTGCCTGTTTTATTGCTTTATGGAAGGAATAACAACATTGTTTGTATTCGGCCATATTCCAAGTCACCTTGCCATGGTAAAATACTCTTTCAGTTTTGTGCAAATGCTGCCATCTACCCACACTTTCTGGTTTGGGTAGGTTTTAATAGTCACATTGGGTACAACATCTCTATATATTTCCTGATAAACTCAGTCACCGTATCCGTGTATTCGTCAATATTATTTTCAGAGTCCACCCGGAACATATCAAAACAATCTTGAAGCATGGTTTCCGATTGGTCAGACCAGAATTCAATAGTCCGTTGCATGGGTACTTCCTGTTTGAGTTTCTGCGTATAAGAAGGGAGGAGCAAGATGGAGTCGTGATCCGATTTGCCGAAGGGAGGGCGGGGGAGGGCCTTGTAGGAATTTTGAAAAGTTGAGTAGCAGTTGTCCAATGTATTCTCAGAGTGAGTGCTACAGTTAATGTGTTGGTTGAATTTTGGTAGCGTTTACCTTAGATTAGCTTTGTTAAAATCCCCGGCTAAAATAAATGTGGCCTTATGAAATGTGGTTTTCAGTTTGCATAGAGTCCAGTGAATATACAATATGCTATGACTATAACCGAAGAGAATTCTCTTTGGACGTAATACAGTCGGCATTTGATTGCGAGGTATTCTAGGTTTGGTGAACAAAAGAACTTGAGTTTCTGTATGTTATCACAATCACACCATGAGAAGTTAATCATGAAACATACACCCCTGCCCTTCTTCTTCCCGGAGAGATCTTTATTCCTGTCTGCGCGATTCACTGAGAACCCAATTGTTTGGACCGACTCAGACAGAGAGAGACATGTTTCCGTGAAACAGAGTAGGTTACAGTCCCTGATGTCTCACTGGAAGGAGATCCTAGCCCTGAGCTCATGAACTTTATTGTCCAGAGACTGAACATTAGCGAGTAATAGACTCGGAAGCGGTGGGTGGTGTGCGCGCCTCCTGAGTCGGACTAGGAGTCCACTCCAAATACCTCTTCTCCGCCGGTGGTGTTTTGGATCTGCTTCTGGAATCAGTTCAATTGCTCTGGAGGGTACGAACAAAGGATCCAATTAGGGAAAGTCATTTTCCTGGTCGTAATGCTGGTGTTTACCTCCGCTCTGATATCCAAAAGTTATTTCCGGTTGTATGTAATGACACAAAACATTTTCTGGGCTAATAATGTAAGAAATAACACATACAAAAATGAAATACTGCAAAGATGCTTAGGAGCTAGAAGCACGGCTGCCCTGGCTGTCGGCGCCATTTTCACCTGGGAAACTACACAATGTCTTGCTGGTACCTGCACAATGTTATTACAATACATTATTTCGAATACATTATTTTGATACATTGTAAAAAATGCTGTATTTTCCCACAGTCTACCCCAGCCAGGTGCAAATTGGGGGAGGGACCCAACAAATAACCTCCGCTCACAGGCCCTTTGAAATTTTTTTTGCAGAGAGAGAAGCTAGTGTGGAAGAAGCGTCATCCATTTTGGAAGATGAAGAAATTTCAGAATATGAGGATAATGTCTCTGTCAATTCGGAGTCTGACGGTAATTGATATGTCAACATTTAAGTCTTGTTGCGTAAATTTTTATAGCTGTATTGTTTTCAAAAATCCCAATAATGTTGTGAACATTGGGTGAATAACAAAAACACCACACAAGGGTTAAGATTGGTCACTAGTCTCTTTCTCTCCATATCTCTCTTCGCCCTCTCCACGTTGCGCCTAAAAACAGCCATTAGCCGTTGTATATTGATCATATACCACAACACCCTGTGCCTTATTGCTTAAAATCCCATCTCTCTCCCTCCCTCTCTCTCTCTCTCCCTCTCCCTCTCCCTCTCTCTCTCTCTCTCTCTCTCCCTCTCCCTCTCCCTCTCCCTCTCTCTCTGTCTCTCTCTCTCTCTCTCTCGTGTGAAATGTAGGGAATATTTTAAGAAAGGCCAAGATCATCTGTCCATCAGGACTATTGATAACAAAATTACATGGACAGTTTTCAACTGTCCTTTCAGATTAGTGATCATGCATAAGGAACCATTAAATAGCCATACTGAAGTGTAACAATGAGGGAAGGAATTTAATAAGACACCTGCTAAGGTATGACTGCTGTGTGCTGCCCATTTCACTCCCAGGGGGAAATAACCCATTAAGAAACCAAGAGTTGGTCTTTCACATCACTAATCACTCTCTGTCAGGTGGCTCATCTCCATGAAAAGTCACACACACACACACACACACACTGTGGTGATGTCGTGGGACATACAGGGGATATGCAAGTGTTTTCATCACATTTTTCATGTGCAAAGATATAGTCACTTGGTGGACATTCGATGTTGCCATTAAGTCATACATCATCAGATAACACTGGCAATAGGCTAGATGTGTTCCTACCAACCTAAGGATTCATTCATAAGCCCAATGTAGTTATAGCTCAAACATGTTGACTCTCGGGGCTGGTGATCAATAACGGTAGACAATTAAGACATCCTCATGATCTGTGGAGTTCTGGCTTTCGGTGTGAATCAACGTATTCGTTATATATTTAGTTTATGCGTCACAACGCTAATCAGAAAGTAGTTATCAGCCATCTTGAAATGAGGTAATCAGCTCAGCCTGCCCTTATATATTCGTATGTCCAAATATGGTAGTAAGTCACACCAAAGATTTTAAGGCACAGATCAATAGCCAAGAACCTCAGCTTTCCGCAAGACACCCTGCAAACAGCATACAATTAACCACAATATAGCACTTCTCCTATCCCCGACTTTGCATTGGCATATATTTCAAGTTTCTTCTGAAACTCTGCCTTTATGGTACAGTTGAAGTTGGAAGTTTACATTCACTTACGTTGGAGTCATTAAAACACATTTTTCACCCACTCGACACATTTCTTGTTAACAAACTATAGTTTTGGCAAGTTGGTGAGGACATCTACTTTGTGCATGACACATGTAATTTTTCTAACAAATGTTTACATAAAGATTATTTCACTTATAATTCACTGATTCACAATTCCAGTGGGTCAGAAGTTTACATACACTAAGTTGACTGTGGCTTTAAACAGCTTGGAAAATTCCCAAAAATGATGTCATGGCTTTGGAAGCTTCTGATCATTTGAGTCAATTGGACGTGTACCTGTGGATGTATTTCAAAGCCTACCTTCAAACTCAGTGCCTCTTTGCTTGAAATCATGGTTCAATCAAAAGAAATCAGGTAAGACCTCAGAAAAAAAATTGAAGAATGGGAAACGAATATCCAACTAGTCAGTGACAACTATATTGAGTTTGGCATTCATGACAACAATGTCCTGGGATTTCCCACAAAGGCCTGACCTTCTAACTACTATTGTGTGGCTTGTGAGCGGTACAGAGCAATTACATGTGTGTGTTCATTAGAGTCTCGGCTTTCCATAGATGGGTCATACTAGTTTCTAGCTCTAACCATTCAGTCTCTACAGATGTTTTGTTAGAAGGGTTAGCATCCTAGCAATTTCCAAATGCCTGAAGGTACCACGTTCATCTGTACAAACAACAGTACGCAAGTATAAACACCATGGGCCCACGCAGCCGTCTTACCGCTCAGGAAATAGACGCATTCTGTCTCCTAGAGATGAACATACTTTGGTGCGGAAAGTGCAAATCAATCTCAGAACAACAGCAAAGGACCTTGTGAAGATGTTGGAGGAAACAGGTACAAAGTACCTATTTCCACTGTAAAACGAGTCCTATATCGACATAACCTAAAAGGCCACTCAGCAAGGAAGAAGCCATAAAAAAGCCAGACTACGGTTTGCAACTGCACATATGGACAAATATCATACTTTTTGGAGAAATGTTCTCTGGTCTGATGAAACAAAAAATAGAACTGTTTGGCCATCATGACCATCATTATGTTTGGAGGAAAAAGGGGGAAGCTTGCAAGCCGAAGAACACCATCCCAACCGTGAAGCACGAGGGTGGCAGCATCATGTTGTGGGGGTGCATTGCTGCAGGAGGGACTGGTACACTTCACAAAATAGATGGCATCATTAGGAGGGAAAATTATGTGGATATATTGAAGCAACATCTCAAGACATCAGTCAGGAAGTTAAAGCTTGGTCACAAATGGGCTTCCAAATGGACAATGACCCCAAGCATATTTCCAAAGTTGTGGCAAAATGGCTTAAGGGCAACAAATTCAAGGTATTGGCATGACCATCACAAAGCCCTGACCTCAATCCTATAGAAAATGTGTGGGCAGAACTGAAAAAGCGTGTGCGAGCAAGGAGGCCTACAAACATGACTCAGTTACACCAGCTCTGTCAGGAGGACTGAGCCAAAATTCAACGAACTTATTGTGGGAAGCTTGTGGAAGGCTACCTGAAACAATTTAAAGGCAATGCTACCAATTACTAATTGAGTGTATGTAAACTTCTGACCCACTGGGAATGTGATGAAAGAAATAAAACCTGAAATAAATAATTCTCTCTACTTCTTTTCTGACATTTCACTTTGTTAAAATAAAGTGGTGATCCTAATTGACCTAAGACAAGGAATTTTTACACTGATTAAATGTCAGAAATTTTGAAAAACTGAGTTTAAATGCATTTGGCTAAGGTGTATGTAAACTTCCGACTTCAACTGTATATATTATTACTATCTATATATTATTATATCCATACTCAGACACACACTGTCATCCTCTTCTCAGACACACACACTGTCATCCCCTTCTCAGACACACACTGTCATCCCCTTCTCACACACTGTCATCCCCTTCTCACACACTGTCATCCCCTTCTCACACACTGTCATCCCCTTCTCACACACTGTCATCCCCTTCTCAGACACACACTGTCATCCCCTTCTCACACACTGTCATCCCCTTCTCAGACAC
>NC_042982.1:37641907-37689407 GCF_901001165.1 Salmo trutta | reverse complement strand
CCTCTATTTTGCCTATGTATTAATGAAGAAGAGGGGAGGGGAGGAGTGAAGAAGAGTGGGAGGAGAGAGTTGAAGAAGAGGAGGAGGAGAGAAGTGAAGCAGTGTGGAAGAGAGTAGAAAAAAAGCATTTAATCCAGACCCAACCAGACAAATGATGAGTGGTAATGAGATACAATGATCGATCTTCATTTGATTGGATGCTGTCTGGCTCTGACCTTTGTGGCCCAGAACATTCAATCACCTTGAAATGATGGAAGGACAATATATTTCATAATTTCAACCACAACCCTCAACCTTATTCCTAACATGCTGACCAGACCGCACACACACATGCGTAAGCATTCTCCATTGCGCCAACGCGACGCAAGCGTTGTGGTCAGCATGTAACCCCCAAAAAATAACAACAACAACAACAAAAAATGAAGAGAAAAAAAGTTCCTCGCCAAATGTGTCCTTCATTACTTCAGAGTTTTAACCTTCGAACATGAACATCTTGTGACTACTAGATTCTCCTGTGAATCATGTGTAGAATATATGGGAGAGAATGAGTCATTTGCCAACTCTCCAGCCTAGCTGTCAGTGTGTTTATCTGTATGGATGTCAGTGTGTATGTGTGTGTCTGTGCGTGCGGCGTGCGTGTGTGTGTGTTTGTGTGTGGGTGTTGGTGTGCATGCGTGTGTGTGGTTGTGTGCGTGCGTGTGTATGTTTGTGTGTGTGCGTGCGTGTCTGTTTGTGTACGTTTGTGTGCGTGTGTGTGTGTGTGGTTATGTGCGTGCGTGCGTGTGTGTGTGTGTGGTTATGTGTGTGTGTGCGTGCGTGCGTGTGTGTTTGTGTGTGGTTATGTGTGTGCGTGCGTGCGGGTGTGTGTGTGTGTGTGCGTGTCTGTTGTGTACATGCGTGTGTGTGTGTGCGTGCGTGTGTGTTTGTGTGCGTGTGTGTGTTTGTGTGCGTGTGTGTGTTTGTGTACGTGCGTGTGTGTTTGTGTGCGTGTGTGTGTTTGTGTGCGTGCGTGTGTGTGTTTGTGTGCGTGCGTGTGTGTGGTTATGTGCGTGCGTGCGTGTGTGCGTGCTTGTAACCGTATGTGGGCAACAATAAAGCACCACTTCAGGGTCCACAAGGACAGCGCCTGGCCCTCTCTGCTCTCTGATTGGATCGGGACCCTGGGGGCTCCACGCTTCCCTAGGATTGAATAAAGCCCTAGGGGCATCCGATGGAGGGATCGACTCCCCCTCTAGCCCTCCTCTCTCTTTCTCTCTCTCTCTTTTACACAGAAAGAGGGACATTTGGCAACAGATCTCATCCCCCAGAAGACCCTTGAAGACTGAGTGCTTGTTTAAGCCTTGTTTCATCTAGAAGGCTCATCTCTCCTTTCTTACGTTTTCTCTGTTTAATGACTTCCTCTCACTCCCACTAGTACTGCTCGGCCTGAAGGTGGCTCCCTAAGTCACATTTTCTCCTGTGTCTGTATGTGTGTGTGTGTGTGTGTGTGTGTGTGTGTGTGTGTGTGTGTGTGTGTGTGTGTGTGTGTGTGTGTGTGTGTGTGTGTGTGTCTAGTGGGGTATGGTTTAACATTCAGGTATAAACCTGTTTCTTTACGCTTCATGCACACAGACATAGTTACGATAATCGTTGCCATAGGGATGAGTCAATGCATCACCAGAAGAGACAAAGGGGAAATCAGTCACATGCCACATCCCCTGATCCCTATCGCCATGGGGACAAGATCCTAGAGAGACATGGGAAGAGAGAGAGAGTGCGTGTGTGTGAGAGAGAGAGAGAGAGTATGGTTATTCCTTCTCTAATGCTACTTAAGACAGTGGTTCCCATGAGGTGAGGAATGCACAGACATACCACACACACACACACACACACACACACACACACACACACACACACACACACACACACACACACACACACACACACACACACACACACACAGAGACACACCATTGATGGAAGGAGCTCTGGCCTGCAGTCACACTTCAAAGGTCCTCTCCTTGATTGGGACACCTGAGGTTTGAGGGTAAAGGCAGGACAAAGTCTGCAAGAGAGTAAAAGAGGCCTTATCTATTTCATTATTAACTCTCTGTCTGTCCCTTTCATTCTCTCTATACTGCACAGTGGCATTATGCAGGGCCAATGAGTGAAGAGCCAGTGATGACTCGGCATTACATCAGCCTGGTTATGTCATCATGTCAATCAAACATGTCTAGAGATGTCTGTATGTGGACTCATCTTGGATCAGTTCCCTGCTGTCTGTCAGTTGGCTCAGAAGTCTTTAAAGTCTGGTTGGGCCACAGAAGTGATTCCTGATGGCATGGTCAGTTCCATTTTGTAATTTAGGGCTATGTGTGTTTAGGCTGTGTGTGTGTGTGTGTGTGTGCGTATGTGTGTGTGTGTGTGTATGTGTGTGTGTGTGTGTTTGTGTTTGTGTGTTTGTGTTTGTGTGTATGTGTTTTTGTGTATGTGTGTGTGTGTGTGTGTGTGTGTGTGTGTGTGTGTGTGTGTGTGTGTGTGTGTGTGTGTGTGTGTGTGTGTGTGTGTGTGTGTGTGTGTGTGTGTGTGTGTGTGTGTGTGTGTGTGTGTGTGTGTGTGTGTGTGTATGTGAGGGCCAGAATGTAAGTGAGTCATGGTGGCGTGGTAGGCTGTGATCCTGTGTCTTGTCATGGTCAGCGTCTGCATCATCATCACTCGCCAGGTCTGGCGGCCTTCATGTCCTAGAGGATCTTTCAGCAGTCAGGCATCATATTCAGTCACCATCCTCATGGTCACCTCTAACCTCCCATCAGTCTCCAGTCCTCTCAGCTGAGAGAGGAGAGATGTGAGTGGACAGAGGAGGATGACTGAGCCTATACAGTTATATCAGACAATCTGCTTATTAAAGTCACATCTGAACCAGATCATTCCACTGCTATTTTCATCTTAATGTTTGTATTCCTGTAATCCTATGATGTGAAACTGATTTACCTGAATTACTGGTTAATGATACAATAGGCCTACAACTCCACACAGTGACACTTCCATGTGTGATATTACTATTTGGATTATGTCCTGTGTGTTATTGACCACACGGTCCATAGGGTCAGAGGTGAGCGGAGTGGCGGAGTGGCGGAGCGGTTCGTTGGTCAGGTGTCTATTACGGCTAGAAATATACTCGTGAATTTTACATTTTGATTAAATCCCTGTGGGGTTTTCTCCATGTGTCTAATCCAGTTCAACCTCTTAATACACCCTGTCTTCACACTCTCCATCTCTCTCTCTCTCTCTCTCCCCCTCTTTCTCCCTCTCTCGTTTCTCTCTATACTGACGTCAGAGGTATATTTCTTCCAGTGTGTTATTGTCTCTTGAACTTCCTTTCATTGAAGACAAAATATAAACAGCATATCCATATAGTCTCACTCTGTGAAAGAAAATCGAAGTTGGAAATTACTGAGAAATTAGAGAGAGCATTTAAAAATCTATTTGTTTACACAGCCAGACTGTAGGAAGTAAATCAACACAGCCAGACTGTAGGAAGTACATAAACACACAGCCAGACTGTTGGAAGTACATAAACACACAGCCAGACTGTAGGAAGTAAATCAACACAGCCAGACTGTAGGAAGTACATAAACACACAGCCAGACTGTAGGAAGTAAATCAACACAGCCAGACTGTAGGAAGTACATAAACACACAGCCAGACTGTAGGAAGTACATAAACACACAACCAGACTGTTGGAAGTACATAAACACACAACCAGACTGTAGGAAGTAAATCAACACAGCCAGACTGTAGGAAGTAAATCAACACAGCCAGACTGTAGGAAGTACATAAACACACAGCCAGACTGTAGGAAGTAAATCAACACAGCAAGACTGTAGGAAGTACATAAACACACAGCCAAGCATCTAATGGTCTATTTGTTGTTTTCACTAGCATCTTCAGAATGTTGTGTCCTGACAAAAAAAGGCCTTTCTCAGGCTATTTCAAAACATTTAAGTGATTCATATCGCACAATAAGTCAGACACGTCACCTATGAGTACAGTGAGTGAGTGATTGAGTGAGTGAGTGAGTGAGTTTATTTCATGATTACAAAATACACCTAAACCGCAGATATGACCTCTAACGTGGTTAAAGCAGAATGTTCATTCCACATCTGTCCTTAACCTTGTCTTGCCCCTGGGACAAACAGTAGAGAGATCTTTCTTTAAATGTTCCTTTGTGAAGTGCTTTGAACCATGCAAAGAATCATGGGATTACTTGCAGCCCCATCGACCAATCCCAAGTGGCCGTTCTTTCATACGTGCACCGCACCAGAAAGGACACGAATTGAGCTCCCTATTCCCACAATCCTTTTGGAGCTTAAATGGAGCAAGCATATTCTCTGCAGTTTCAAAGTGCAGTGACGTGTATTCATGGATGCCAAGGGAAGCCAGGCTTCCCCAAATATTTGATCAGTAAATAAATGACAATGATAAAATAATGACTCTTTTGTCTCTCTGTGCTTTCATCGTTATCTCTCTATTCGCAGGTGGCTGAATCTCACAGGAGAAATCATCCGAGCGAGAGAGAAACAGCTCCCCTGTATCTGATGCTGTCTGGACCAAAAGATGCTGTCTGGACCAAAAGATGCTGTCTGGACCAAAAGATGCTGTCTGGACCAAAAGAGTATGACATTTTTCCGCTGTAGCATGTGATGCCACTAAGCATTTAGCCGTGTTTCGTTACTGCGTGACTTGTCTTTTTGTTCTCTCAGCCTTATTGTATATCACTGTGGTGTATGAACTAATGGGTTATAGAGCAAACCACGCAATTATCACAACATAGGTTGTAGTATGGCTTCTTTACTTGCTTGGCTTCCTCAGAGATATTACCCATGCTACTGTCAAAGGGACCACTTCCTGGGGAACCATGTATGATTAAGTATCCACTTTTCTTTACAACACCAGCCATGTCTCCTTTTGGAAACGTTTACAGTTCTCCTTACTACACCAGCTTGTCTCCCCAGGGCAGAGCTTCTGCTCTCAGAAATATGAACAGGCCTTGATCTCTGTTATCATTAGTCCGTGTATGTGTGTTTTTCGGTTGGAGTTCATTATAAGGATATTATTAAGAACCTCTCTGTCTGTGAGATACATAAAAAGTGACCTAACCCTGAAGCTGTGCTTTTACACGCAAATATCTCTCTGCATGTTTATTGGCTAATTTGGAAAAATAGGGTGGCGGTCAATCAGTCAGAGCTTCCTGCTACAGTTTATGTCATGACTTCCGCCAAAGTCGGCTCCTCTCCTTGTTCGGGCATTTTTTATGTATCCATTTGTTTTGTCTTGTCCCTGCACACATGGTTTTCATTCCCCAATCAATCTACATGTATTTATTCCTCTCTTCCCCATCATGTCTTTGTGTAAGATTGTTTGTGTTACGTGTTTGTTGTTGACGCACCAGACTGGTTTGTTTTTTCCGTGGTATTTCACGAAGATGTTTATTGTTAAACATAATTCTTGTGACTGTTTTGCGCGTTTTGCACTTTTGCCTCAATAAAGTGTGCGCCTGTTCACAAATCTCTGCTCTCCTGCACCTGACTTCGCTACCAGTACGCACACACCTGACAGTTTATCACAACATATACTGAAGAACTCACATTTCTATCAGCTGTAAAACTTGTCTATTATGTTAATCCAAACAATATGTTTGAGCAAAATGTTCCCCAATATGTCAGTAGTTATTTCACTGACTTCGGTCCAGACTGGACCCAGCTGTTTTCATGTTTGTTTGTTTTCTTCGTTTTCACAGTGGATCCATACCATTTACATTTATTTAGCCTGAGCCTTGGTCCGAAGCGACTCAGCTGTCACAATACATTTCTGTGAGTTAAACAAGATTAACTATAGCTATTTTCCCCCTGCGTCGCTGGAGGTGTAATCAACACAGGGTTTGCTAATTCACCATGGTTACCATTAGTGAACTCTGTCTCAAACGACACGTTATTCCCCCTATAGTGCACCACATGTGGAACACCTATGTGAGAATATGCTATGTGATATTCATTGACTACAGCTCAGCGTTCAACACCATAGTGCCCACAAAGCTCATCACTAAGCTGAGGACCATGGGACTAAACACCTCCCTCTACAACTGGATCCTGGACATTCTGGCCGCCCCAATGTGGTGAGGGTAGGCAACAACACGTCTGCCATGCAGATCCTCAAAACTTGGGCCCCTCAGGGGTGTGTAATTAGTCCCCTCCTGTACTCCCTGTTCACCCACGACTACGTAGCCAAACACAACTCCAACACCATCATTAAGTTTGATGACGACACAACAGTGGTAGGCTTGATCACCGACAACGATGAGACAGCCTATAGGGAGGAGGTCAGAGAACTGGCAGTGTGGTACCAGGAGAACAACCTCTCCCTCAGTGTGATCAAGACAAAAGAGCTGATCCTGGACTGCAGAAAAAGGTGGGCCGAACAGGCCCCGATTAACATCGACGGGGCTGTAGTGTAGCAGGTTGAGAGCTTCAAGTTCCTTTGTGTCCACATCACCAACAAACTGCCATGGTCCAAACACACCAAGACAGTCATGAAGAGGGCACGACAAAACCTTTTCCCCCTCAGGAGACTGAAAAGATTTGGCATGGGTCCCCAGATCCTCAAAAAGTTATACAGCTGCACCATCAAGAGCATCCTGACCGGTTGCATCACCGCCTGGTATGGCAACTGCTCGGCATCTGACCGTAAGGAGCTTCAGAGGGTAGTGTACATCACTGCGGCCAAGCTTCCTGCCATCCAGGACTTATATAATAGGCAGTGTCAGAGGAAAGACCATAAAATTGTCAGAGACTCCAGTCACCCAAGTCATATATTGTTTTCCCTGCTACCGCACAGCAAGCGGTACCGGAGCGCCAAGTCTAGAACCAAAAGGCTCCTAAACAGCCTCTGCCCTCTTCATGACTGTCTTGGTGTGTTTGGACCATGGCAAGCTATTAGACTGCTGAACAATGAATCAAACAGCCACCGGACTATCTACATTGACACTCCCTCCCCCCTCCATTTGTTTTGTACACTGCTGCCACTCACTGTTTATTATCTATGCATAGTCACTTCACCCATACCTACATGTACAAATTACCTCTAACCTGTACCCCTGCACACTGACTCGGTACCGGTACCCCCTGTATATAGCCTCCACACTGACTCGGTACCGGTAGCCCCTGTATATAGCCTCCACATTGACTCTGTACCGGTACCCCCTGTATATTGCCATGTTATTGTTATGTTATTATGTTACTTTTTGTTATTTTTTATTTTTTACTTTAGTTTATTTGGTAAATTTTTTCTTAACTCTTCCTGAACTGCACTGTTGGTTAAGGGCTTGTACTCTAAGTAAGCATTTCATGGTAAGATCCACACCTGAATTCGGCTCATGTGACAAATAAAGTTTGATTTGATTTGATGTGTAGAATCTTAATTTGACCAGTTTTTCACAGCAGGAAAATAACCCTGCAGCAACAAGAAATGTGTGGATTATAATGTGGATTATAATTAATAGACATTTTTGTAGGGGTTGATACATTTTTTGTTTTGGCAGTTCAAGTCAGTGGAAATAACACATTTTAGAAGTATTTTTAAATCTCAAATAAACTACAAGTTTGCATTTCCTGCAACAACAGGGTAATCAAATTAAGATCTTACATCTATACTGTGACACCAGCCTTCGCTTTGGCTCCCCCTCCTGTCCAGCTCAGGCGTTCGGCGTCGCCGGCCTTCTAGCTGCTGCCGAACTTGCTGCTGGCAAACGCCCTTCACTCATCAACCCCGGACTTGTCTCGTTATCATTACACACACCTGGTTCCAATCCCCACTCTATCACTGTCTATATATACTCCCTCTGTCATTTGTCTTTGTCGGTCATTGTAAATCTCTCCTACTATTTCAGGAGTACTTTATTATTTTGCACTTTGGGTTTTGTCCCGCTTTTATATATATAGTGCTTTAATAAACTCAGTAGTTGTAAACCTGCGACTGACTCCTGCCTACTCCACTCTACACATGTGACATATACGTACAGTATCAGTCAAACGTTTGGACACACCTACTCATTCAAGGGTTTTTCTTTATTTTTACTATTTTATACATTGTAGAATAATAGTGAAGACATCAAAACTATGAAATAACCTATAATGAATCATGTAATAACCCCAAAATTGTTAAACAAATAAAACATTTTATATTTCAGATTCTTCAAAGTAGCCACCCTTTGCCTTGATGACAGTTTTGCAGACTCTTTGCATTATCTCAACCAGCTTCATGAGGTAGTAACCTGGAATGCATTTCAATTATCAGGTGTGCCTTGTTAAAAGTTAATTTGTGGAATTTCTTTCTTTATTTATGCATTTGAGCCAATCAGTTGTTTTGTGGCAAGGTGGGGGGGTATACAGAAGATAGCCCTAACAACCAAGTCCATATTATGGCAAGAACAGCTCAAATAAGCGAAGAGAAATGACAGTCCACCAATACTTTAACCTGTTGGGGATAGGGGGCAGTTTTTGCACGGCCGGATAAAAAACGTACCCGATTTAATCTGGTTACTACTCCTGCCCAGTAACTATAATATGCATATAATTGATTGGATAGAAAACAACCTAAAGTTTCTAAAACTGTTTGAATGGTGTCTGTGAGTATAACAGAACTCATTTGGCAGGCCAAAACCTGAGAAGATTCCAAACAGGAAGCGCTCTCTCTGACTTTTTCTTGGCCTTCTTGATCATCTCTAACCAAAACAGGGGATCTCTGGCATGACGTGACATTTTCTAACGCTCCCATAGGCTCTTTTTCGCATTTTGTAAGTGGTCGATCTGAGGACAATGAGACTGGAGGCGCGTGCACGAGCCGACACCATGTTTACTTTCTCTCTCTTTGAACGAAAACAACGACTCCAGGTCGTAATATTATCGCTTTCTTACAAGAAAAATAGCATAAAAATTTATTTTTAACAGCGTTTGACATGCTTCGAAGTACGGTGATGGAATATTTTGAATGTTTTTGTCACGAAACGCGTCGGGCGCGTCACCCTTCTTTACCCTTCGGATAGTGTCTTGAACGCACGAACAAAACACCGCTATTTGGATATAACTATGGATTATTTGGAACCAAACCAACATTTGTTATTGAAGTAGAAGTCCTGGGAGTGCATTCTGACGAAGAACAGCAAAGGTAATCAAACTTTTCTAATAGTAAATCGGAGTTTGGTGAGTACCACACTTAGTGGGTGTCAAAATAGCTAGCCTGTGATGGCCGGGCTATCTACTCAGAATATTGCAAAATGTGCTTTCACCGAAAAGCTATTTTAAAATCGGACATAGCGAGTGCATAAAGGAGTTCTGTATCAATAATTCTTAAAAGAATTGTTATGTTTTTTGCGAGCGTTTATCGTGAGTAACCGGAAGTGTTCGGTGGGAATGCTAGTCACATGCTAGTCACATGCTAATGTAAAAAGCTGGTTTTTGATATAAATATGAACTTGATTGAACAAAACATGCATGTATTGTATAACATAATGTCCTAGGCTTGTCATCTGATGAAGATCATCAAAGGTTAGTGCTGCATTTAGCTGTGGTTTGGGTTTATGTGACATTATATGCTAGCTTGAAAAATGGGTGTCTGATTATTTCTGGCTGGGTACTCTGCTGACATAATCTAACGTTTTGCTTTCGTTGTAAAGCCTTTTTGAAATCGGACAGTGTGGTTAGATTAATGAGAGTCTTGTCTTTAAAATGGTGTAAAATAGTCATATGTTTGAGAAATTGAAGTAATAGCATTTCAAAGGTATTTGAATATTGCGCCACGGGATTACACTGGCTGTTGAGTAGGTGGGACGCAAGCGTCCCACTGGCCCAGAGAGGTTAAGTGTTCAGATTTAAAATAAATTCAAGATGAACACATACCACGCTGCACCTTGGTCTACTCCTTTTGACGATCGTTACAGACCTGGCCTCCACCATCACCCAACCTCAATGCAATTGAGATGGTTTGAGATGAGTTGAGCCACAGAGTGAAGGAAAAGCAGCCAACAACTGCTCAGCATATATGGGAACTGTCACGAGTTACTGGGAGTGGTGGTAGAGTCAAGCGCAGAGAGCAGTGGTGAAGATAAACGACCTTAATTCTTCGAGGCACAAAACGGTCAACGCGAAAACCAACGGGCGCGTAAAACAAATGACCAACCCAATACAACAGGCAAAACAGTCTGGAGAGAGAATAACAATCGTAAGCCAGCACATCCAAAAATAAACACAACAGTAAACGTAATCCCGCACAAACCTGGGCGGGCTAAGCAGGCTTAAATAAAAGACAAATCAAGAACACAAAAGGGAACAGGTGCAACCAATAAGACTAAACAAACAGAAAAGGAAAAAGGGATCAGCGGTGGCTAGTAGGCCGGTGACGACGACCGCCGAGCACCGCTCGAGCAGGCAGGGGAGCCACCTTCGGTGGGATTCGTGACAGGAACTCCTTCAAGAATGCTGGAAAATCATTCCAGGTGAAGCTGGTTTGAGCGAATGCCAAGAGTGTGCAAAGCTGTCAACAAGGCAAATTGTGGCTACTTTGAAGAATCTAAAATCTAAAATATATTTTGATTTGTTTAACCAGTTTTTGGTTACTACATGATTCCATATGTGTTATTTCATAGTTTGATTTCTTCACTATTATTCTACAATCTAGAAAATAGTGAAAATAAAGAAAAACCCTTCAATTAGCAGGTTTGTCCAAACAATTTACTGGTACTGTATATGACTAACTTTTCTTGGACTTTTTCAGTACGTTACAATTATGAGAACTATATAATATTCAACATAATGACCATTCACTCTCAATAGGTGCTGTTGTTTTGAAAATCATTATTGTCTGCAAAGACTGTGCAAATGAGTTTGTTCATTAGCAGCTATTTGCAGAGATTCCAGTGATATGCGATGTCTAGCATCTCTGTGGTCTACGTTGAAACATCTCTCAAACACTCTGCTGAAAGGAAGGACAACAACCCCATGAGCACAGAATACTTAACTAAACAGGATACATTAACAACGAAAGGAAGTTATTGAGGAAATAAACACTTAAATATCCAACCTTGTCTAGCCTAGTCTAAGTACCGTAAGATAAAATATACATCTGAGTGCAACTATATAAATGATTGAAATAGGCAATTTAGTACTACTTTACATCATCAAGTTGAATACTTAAAGTGGCAATCTGTGAATGCTACATCTGTTTTGGGACTTATAAATCAATGATATATACTTATTGGTTCTTTAAGAATATAACTTATAAATGCATTACGAGCTTAGTTCAGTGTCGTTCGTAGCACATCTGAACCAAAAATATAAACTGCTTTTACTCCATTGTTTGTAAACGATTCATTTGTAATTAAACACTGTATAGCCTCAAAACATGGTTAAAACTGTCATTTTGATCTCATGGATGAGCAGTCCTTGGATCCATAACTCTGTCTATGAATTTGAGAGTGGTAACATTTCTCCAATCTCATCCCTTAGCTATTTACCAAAGCATTGGAGGGCTGACTTCTTTGTTATTGTTTAAACTGTAGATTGCCTCTTTAAGGTCATGTATTATGATACTTGTCACAAAAACCTCTTAGAGCATTACAACTGTGTCTGAGATCCCTCCTTCCTGTAGTGTGTCGGTGGAGTGGTGGAGTGGTAGAGGGGGTATGATAAGGGGCTGTTACAGCAGGGGGTCAGGTTACTTTGGAAGGGTGTAGGAGATATGATATGGGGCTGTTACAGCAGGGGGTCAGTTTACTTTGGAAGGGTGTAGGAGATATGATATGGGGCTGTTACAGCAGGGGGTCAGGTTACTTTGGAAGGGTGTAGGAGATATGATATGGGGCTGTTACAGCAGGGGGTCAGGTTACTTTGGAAGGGTGTAGGAGATATGATAAGGGGCTTTTACAGCAGGGGGTCAGGTTACTTTGGAAGGGTGTAGGAGATATGATATGGGGCTGTTACAGCAGGGGGTCAGGTTACTTTGGAAGGGTGTAGGAGATATGATATGGGGCTGTTACAGCAGGGGGTCAGGTTACTTTGGAAGGGTGTAGGAGATATGATATGGGGCTGTTACAGCAGGGGGTCAGGTTACTTTGGAAGGGTGTAGGAGATATGATATGGGGCTGTTACAGCAGGGGGTCAGGTTACTTTGGAAGGGTGTAGGAGATATGATATGGGGCTGTTACAGCAGGGGGTCAGGTTACTTTGGAAGGGTGTAGGAGATATGATATGGGGCTGTTACAGCAGGGGGTCAGGTTACTTTGGAGGAGTAGAGTAGGTATGATATGGGGCTGTTACAGCTTTCATGGGACTGATTACTCATTTCCATGGGCATTATCCTGTCATTATCCCAACTGGTATGAGTCGGTAGACTATAGAGAAGAATTTGGATATTTCCCAAATTACACCCTGTTCTCTACACATTCCACTACTTTTAAGCATTGCCCTATCTAACCTCATCAAAAGTAGTGCACTATGTAGGGAATATATGAGACCTCAGGATAAGACCCAGATGTAGACAGTTCGAATCACAGATGTTTATTAACAAAACAGGGGGCAGGCAGACGACAGGTCAACCGCAGGCGGAGGTCAGTAATCGAGGGCAGAGTCAGAAAGGTACGGAACGGCAGGCAGGCTCATGGTCAAGGCAGACAGAGGTCAGTAATACATGGCAGTGTCAGACAGGTACAGAACGGCAGGCAGGCTCAGGGTCAGGGCAGACAGAGTGGTAAAAACTGAAAATCTAGAAAAACAAGAGGTAGAGAGAAAACAGGAGTATGGGAAAAACACGCTGGTAGGTTTGAGGAGACAAGACGAGCTGGCAACAGACAAACAGAAAGCAAATGCATAAATGCACAGGGGATAATGGGGAAAATGAGCGACACCTGGAGGGGTTGGAGACAAGCACAGGACAGGCAAAACAGATCAGGGTGTGACGGAATAGGGTTTCATTTGGGACTCAACCTAGGACTTTTGGCATGTTGTTAAAGGTAATGAGAAGATAATGGCAAAATAGTTTTGTTTTCTTTGCTATATTTATGCAAATTTCCCATCCCTAAGCAATGTGCTTTTCTGGGCAACAGAAGGCGCTCTGAAATCCATCCTCAGTGTTAGATGCTCAGACAGACATCTCTGTCCTCCTGTCCAATATGACATGTACAGGTGTTTGGTAGATTGTTGTTTTGGAAAGTTTTGAAAGTCTTTTGAAAAAAAATGTAATTTCTAGCTAGCTAGCTTTTGCGTTTGGATCCCGCGACGCGGTTGGCATCAGTTGCTGGGACCAGTTTCTATACGGACATCAACAACCACACACACTTTAGATTACAAAACACCCAGAGCCATTTATTTAGATGGCTCTATAAATATCCTTTTGTTGGTTCAAATCGATGTATTAATGCATCAGTAAACCGTGCTACTTTCATGTCCTTCCCACGTCCTTCCCATGTCCTTCCTCATGTCCTTCCTCATGTCCTTCCTCATGTCCTTCCTCATGTACTTCCTCATGGGATTCCTCAAGTCAAGTCAAATTTATTTATATAGCCCTTCGTATATCAGCTGAAATCTCAAAGTGCTGTACAGAAACCCAGCCTAAAACCCCAAACAGCAAGCAATGCATGTGAAAGAAGCACGGTGGCTAGGAAAAACTCCCTAGGAAAAACTCCTGAGAAAGGCCAAAAACCTAGGAAGAAACCTAGAGAGGAACCAGGCTATGAGGGGCTGCCAGTCCTCTTCTGGCTGTGCCGGGTGGATATTATAACAGAACATGGTCAAGATGTTAAAATGTTCATAAATGACCAGCATGGTCAAATAATAATAATCAGAGTAGTTGTCGAGGGTGCAACAAGCACGTCCGGTGAACAGGTCAGGGTTCCGTAGCCGCAGGCAGAACAGTTGAAACTGGAGCAGCAGCATGGCCAGGTGGACTGGGGACAGTAAGGAGTCATCATGCCAGGTAGTCCTGAGACATGGTCCTAGGGCTCAGGTCCTCCGAGAAAAAGAAAGAAAGAGAGAAAGAGAGAATTAGAGAGAGCATATTTAAATTCACACAGGACACCGGATAAGACAAGAGAATACTCCAGATGTAACAGACTGACCCTAGCCCCCCGACACATAAACTACTGCAGCATAAATACTGGCGGCTGAGACAGGAGGGATCAGAAGACACTGTGGCCCCATCCGATGATACCCCCGGACAGGGCCAAACAGGGCCAAACAAATTCCTCATGTGTTTCCTCATGTCCTTCGTCATGTCCTTCCTCGTGTCCTTCCTCATGTCCTTCCTATTGTCCTTCCTCATGTCCTTCCTCGTGTCCTTAATCATGTCCTTCCTCATGTCCTTCCTATTGTCCTTCCTCATGTCCTTCCTCATGTCTTTCCTCGTTTCCTTCCTCATGTCCTTCCTCGTGTCCTTCCTCATGTCCTTCCTCATGTCCTTCCTCATGTCCTTCCTCATGTCCTTCCTCATGTCCTTCCTCATGTCCTTCCCCATGTCCTTAATCATGTCCTTCCCCACGTCCTTCCTCAGGTCCTTCCCCATGTCCTTCCCCACGTCCTTCCTCATGTCCTTCCTCGTGTCCTTCCTCATGTCCTTCCTCATGTCCTTCCTCATGTCCTTCCTCATGTCCTTCCTCATGTCCTTCCCCATGTCCTTAATCATGTCCTTCCCCACGTCCTTCCTCAGGTCCTTCCCCATGTCCTTCCCCACGTCCTTCCTCATGTCCTTCCTCATGTCCTTCCTCATGTCCTTCCTATTGTCCTTCCTCATGTCCTTCCCCATGTCCTTAATCATGTCCTTCCCCACGTCCTTCCTCAGGTCCTTCCCCATGTCCTTAATCATATCCTTCCTCATGTGTTTCCTTATGTCCTTTCTCATGTCCTTCCTCATGTGAATCCTCATGTCCTTCCCCATTTCCTTCTTCATGTCCATCCTCATGTCTTTTCTCATGTCCTTCCATGAGGAATCCCATGAGGAATCCCATGAGGGAGTCCTCCTGTCCTTCCTAATGTCCTTCCTCATGGGATTCCTCATGTGAATCCTCATGTCCTTCCCCATTTCCTTCTTCATGTCCATCCTCATGTTCTTCCTAATGTCCTTCCTCATGTGTTTCCTAATGTTCTTCCTTATGGGATTCCTCATGTCCTTCCTCATGTGAATCCTCATGTCCTTCCCCATTTCCTTCTTCATGTCCATCCTCATGTTCTTCCTAATGTCCTTCCTAATGTTCTTCCTCATATCCTTCCTCATGTCCTTCCTCCTGTCCTTCCTCCTGTCTTTTCTCATGTCCTTCCCCATGTCCTTCCTCATGTCCTAGAAAAACAAACACAGGCAGGCACATGCCCCCACACACACACACACACACACACACACACACACACACACACACACACACACACAATAACTTTTCTCTGTAGTTCTCTCTCTTCCAAGGTCCCCTCCTATATTCATTATAGTGTTTTATGTTCTGTTTCCTCGAATTGTCTCTTCAGATAAAGTGAACAGAAAAATGAATGATCCTGACCTCACCTGTCCCTGAGTTACAATAGGTAAAGTAGAGAGTGGGAGTTAAGCCTTCCCCATGAACCAAACAAGTGTGCTCGCATACTCCCTTTACAGACCTTTGTCCATCTTGTGACGCCATAGCATCAAAATAGTCAGAATTAATGTAAGATAACTCAAGAAGTCTGTCATTAATTTTGACATTTTGACATTGTACTTAGTAGCACAATTTTACATCTAACTAAGATGTTCAGTGCAGGACTTCTCAATAGAAAACATTTGCATGAAAATGATTAGTCTCTCGTTGAACGACAATAAAGAATTAATTGAAAAATCCCTCCTGTAACCAATCAACAACGAATGGGCATAGACTTCGACTACCGACTTTGGACTGCCTTGAGAATAAATGTTGTGTGTACGAACAGCCGAAAAACCCTTGCCGAAGACCAGAACTGTCACAATGGGTGGCTTGAGGAATCAGGAGAGGTGGAGTCAGGCGCAGGAGACAGATGATTCCGGGAATAAACTTTTAATAAATATTCACACAGAAAAAATGAAAAGAACGGAGTGCAGGGTGTGCTAAATAAAAGACACCACCCTCTTACGAACGATAACCAGGGACGCAGCCCAAATACAATACTTCGTAATCCCAAGAGGGAAAAACACAGATCCTCATAACCAACATACAACCCTGACAACAAACAATCCCGCACAAACCACAAACTTAACTAGCTAGCCTAAATACCCCTCCCCACTAACAACTAATACAAAACAGGTGCGTAAATATCCTAGGCCTAACTAACAGAATGTGAAACATAGAACAGTGGCAGCTAGTAAGCCGGCGACGACGACCGCCGAACGCCGCTCGGGCGAGGAGGGGTGCCACCTTCCGTAGGTGTCGTGACAGTACCCCCCCCTGACGCGCGGCTCCCGCAGCTCGCCGACGCCGGCCTCGAGGACGCCCCGGAAGACGAGGCGCAGGGCGATCCGGACGGAGGCAGTGGAAGTCCTGGATTAGTGTAGGGTCCAATATGTCCCCCACCGGTACCCAGCATCTCTCCTCCGGGCCGTACCCCTCCCAGTCCACGAGGTACTGCAGACCCCTCACCCAGCGCCTGGAGTCCAAGATGGACCGGACTGTATACGCACGCCGGGGGCCCCTCGATGTCCAGGGGGTTCAGAGGGACCTCCAGCACCTCATCTTCCTGCAGCGGACCAGCTACCACCGGCCTGAGGAGAGACACATGAAACGAGGGGTTAATACGATAAAAAGAAGGAAGTTGTAACCTGTAACACACCTCGTTTATTCTCCTCAGGACTTTAAATGGCCCTACAAACCGTGGACCCAGTTTCCGGCAGGGCAGGCGGAGGGGCAGGTTCCGGGTCGAGAGCCAGACTCTCTCCCCTGGGGTAAACACTGGGGCCTCACTGCGGCGACGGTCCGCGCTCTTTTTTTGTTGTCCCCTGGCCCGTTCCAGTGACTCCTTGATGGCGTTCCAGGTTTCCCTTGAGCGCTGGACCCAGTCCTCTACCGCAGGGGCCTCCGTCTGGCTCTGATGCCAGGGCCCCAGGACCGGCTGATAACCCAACACACATTGGAAAGGTGACAGATTGGTCGAGGAGTGGCGAAGAGAGTTCTGAGCTAACTCGGCCAACGGCACGAACCTCGCCCACTCCCCTGGCCGGTCCCGGCAGTAGGACCGCAGAACCCTGCCCACATCCTGGTTTATCCTCTCAACCTGCCCATTACTTTCGGGGTGAAAACCTGAGGTCAAACTGACCGAGACCCCTAGTCGGTCCATAAATGCACGCCACACCCGGGACATGAACTGGGGTACTCGATCCGAAACGATGTCCTCAGGCTTCCCGTAGTGCCGGAAAATGTGGGTGAATGCTTCCGCGGTCTGCAGGGCTGTAGGAAGACCGGGTAAAGGGAGCAGACGGCAGGACTTAGAAAACCGGTCCACAACGACCAGGATCGCGGTGTTAGCCTGGGACGGCGGGAGATCGGTGAGGAAATCCACCGCCAGGTGGGACCATGGTCGCTGTAGAACCGGGAGGGGCTGTAATTTCCCTCTAGGTAAATGCCTAGGATCCTTACTCTGGGCGCACACCGAACAAGAGGAGACATAGCGCCCTACGTCCTTCCCCAAGGTGGGCCACCAGTATTTCCCACTAAGACCACGCACTGTACGCTCAATCCCCGGGTGACCCGAGGAGGGTAGCGTGTGCACCCACCGAATCAACCGATCGCGGACACCGAGCGGGACGTACTTACGACCCACGGGACACTGAGGAGAAGTGGGTTCCGCCCATAACGCTCGCTCAATATCCGCATCCACCTCCCAGACCACCGGTGCCACCAGGCAGGAGGCTGGAAGTATGGGGGTGGACTCGGTAGACCGTTCCGTGGGGTCATGGAGACGAGATAGTGCGTCGGCCTTAGTGTTCCGGGAACCTGGGATGTACGAGATTGTGAACTGAAATCTCATAAAGAACATCGCCCACTTGGCTTAACGAGGGTTCAGTCTCCTCGCCGCCCGGATCTACTCCAGGTTACGGTGGTCGGTCCAGATGAGAAAAGGGTGACGCGCCCCCTCAAGCCAATGTCTCCACACCTTCAGGGCTTTTACCACAACCAGCAACTCCCTGTCCCCCATGTCATAGTTAGACTCCGCCGGACTCAACTTCTTAGAGAAGAAAGCGCAGGGGCGAAGTTTCGGTGGCGCACCCGAGCGTTGTGATAGCACAGCTCCCACCCCAGCCTCGGACGCGTCCACCTCTACTATGAATGGCAAAGAGGGATCCGGATGCACCAGCACCGGCGCATCGGTGAACAGAGCCTTCAGACGACTAAAGGCCCTGTCCGCCTCCGCCGACCACCGCAGCCGCACCGGGCCCCCCTTCATCAGTGAGGTAATGGGAGCCGCAACCTGCCCAAAGCCCCGGATAAACCTCCGATAGTAGTTGGCAAACCCCAAGAATAGCTGCACCTCCTTCACCGTGGTGGGAGTCGGCCAATTACGCATGGCCGAAATGCGGTCACATTCCATCTCCACCCTGGACGTCGAAATGCGATATCCCAGGAAAGAGACAGCTGGTTTGGAGAACTCACATTTCTCCGCTTTGACGTATAGGTCATGCTCCACCAGTCGTTCAAGCACTTTACGCACCAGAGACACATGCTCGGCGCGTGTAGCGGAGTAGATCAGAATATCATCGATGTACACCACCACACCCTGACCAAGCAGGTCCTGGAGAACCTCGTTCACAAAGGATTGAAAGACGGCGGGAGCATTCTTTAACCCATACGGCATGACGAGGTACTCATAATAGCCAGATGTGGTACTAAATGCAGTTTTCCACTCGCCCCCCCCCCCCTCAGAAACGCACCAGATTTTATGCACTCCTGAGATCTAACTTCGTGAAGAAGCGCGCCCCGTGAAATAACTCTATCGCCGACGCGATGAGAGGTAGCGGGTAACTGAAACCCACCGTGATGGCATTTAGACCTCTATAGTCAATGCACAGGCGCAGACCCCCCTCCTTCTTCTTCACAAAGAAGAAGCTCAAGGAGACGGGTGAGTTAGATGGCCGAATGAATACCTGCCTCAAGGATTCAGTGACGTATGTCTCCATAGCCACTGTCTCCTCCTGAGACAAGGGATACACGTGACTAAGGGGAAGTGCAGCGCCTACCTGGAGGTCTATCGCACAGTCTCCTCGTCGATGAGGTGGTAATTGGGTCGCCTTCGTTTTACTGAAGGCGATAGCCAAATCGGCATACTCTGAGGGAATGTGCACGGTAGAGACATGCTCTGGACTCTTCACCGTAGTCGCACCAACGGAAACCCCTATGCATCTGCCCAAGCACTCCCTTGAACACCCCTTAAGAGCCCTCTGTCTCCACAAAATCTTAGGGTTGTGAGTGGCTAGCCAGGGGATCCCTAGTACCACCGGAAACGCAGAGGAATCAATGAGGAAGAGATTGATACTCTCCTCATGACCCCCCTGCATTACCATTACCAGAGGCACGGTAACCTCCCTGACCAGACCGGACCCTAGTGGTCGACTGTCTAAGGCATGCACGGGGAAGGGTTGGCCCAGCTGAACCAAGGGAATCCCTAACTTAGTGGCGACCCCACGGTCCATAAAACTCCCGGCCGCGCCTGAATCGACTAGCGCCTTAAGCCGGGAGTGAGGGGAAAAAACGGGAAAGGACATTAATGCATACATGTGACTGACAGGGGGGTCTGGGTGAGGCTGGTGCTGACTCACCTGAGGTGTCAAAGAAGTGCTCTGCCTGTCATCTAGACTCCCGGGTGAGCTCCTCCAGCAGCCCCCCCTATCTCCATAGGCGTGGGAGCAGGAGGACTAGGAGGTGGAATGAGCAGGGCCCGGTTCGGACGCCCGCGTGCGGCCAGCAATTTGTCCAAACGGATCGACAGGTCAATCAGCTGGTTCAGGGAGACTGTAGTGTCCCTACATGCTAACTCCCGGCGGACATCCTCCCTCAAACTACACCTGTAGTGATCTATAAGGGCCCTCTCTTCCACCCCGCTCCAGCAGCCAGGGTCCGTAACTCAAGAGAAAAGTCCTGCGTGCTCCTCGTCTCCTGTCTCAGGTGGAACAGCCGCTCCCCCGCCGCTCTCCCCTCCGGGGGATGATCGAACACTGCCCGGGAGCGACGGGTGAACTCCGGGTAGTTGTCCCTGGCTGAGTCCGGGTTATTGTCCCAGATGGTGTTGGCCCATACCAGGGCTCTACCCGTGAGACACGAGACGAGGACGCTGACACTCTCCTCCTCCGAGGGAGGAGGCCGGACGGTCGCTAGGTATAACTCCAGCTGGAGTAGGAACCCCTTACACCCAGCGGCCGTGCCATCGTACTCCCTGGGAGGGGAGAGTTTAACCCCGCTGGCACTGGGTGCTGTAGGTGCTGGTTGGGGTGCAGGCTGTTGAACCGGCTGGTTAGTGGGGCCGGAAGCGCTTCGGTCCCATCTCTCTAGGCGCGCCAGCACCTGGTCCATGGCAGTACACAGACGGTGGAGGAGGGTGGAGTGTTGGTCAATCCGCTCTTCCATAGATGGGGCTGGCGCTGAAGCTCCTGCTGACTCCATAGTTGGTGCGGGATTTTGTCACAATGGGTGGCTTGAGGAATCAGGAGAGGTGGAGTCAGGCGCAGGAGACAGATGATTCCGGGAATAAACTTTTAATAAATATTCACACAGAAAAAATGACTACGCAGCGTACTTTGGATCATACATTGGGATTGCCGGGCTGTGCCCCATGCGTTTTGAATTTTGGAGTTGTTCTCCTATCGTGTGTTTTGCGCACCCTGCCTTGTGGCTATCTTATTTATACCGTGTTTAATAAAACATCTGTGTTAACGGACCTCAGTCTCCTGCACTTGACTCTGCCCCTTTCCTGCTACCAAGGATATCGTTGACAGATTAACTGTTTATAATTGCGTGATTAAATGAATCAAGCAATGAATCAAGCAATTATTAACTCATTAACCTGGGGCACCATGAGAAAATTAGTTTTATTGAGGTTCTATTTCTCAAATTAACTCAAAGAATATCAGAATATCGATTTTACAACAGTCGCTAAATTAATCAATTTCCTCCAATGTCTCATTTCTGAACGTCGCATAATCCGGGAATATGTACGAACCCGGGCTTCACCAATGAGTTTACCACACCAATCTTAGTTGATTATTTATTTACTAACAAGCTAAAATGATGATAAAAAATACACATACACAAAACACAGTCTAGGCTACACGAGAGAAATATACATTTGGGTTCATTTGACAGCTATGCTTATTTAAAACCTAGCCTTGCCCCGAACTGCCGCTCTTATGGGTCAGAATATAATGATGTAATTAGGTGTTGGAGGTCTCAGATGGGGCGTCCCGCGTGGCTCGTTTAGGCTTCTCAATGACGCACTGCTCCGACACAACTCTCTGGTTGTCCTCACGATGTCAGTGTCCCTTTTGGCTTAGTGGTCTGATTCCTCATCCTTGCTTTGATAGGGTCGTCTGAGGACAGACAGCTCTGTAGCTCAGAGCTCACAGCGTAGGAATGAAATAGCGTAGATACCACGATTCGATGAAGAATGGAGGCTAGGTGGTTCGGCTTGAATTCACCCGCTTAGACACAGCTACTCATCCGTAGCTTGGGTAGAAAAAGATTTCTTTGTCTTCAAACTTTGTGTTGCGTTTTGGGGTTCGTTGACCATTCAGACCGTGGCTGCAGCCTGGGGTCAGAAGTCTGATATGTTAATTCTTCAGTCCCATGTCTTATACCTTCTGGTCAGAAGTGGGCGTAACCGCCTTTATGGCCTAGATTTGACTCAAATCCAATTTTAGACACTAACTTCACATCTCATCTTTACCAAAACATTCTCTTTGATTTGGATATTTTCCACACAACGTACAATGTATAAACATCAGGCCTAGATTGGGAAAACTCTTAAAGGTACAATGTTTTCATAATAACGTCATCTGTTAACCTTTAATAATAAAACAAAAATGACATACATTTTCATATTCCATCTATCGTTATGACCACCGTTGTGGCTGACGGAAACCATTGTTCCAAAGTCCCTTTATTGCATGTTTAATGATCTGAGGCCAGTTCTCCATAGTGAGGACAAAGGAATTTCTCTGTGGCCTAAGACTATCATGGGCGTGAGAGGTCATAAAACCCTACCATCTTCAGACCCCTAGATCTCTCCTCCTCTGTTGGGGGTTGAGATATACCCTGTAGGATTGTGGTCTCCTCTAACCTGACCTGATCAGGACAGTCATGACACAACAAACAATCCCGCACAAACCACAAACCTAATGTAACGACTGCCGTGAGAGAGAGTGGACCAAAACGCAGCGGAGTTAGTGTTCGTCATATTTAATTGAGAAAGAACACTATACAAAAACAAAACAAAAAACTGACAGCCAAACAGTCCTGTCAGGTGAAACACAATGACAGAAACAATTACCCACAAAACCCCAACGGAAAAACATGCACTTATGTGTGACTCCCAATCAACAACAACGAACTTCAGCTGTGACTGATTGGGAGCCACACACGGCCCAAAACAAAGAAATACAAAAACATAGAAAAAGAACATAGAACGCCCACCCAATGTAACACCCTGGCCTAACCAAAATAAAGAACAAAAACCCCTCTCTATGGCCAGGGCGTTACAGTACCCCCCCCCCCCAAGGTGCGGACTCCGGCCGCAAAACATAACACTGAAGGGGGGGTCAGGGTGGGCCTTCTTACACCGGCGGCTCAGGTGCGGGACGTGGCCTCCGCCCCACCCTTGGCGTCGCCCTCTTAGGTGGCGCACCTGGCCGCGCCGAAGGTCTGGTGGGCGACCCTGACTTCGCCCAGCTGGCGGGCGACCCTTGTTGCGCCCAGCTGGTGGACGACCCTGGCTGCGCCCGGCTGGCGGGCGGCGATGGCTGTGCCCGGCTGGCGGGTGTCCCTTGCTGCGCCCGGCTGGCGGCGATGGCTTCGCCCGGCTGGCGGGCGGCGATGGCAGATCCGGACAGGCGGGCCACCCTGGCAGATCCGGACAGGCGGGCCATTCTGGCAGCTAAGGACAGGCGGGCCACTCTGACAGCTCCGAACAGGCGGGCTGCTCTGGCGGCGCCTGACTGGCGGGCGGCTCTGGCGGCTCCTGACTGGCGGGCGGCTGTGGCGGCTCCTGACTGGCGGGCGGCTCTGGCGGCTCCTGACTGGCGGGCGGCTGTGGCGGCTCCGGACTGGCGAGACCCACTGGAGGCCTAGTCCTGGGAGGTGGCACAGGACGGACCAGGATGGGGAGACCCACTGGTGGCCTGGTCCTAGGAGGAGGCACAGGACGGAGCGGGTCCAGAAGACGCACTGGAGGTCTAGAGCGCACGGCCTGCACAACCCGTCCTGGCTCGATGCCCAACCTCCCCCGGCAGATGTTAGGAGCTGGGATGTAGCGCACCGGGCTCTCCACGCGTACTGGGGACACCGTGCGCTTTACCGCATAACACTGTGTCTGACCAGTACTGCGCTGCCTCCTGTAAGCACGGGGAGCTGGCTCAGGTCTCCAACCTGACTCAGGTCTCCAACCTGACTCTGCCACACTCCCCGTGTTCCCCCTCCAAAATGTTTTGGGGGGGCTGCCTCTCGGGCTTCCTTCCCAGCCATGTTCGTTCATACCGTTGCCGTTGGTCCTTCTTTCCTGCTGCCTCCACTCTTCTGAGTGCCTCTACCTGTTCCCATGGGAGGCGATCCCTTCCAACCAGGATCTCCTTCCAAGTGTAGGATCCCTTGCCTTCCAGGATGTCCTCCCATTTCCAGTGTTTTCTCTCCCTGGTCCAGGATTCTTGCTCCTCCTGGTGCTGCTCCTTCCTCCGCTGCTTGGTCCTTGTTTAGTGGGTAATTCTGTAACGACTGCCGTGAGAGAGAGTGGACCAAAACGCAGCGGAGTTAGTGTTCCTCATATTTAATTGAGAAAGAACACTATACAAAAACAAAACAAGAACCTGACAGCCAAACAGTCCTGTCAGGTGAAACACAATGAAAGAAACAATTACCCACAAAACCCCAACGGAAAAACATGCACTTATGTGTGACTCCCAATCAACAACAACGAACTTCAGCTGTGCCTGATTGGGAGCCACACACGGCCCAAAACAAAGAAATACAAAAACATAGAAAAAGAACATAGAACGCCCACCCAATGTAACACCCTGGCCTAACCAAAATAAAGAACAAAAACCCCTCTCTATGGCCAGGGCGTTACACCTAACTAGCTAGCCTAAATACCCCTCCCCACTAACAACTAATACAAAACAGGTGCGCAACTAACCTAGGCCTAACTAACAGAACGTGAAACATAGATCAGTGACAGCTAGTAGGCCGGCGACGACGACCGCCGAGCGCCGCCCGGGCGAGGAGGGGCGCCACCTTCCGTAGGTGTCGTGACAAGAACAAACAAACAACGTCACAAAATGTTGTCATAACATATGCACAAACTGTTCCAAACTGTTTTGGATAGGATGCACGAGGACGCCTTTGAAGTGTATGTCTTGTAAAATAACATCTCTGAATATACAGATAAAACACTTTCTCTGAGAAAATATAGACAAAGAAATGTTTATCCTCAGTCTGAACCCTAACCTTACAACTGTGGAGTTAATGCCTGAGCAACCTTAAAGACTTCAAAATCTGACATTTGGAACAACTTCGACATTTTGATGTTTGAGAAACATGGATGAACGCCTAATTGTGACGTGAGACTGTGAGAGCTGGTTATACAATATGCGCACACATGCACACACACTCAAACTCACACACACACAATAACAAATATGTGCACACATGCACACACACTCAAACTCACACACACACAATCACAAATATGCGCACACACATGCACACACACTCAAACTCACACACACACAATAACAAATATGTGCACACACATGCACACACACTCAAACTCACACACACACGCACACACATAATGGCGCCAAGTAAAGCTTCCACTGAAGGAATAGAAGGCAGAATGACATAATGAGCAATATGTGTGGATGACAGGAATTGAAAAAAAATAGTGTTATTGAAAAGTGTTGTTTTAAAGGGTGAGTTAGTGTGGGTCATTGGGGTCAGTGGACGTCAGTGTGTGTCAGTGTGGTCAGTATGTGTGTCAGCGGGGTCAGTGTATGTGTCAGTGGGGTCAGCGGGGTCAGTGTGTGTGTCAGTGGGGTCAGTGTGTTTGTCAGTGGGGTCAGCGGGGTCAGTGTATGTGTCAGTGGGGTCAGTGTTTGTGTCAGTGGGGTCAGTGTGTTTGTCAGTGGGGTCAGCGGGGTCAGTGTGTGTGTCAGTGGGGTCAGTGTTTGTGTCAGTGGGGTCAGTGTGTTTGTCAGTGGGGTCAGCGGGGTCAGTGTATGTGTCAGTGGGGTCAGTGTGTGTGTCAGTGGGGTCAGTATGTGTGTCAGTGGGGTCAGTATGTGTGTCAGTGGGGTCAGTGTGTGTGTCAGTGGGGTCAGTGTGTGTGTCAGTGGGGTCAGTATGTGTGTCAGTGGGGTCAGTGTGTGTGTCAGTGGGGTCAGTGTGTGTGTCAGTGGGGTCAGCGAGGTCAGTGTGTGTGTCAGTGGGGTCAATGTGTGTGTCAGTGGGGTCAGTGTGTGTGTCAGTGGGGTCAGTGTGTGTGTCAGTGGGGTCAGTGTGTGTCAGTGGGGTCAGTGTGTGTGTCAGTGTGTGTGTCAGTGGGGTCAGTATGTGTGTCAGTGGGGTCAGTGTGTGTGTCAGTGGGGTCAGTGTGTGTGTCAGTGGGGTCAGTATGTGTGTCAGTGGGGTCAGTGTGTGTGTCAGTGGGGTCAGTGTGTGTGTCAGTGGGGTCAGTGTGTGTGTCAGTGGGGTCAGTATGTGTGTCAGTGGGGTCAGTGTGTGTGTCAGTGGGGTCAGTGTGTGTGCCAGTGGGGTCAGTATGTGTGTCAGTGGGGTCAGTGTGTGTGTCAGTGGGTCAACGGGGTCAGTGGGGTCAGCGCTGGCAGTAGGGAGGGGGTGTGGGGGAATTATTCTCATCTCTCCTCTTTTCTCTTCCTGTCCAAATCACATGATCCTCTTTTTCTCTCATCTCTTCTAAGATGATACCTGACTGACACAACACTCGTAACGAGAAGTGTCAACAATTACATGTTTAGGAGTTGGTGTGTGTTTGTGTGTGTGTGTGTGTGTGTGTGTGTGTGTGTGTGTGTGTGTGTGTGTGTGTGTGTGTGTGTGTGTGTGTGTGTGTGTGCGTGTGTGTGTGTGTGTGTTTGTGCATGCCTGCGTGCCAACAAGTGTGTGTGTGTGTGTGTGTGTGTGTGTGTGTGTATGTGTGTGGTGAGCAGACAGAACTCACACTGTCAGGACAATGCAGAATGTAAGTTCCTCCTCCCATCTGAGTCAGGTTTGAGTCTCTCACGCTCCTGTCACATCCCAGCGGCGAGTTAAGCGAGTCGGAATCTCAACGTTCCTACTGACTTAAGTGGGATCAGTGAGTGACAGGTCATGGAAAAAGAACTGTCACACACACACACACACACACACCCTGAGCCTGTGCACACAGCATTGTCAGCGTCATCTCTCTCTGACCCTCTGGGCTGCTGGCTGCTGCTGTCACAGGTCCAGTAAAACACACGTACACACTCAGTCTACACACTCAGTCTACACACTCAGTCTACACACAGGATTGAGAGGATAACGAGAGAAGTGAGGACAGAGGGACAGAGGGATAGAGTGACAGAGGGACAGAGTGACAGAGGGACAGAGGGACAGAGAGACAGAGTGACAGTTTGTAACATAGGGACAGAGGAACAGAGGGACAGTTTGTAACATAGTATAGACTTGACTATACCACAGCTAAGGGCTGTTCTTAGGCACGACGCAAGGCTAGTTCAGCATGACGGGAGAAACCGTTTCTGGGTTGCGAATTTGAAACATATTTTTGAGCAGTTTTTCATGAACATGGCCGAAAATCTTTTTTGGGGCCCTATCCAACATGAAATTAGAACAGTAAAACTAACGGTTTTGTCATACCCGTGGTATATGGTCTGATATCCCATGGCTTTCAGCCAATCAGAATTCAGGGCTCAAACCACCCAGTTTATAATATGATATGAATGGCATAGGGTTGCATCTCTTTCTAAATGATCTTTGAGAAGTAAAATAGTTCACTAAATTATAGCGGGAAATCCAGCAGGATTCAAATCCATGAACATTGTTCAGTTGGAGTCAAACACCTGGCATTACAGGAAGACAGAGCTCTCCAACCCTGTTCCTGGAGAGCTACCCTCCTGTAGGTTTCCACTCCAACCCTGTTCCTGGAGAGCTACCCTCCTGTAGGTTTCCACTCCAACCCTGTTCCTGGAGAGCTACCCTCCTGTAGGTTTCCACTCCAACCCTGTTCCTGGAGAGTTACCCTCCTGTAGGTTTTCACTCCAATCCTGTTCCTGGAGAGTTACCCTCCTGTAGGTTTCCACTCCAACCCTGTTCCTGGAGAGGTACCCTCCTGTAGGTTTCCCCTCCAATCCCAGTTGTAACTCACCTGATTCAGCTAATTATTTGAATCAGGTGTGCTAGATTAGGGCTGGCATGAAAACCTACAGAACAGTAGCTCTCCAGGAACAGGGTTGGAGAGCCCTGCACTAAAAGGTCCAAACAAGGTTGCTATTCAACTGAAGACGGCTGAAAAAAAGTGAACAACTTTTTAGTTTTTAGACTACCCACACCATCTTTCAGGTCTCAACCCTCTGATCCACAAAGTAATGGGAAGAGAGAGAGGAGGGGTCGGGGGAGACGATGACAAACAGATTGTTGTGACATGGCAAATGAACACAGCTGTATTTTTAGCTGTGTGGTGTGACTTTCCGCCTCTCTTGCTGACTCTTTTTCCTTTTCATGCTGCTGCTTTTTTTGTGGTGATGCTTGACGCATTGAAGGGTAATATGAGAGAGAAGGATAGAGCGAGAGAGATACAGAGAGAGAGAGCAAAATACATTTAAACTCAATTTTTCAAAATTCCTGACATTTAATGAGGGAAAAAATTCCCTGTTATAGGTCAGTTAGGATCACCACTTTATTTTAAGAATGTGAAATGTCAGAATAATAGTAGAGAGAATGATTTATTTCAGCTTTTATTTATGTCATCACAATCCCAGTGGGTCAGAAGTTTGCATACACTCAATTATTATTTGGTAGCATTGTCTTTAAATTATTTAACATGGGTCAAACATTTTGGGTAGCCTTCAACAAGCTTCCCACAATCAGTTGGGTGAATTTTGGCCCATTCCTCCTGACACAGCTGGTGTAACTGAGTCAGGTTTGTAGGCCTCCTTGCTCTCACATGCTTTTTCAGTTCTGCCCACAAATTTTCAATAGGATTGAGGTGAGAGATTTGTGATGGCCACTCCAATACCTTGACTTTGTTGTCCTTAAGCCATTTTGCCACAACTTTGGAAGTATGCTTGGGGTCATTGTCCATTTGGAAGACTCATTTGCGACCAAGCTTTAACTTCCTGACTGATGTCTTGAGATGTTGCTTCAATATATCCACATAATTTCCCTCCTCATGATGCCATCTATTTTGCGAAGTGCACCAGTCCCTCCTGCAGCAAAGCACCCCCACAACATGATGCTGCCACCCACATGCTTCACGGTTGGAATGGTGTTCTTCGGCTTGCAAGCGTCACCCTTTTTCCTCCAAACATAACGATGGTCATGATGGCCAAACAGTTCTATTTTTGTTTCATCAGACCAGAGAACATTTTTCCAAAAAGTACAATCTTTGTCCCCATGTGCAGTTGCAAACCGTAGTCTGGCTTTTTTATGGCGGTTTTGGAGCACTGGCTTCTTCCTTGCTGAGCTGCCTTTTAGGTTATGTAGAATATAGGACAAATTTTACTGTGGATACAGATAATTTTGTTCCTGTTTCCTCCAACATTTTCACAAGATCCTTTGCTGTTGTTATGGGATTGATTTTCACTTTTCGCACCAAAGTACGTTCATCTCTAGGAGACAGAACGCGTCTTCTTCCTGAGAGGTATGACGGCTGCGTGGTCCCATGGTATTTATACTTGCGTACTATTGTTTGTACAGATGAATGTGGCACCTTCAGGCGTTTGGAAATTGCTCCCAAGGATGAACCAGACTTGTGGAGGTCTACAATTATTTTCAGAGGTCTTGGCTAATTTCTTTACATTTTCCCGTGATGTCAAGCAAAGAGGCACTAAGTTTGAAGGTAGGCCTTGAAATACATCCTATAGGTATACCTCCAATTGACTGGAATTTTCCAAGCTGTTTAAAGGCTGGAAATCCCACTGGAATTGTGATACAGAGAATTATAAGTGAAGTAATCTATCTGTAAACAATTGTTGGAAAAATTACTTGTGTCATGCACAAAGTGGATGTCCTAACCGACTTGCCAAAACTATAGTTTGTTAACAACAAATTTGTGGAGTGTTTGAAAAACAAGTGTTAATGACTCCAACCTAAGTGTATGTAATCTTCTGACTTCAACTGTAAGCAACAAGGGAAAACAAAAAATAAAAAATGCAAGCCTTATTTTTGGGTCAAATTCAACAAGCACATCACTGAGTAACAAGCATGGATTTGGCTGAATCATGGTTTGGGTATGCTTGACATCGGCAAAGAATAGGGAGTTTTCCTCTGTAAAAAGAAGGGGATAAGAGCTTCCCGAGTGGCGCGGTGGTCTAAGGCTCTGCATCGCAGTGCTAGCTTTGCCACTAGAGATCCTGGTTCGAGACCAGGTTCTGTCACAGCTGGCTGTGACCGGGAGATCTGTGGGGAAGCGCACAATTGGCCCAGCATTGTCTGGGTTAGGGGAGAGTTTAGCCGGCAGGGATGTTCTTGTCCTATCGTGCTCTAGTGACTCCTGTGGCTGGCCAGGCACAATGGTCGCCAGGTGTACTGTGTTTCCTTCGAAATATTGGTGTGGCTGGCTTCCGGGTTAAGCGGGCATTGTGTCAAGAAGCAGTGCAGCTTGGCTGAGTTGTGTTTCGGAGGATGCATGGCTCTTGACCTTCGCCTCTCCCGAGTCCGTACGGGAGTTGCAGCGATGAGAGAAGACTGTAACTACCAATTAGATATCACGAAAAAGGGGTACAAGTAAAAAAATGCATAAAGAAAAAGAAACAGGATAGAGCTAAGCACAAAATCCTAGAGGAGAACCTGCTTCGCTCTGCATTACATCAGACACTGGGAGGGGACAGATTGCAGTTTTGACTTAAACCTGCATGGCAATCTATGGCAAGATTTGAAAATTGCTCCAGCCATGATCCCCAAAACCTTGACAGAGCTTGAAGAATTGTGAAAAGAATAATGGGCAAATATTGCACAGTCCAGGTGTGCAAAGCTCTCAGAGACATCAAGGTAGATATATTTTTTAGCATTTTTCCTCCACTTTAACATTATAGAGTTTTTTAGTGTTAATTAATGAGAAAATGACAAATCACAATTAAATTCAGTTCAATCCCACTTTGTAACGGATCAAAATGTGGAAAATACAAGGTGGCTGAATGCTTATTATATCCACTGTACAGTATATCTCCTTCCCTTCTCCCTTCTCTATACTGTAGACCATCTCTCTCTTTGTCTGTCTGTGTGTCTCTCTCTGTTGCTCTGTCTTCCTCTGTTTCTCTGTCTGTCTTTGTCTGTCTGTCCGTCTTTCTCTCTCTCTCTCTCTCTCTCTCTCTCTCTCTGTCTCCTCGCTCTCTCCTCTTCTGAATTCCCACTCTGATTAAAGCTCGTCAGGAGTGGCCGCCCAAATTAACATGCACTCCTTCATTTACACCTCCTTTCATCAGGGAGAGAGGGAGAGCTACCACGGGACTTCAGGGGGAGGAGAGGGGAAGGGAGAAGAGAGGGGGAGGGATGAAGACAGGGGGAGGTGGGGTAAGGAGAGAGGGCAGAGCACAGAGAGATGATCAGGGCCCAGGGGGAGGATGAGGGGGTGGAGGGAGGGAGGGAGGGAGGGAGGGAGGGATACTTTTGTTTGAAGCAGACTTCAGCTCCTTGATCAGCTTGTGGTTTTTCATCAGAACTTTTCTGATGTCCTTAATTACTTTTGCTCTTCCTCTCCTTCTTCTTCCCCCTCTCCTCCACTCTTCTCCTTCGTCTTGTTCTTTCGTTTCTTCTGTGACACAATGGGACAGGCTCGGCTGCTGCATAGTTAATGAAACGCAGGCTGGCACAATGTCCTTGGTGGTGGAATGAAGGATAGAGAGGAGGGGAAGAGAGAAAAATAGAGAGATGGAGAGATGCAGAGAGATGAGGGGTGGTCTGGAAGTATGACAGAGCATATTTGGCGTATTTAGGACTTGACAACACAGCCAGTTATCTCCAACACAGAGGCTGCAGAATGAAAGATAAGTTACATGTTGTACCAGCAAAGGTTTCAGACAGTCTCTTAAACACTACACACTACACACTTCACACTCCACACTCCACACTCCACACTCCACACTACACACTACACACACACACACACACACACATACACACACACACACACTACACACTACACACCCACATTCCCAACACACTACACACACACACACACTACACACACACAAAACTACACACACACACAAACAAACACACACACACACTACACACACACTACACACTACACACTACACACTACACACTACACACTACACACTACACACTACACACACACACACACACATACACACACACACACACTACACACTACACACCCACATTCCCAACACACTACACACACACACACACACTACACACACACAAAACTACACACACACACAAACAAACACACACACACACACTACACACACACTACACACTACACACTACACACTACACACACACACACACACACACACACACACACATACACACACACACGCACACTACACACTGCACACCCACATTCCCAACACACTACACACACACACACACTACACACACACAAAACTACACACACACACAAACAAACACACACACACACTACACACACACTACACACTACACACTACACACAAACACACTACACACTACATATTACACACTACATACTACACACACACAAACATTACACACTACACACACACACACACACACACACACACACTACACACTGCACACACACACACACACACACACACACACACACACACACACACACACACACACACACACACACTGCACACTGCACACACTACACACACACACATACACACATTATATACACTACACACACACACACACACACACACACACACACACACTACACACTGCACACACAGACACACACACACATACATTTCTCTCTTTATTTTCTTTCTCGCTCTCTCATTCTATCTCTCTCTTCCTCCTCTTCTTTGATCCAAGGACATCCTGGAGCAGAAAGACGGGAATCAGTAAAGCAGGTAAAGAGAGGAGAAAGGTGATTACTCCTCGACGCCAGAGAACTTTTATGTTCACAGTTTTTTTCAATTGCTAACATGCATTGGTCAAAACTGAAGTCACATTGTCAAAACTCTTCACACAGTCAGCGAAACAGAAGTGTATGTGGACCAAACTGTGAATCATTTTACATTGCTTTCACACAAAATGCATTCATTCTCTGAAATCCATGAACTCTTTTCTCATTCATACTCCATCACCTGCAAAACTATATATTTGCAGCACATGCTTTCAAATGCTAACACACTGTTTCCAGTACTGTTAAAAACACATTCAAAACAGAATGGTGGCAAATGTTGTGCATTTCTGCAGTTACCAGATTGAAACATATAGAAAATCTCAGCAGAATATTATCAGATATTCTGCCATGGTAATTGGCAGCAACGCAATAAAACTGCGAGAAATTCGGGACAGAGTGCAGGCAGACAAAATCACTTTAGGGAATGTGAATACGGTCAGCACAACGACAATTGCCAGAGTCCTAGAGAAACAGAAAATAAGGCGGAAGCAGTTATACACTGTACTTTTTGAGAGAAATGGTGAACGTGTGAAAGAACTCTGGTATCAATATGTCCAGGTAAGATGTCTGTTCAATAACCAAAAAGGCTACATACACAGCTATGCATAATGTAAAGTACTGTAAAACTGTGGATTTACTGTATTTTAGAGAGTAATGGAGATGGAAGCCAGGAAAACTGCACATACATTCATATGTATATATGTATATATGAATGTATGTGCAGTGTGCCTGGCTTCCATCTCCACATGCATGTGGATGAAGCTGGATTCAACCTGTCAAAAACATGCCACAGAGGAAGAAATGTGATTGGACAGAGAGCAACCGTGGATGTCCCAGGCCAGAAAGCACTAACATCATAATGTGTGCAGCACTGTCCAATGATGATTTACTGTTACACAAACCACTCATTGGCCCCTACAATACAGAGAGGCTCATTTATTTTCTGGATGACCTGCATAATCGACTTGATGTTGATGAGAACTGGTGGCCAAATGCAGGAGAGAGGGAAAACTAGAACCCTCACAGTACTGTACAGTATGAGTGATTACAACTAGACATGTTGATGAGAACCAGAACCCTCACAGTACTGTACAGTATGAGTGATTATACTATACATGTTGATGAGAACCAGAACCCTCACAGTACTGTACAGTATGAGTTATTATACTATACATGTTGATGAGAACTAGAACCCTCACAGTACTGTACAGTATGAGTGATTATACTATACATGTTGATGAGAACCCTCACAGTACTGTACAGTATGAGTGATTATACTATACATGTTGATGAGAACTAGAACCCTCACAGTACTGTACAGTATGAGTGATTATACTATACATGTTTATGAGAACCAGAACCCTCACAGTACTGTACAGTATGAATGATTATACTATACATGTTGATGAGAACCAGAACCCTCACAGTACTATACAGTGTGAGTGATTATACTATACATGTTGATGAGAACCAGAACCCTCACAGTACTGTACAGTATGAGTGATTATATTATACATGTTGATGAGAACCAGAACCCTCACAGTACTGTACAGTATGAGTGATTATACTATACATGTTGATGAGATCTAGAACCCTCACAGTACTGTACAGTATGAGTGATTATACTATACATGTTGATGAGAACCAGAACCCTCACAGTACTGTACAGTATGAGTGATTATACTAGACATGTTGATGAGAACCCTCACAGTACTGTACAGTATGAGTGATTATACTATACATGTTGATGAGAACCAGAACCCTCACAGTACTGTACAGTATGAGTGATTATACTATACATGTTGATGAGAACCAGAACCCTCACAGTACTGTACAGTATGAGTGATTATATTATACATGTTGATGAGAACCAGAACCCTCACAGTACTGTACAGTATGAGTGATTATACTATACATGTTGATGAGAACTAGAACCCTCACAGTACTGTACAGTATGAGTGATTATACTATACATGTTGATGAGATCTAGAACCCTCACAGTACTGTACAGTATGAGTGATTATACTATACATGTTGATGAGAACCCTCACAGTACTGTACAGTATGAGTGATTATACTATACATGTTGATTAGAACTAGAACCCTCACAGTACTGTACAGTATGAGTGTTATACTATACATGTTGATGAGAACTAGAACCCTCACAGTACTGTACAGTATGAGTGTTATACTATACATGTTGATGAGAACTAGAACCCTCACAGTACTGTACAGTATGAGTGATTATACTATACATGTTGATGAGGACTAGAACCCTCACAGTACTGTACAGTATGAGTGATTATACTATACATGTTGATGAGAACCCTCACAGTACTGTACAGTATGAGTGATTATACTAGACATGTTGATGAGAACCAGAACCCTCACAGTACTGTACAGTATGAGTGATTATACTAGACATGTTGATGAGAACCAGAACCCTCACAGTACTGTACAGTATGAGTGATTATACTATACATGTTGATGAGAACCCTCACAGTACTGTACAGTATGAGTGATTATACTATACATGTTGATGAGAACCAGAACCCTCACAGTACTGTACAGTATGAGTGATTATACTATACATGTTGATGAGAACCAGAACCCTCACAGTACTGTACAGTATGAGTGATTATACTAGACATGTTGATGAGAACCCTCACAGTACTGTACAGTATGAGTGATTATACTAGACATGTTGATGAGAACCAGAACCCTCACAGTACTGTACAGTATGAGTGATTATACTAGACATGTTGATGAGAACCCTCACAGTACTGTACAGTATGAGTGATTATACTATACATGTTGATGAGAACTAGAACCCTCACAGTACTGTACAGTATGAGTGATTATACTATACATGTTGATGAGAACCAGAACCCTCACAGTACTGTACAGTATGAGTGATTATACTATACATGTTGTTGTTGTTGTTGTTGTTATTATTGCAGCCCTGGAATTTCAGGAGTTTTTTGTTTCAACTTTTTATTTTTCACCAGTTTATTACTATATGCAAAGATATAGAAAAAATAAAGGCTACTGAAGCATATTGCTGCATTTCTGATTCATTCTTGTTACATATATTTTAGTACAGTCAATAAAGTTAAAAGGTGTTATTCTTATTCTATAATGAAATAGTGATTTATGTGAAAAATCATTCAAACTTCAGAGAAAAGTTAATAATTTATTTAATGCTGCCTGTTGTTAATGTTTTTTAGGTCAGTGTTTTATAAGTGACAATGTTTGTTTTCTGAGTGAGAATTGGTGTTATGGTCGATCAAGCTTATTTTGAGACATGTATGAAGTGTTTTGGTGGTTTGAGTGAGTTTTGGAGGTGAGATTAACTGTTTGGCCAAGATGCATGTTGGCAATGCAGACTGTGTGAAGAGTTTTGAAAAAAGAGGCATCAGTATTGACCGATTCTTGGTAGCAATTGAAAAACTGTTACTAAAGCCAGTCTGAGACGGAAGCTGCCTCACCCTTAGCCCTGGCCCCGTAACGCGGCTGTCCCCTGCTTGAACCACTGCTGTTTATGAGTGTGTGTGTGTGTGTGTGTGTCTGTGTGTGTGTTTGTGTGTGTGTGTGTGTGTGTGTGTGTGTGTGTGTGTGTGTGTGTGTGTGTGTGTGTGTGTGTGTGTGTGTGTGTGTGTGTGTGTGTGTGTGTGTGTGTGTGTGTGTGTGAGAGAGAGAGAGTGTGTGTGAGAGAGTGTGTGAGAGCGTGTGTGTGTGTCATGTGTGTTTGAGCCTGTATATATTAAGCCATCAATCCATTTTCCAAATCCATTTGCCACTTTGAGTTCAACAGCCTTAAAAACGTTCCTAACTTCAAACATCGCTCAACTCAATGACCTGGATAGCCAATAGCATCTGCAGTTTTCACCACTAAACTTATGGATCTGAGCAAGAACAGCCCAACAGAAGATTAGGGATTATTGTAAAAAAAATAATCCTCCATCATCCTCCTGCAGTTCTTCATCATGTTCATCCTCTTCATCAGATTTGACATTGTGTCAGGTAAAGCACAACAGGTTGACACTGTTTCTAGGATATCTAGGACATTAAAATACCAATATCACAGATATCACAGAAATGACAGTGTCAATGATATCATTAAAATACCAATATCACAGATGTCACAGAAATTACAGTGTCAAGGATATCATTGACATAAGTGGCATTATACGTTCTGTCTGAAATCCAACACACACCTTCTAACTGATGCACCACCCCCCTACATACATCAGCACAGCACTGTGGGAATCGCAGTTCTGATGCACCACCAGGAACATAGCAGATCGTTGGGAATCGTAGTTCTGAAGCACCGCCGGTGACACAGCGCGACATTGCGAAGTAAAAATGCCCATTTGTATGCTAATCAACCTAGCCTCCAACCACACATCACATACAAGCACAAGCACCAATTTCATTATTTGGCCCTAAAACCCATACTTATATAATGGTTGAAAGTAAATAAATGTGATGCTGATCTCTAGCATGCTACACAGTGATGTCTGAATTAAGATTCTCTGTTGCAGAACAGTGGCCTCCATAGCACATTGTGACTAATCGTTATCTGCTAGACGTTCTCGGGTCCCTTCACTGTCGTTCATTAGCTTAGCAGTTAGCCATTTCTAGCTCACAGGACGTAATTGTATGGGGTTTCTGTGGCAGTTTGGGCAGCTGGGGTTTTATTAGGCTAGTTGAGCATGAGTGCTCAGCTCTGGGGTAAGACACTGAGCTACAAACTTATTGTGTGACACACACGCACGCACACACACACACACACACACACACACACACACACACACACACACACACACACACACACACACACACACACACAGATGGAGAAACACACACCACACACACACACACACACGCACACACACACCGACACACACATACAAGCACACACGCACACACACACACACACACGCACGCACACACACAGACGGAGAAACACACACCACACACACACAGACACACACAAGCACACACAGAGAAACACACACACACACACAAGCACATACACACAGGGTCAAAGCTCTGGAGTTAGATGTGACATCATACATTCATTCTAACATGTCCTTCCTCCCCCTTTCAGAGTATGTCAAACTCCTCTTTCCCCTCTATGGTCAGTTTTGCAGATTCCCTCCTGATTGTAAAGGTTGGGATTTGGGGAGGGTAAACTGATCTTTGATCTGTCACGGTCATGAGAGCAACCACTTCCTGGATGAACCCTGCACCTGATGACCTCGTGACCTGGGTTTGTTGTCAGGTTATTAGCGCTGACCTCTGACGTATCGATCCATTGCCGACCATGTCACAGGATAATACAGAATTGCATTTCTGACACAATAGGGGGAGGAAATTGGCAACCACCAGAGTGACAACAAATATACCAAACCTGCCCTCCAATCACAGAAAGAAGACTTAGAAAAAACAACTGGGAATACGTGAATCAAGACCAGAATAGTGACTGCTTCAGAATACTGACTGCTTCAGAATACTGACTGTTTCAGAATACTGACTGTTTCAGAATACTGACTGCTTCAGGCTTCAGAATACTGACTGCTTCAGAATACTGACTGTTTCAGAATACTGACTGTTTCAGAATACTGACTGCTTCAGTACTGACTGCTTCAGAATACTGACTGTTTCAGAATACTGACTGTTTCAGAATACTGACTGCTTCAGTACTGACTGCTTCAGAATACTGACTGTTTCAGAATACTGACTGTTTCAGAATACTGACTGTTTCAGTGCTGACTGCTTCAGAATAATGACTTTTTCAGAATACTGACTGTTTCAGAATACTGACTGCTTCAGTACTGACTGCTTCAGAATACTGACTGTTTCAGTACTGACTGCTTCAGAATAATGACTGTTTCAGAATACTGACTGCTTCAGTACTGACTGCTTCAGAATACTGACTGTTTCAGTACTGACTGCTTCAGAATAATGACTGTTTCAGAATACTGACTGTTTCAGAATACTGACTGCTTCAGTACTGACTGCTTCAGTACTGACTGTTTCAGTACTGACTGCTTCAGAATAATGACTGTTTCAGAATACTGACTGCTTCAGAATACTGATTACTTCAGTACCGACTGCTTCAGAATACTGACTGCTTCAGAATACTGACAGTTTCAGAATACAGACTGCTTCAGTACTGACTGCTTCAGAATACTGACTGCTTCAGAATACTGACTGCTTCAGTACTGACTGTTTGAGAATACTGACTGCTTCAGTAGTGACTGCTTCAGAATACTGACTGCTTCAGAATACTTACTGCTTCAGAATACTGACTGCTTCAGAATACTAACATTTTCAGTACTGACTGCTTCAGAATACTGACTGTTTCAGAATACTGACTGCTTCAGAATACTGACTGCTTCAGAATAATGACTGTTTCAGAATACTGACTGCTTCAGAATACTGACTGCTTCAGAATAATGACTGTTTCAGAATACCGACTGCTTCAGAATACTGACTGTTTGAGAATACTGACTGCTTTAGAATACTGACTGATCAGTACTGACTGCTTCAGAATACTGACTGTTTCAGTATACTGACTGCGTCAGAATACTGACTGTTTCAGAATACTGACTGCTTCAGAATACTGACTGCTTCAGTACTGAACTGATGAATGGAAGACACTCCAAAACACAAACACACACTCAAACAAATACCAAAAGGTCAGACATGTATAGCGGGAATTAGAGAGTAGAGATGTTATACTGTGAGTTGCTACTGTAGCATCTGAGAACACACAGACACACATTCAGTCAAATATACACAGACACACATTCAGAAATAGAAACATAAACACTTCCCACATACACACACGCAGATTAACGCACACACACCTCCCACATTCACCCACATACACACACACGCACATTAAAAATAAATACACACACACACATCTCCCCTGAGTTTAATTTAGGGAGGAGGTTTTGGGGACACTGGCAGGGATCTGTGGGTGGCAGAGATACTGTACTGAGAGTAGAGGAGAGGAGAGGAGAGGAGAGGAGAGGAGAGGAGAGGAGAGGAGAGGAGAGGAGAGGAATGCTGTGGGGGTTGGAGAACTGAAATACAGGGGAAAGAAGGGCAAAAGAACAGGGAAAAACAGGTAGAAAGAGGTAACAGATGAAGAGAGGTGGTGAGATAAGACAACATGCATAAGAGAAGGTAAGGGAAAGAGAAACAGAGAGAGTGAAAGAGAGAGAGAGAAAAAGAGAGAGAGAGAGAGAGAGAAGGGGGAGATAGGGAGATCAAGAGGTTGCAATGGGTTGAGGAGATTTTGCAGCCTCTGCATTGCAGGGCCAAAGCCAGAAATAAATAATGAAGTGAATGAATAAAAAAATGAATAAAGTAACAAATGAAAGGGAGGGTAAGAGATGCCCCTCTCCACAGCTATTATGAAGAAAGACTGGTACCTAACCTCACAGAAAACCAGAAAATACAATTACAGAACATGCAAACTAGTGTATGTGTGGTGTGTGTTGTGTGCGTGTGTGCGTGTGTGTATATGTGTATGCTTGTGTGTGTGTGTGTGTGTGTGTGTGTGTATTTATGTGTGTGTGTGTGTGTGTGTGTGTGTGTGTGTGTGTGTGTGTGTGTGTGTGTGTGTGTGTGTGTGTGTGTGTGTGTGTGTGTTAGTGTGCGTACGTGTGTGTTATTAATTTGTGTTAGGTAGTGCATTTATACATTTATCATTCAGTTCACAGACATTATCGTTCAGATCACAGACATTATCATTCAGTTCACAGACATTATCGTTCAGATCACAGACATTATCGTTCAGTTCACCGACATTATCGTTCAGATCACAGACATTATCGTTCAGTTCACACACATTATCGTTCAGATCACAGACATTATCGTTCAGTTCACCGACATTATCGTTCAGATCACAGACATTATCGTTCAGTTCACCGACATTATTGTTCAGATCACAGACATTATCGTTCAGTTCACACACATTATCATTCAGATCACAGACATTATCGTTCAGTGCAGTTGAAAGCAGATCACTGGTAAGCTGCATGTATTTTGTGTTGATGCAGCACCCAATTGGTAGTTTTCTATGTTTTTAATATGCTGTTTTCAATTTGTATTGTCATGGTACGGTTGATAGGCCAGCTTGTGGTTAGCTATGATTTCATGAACATAAACATCATGTGTGGGTCCAATCCGTTCATCACACACTGTGTGTAATCTAAAAGTGTATCAGGTACACTCTTAGAACAAAAGGTGCTATCTAGAACCTAAAAGGTTTCTTTGGCTGTCTCCATAGGATAACATTTTGAAGAACCCTCTTAGGTTCCAGCTCGAACCTTTTGGGGTTCAATGTAGAATCCTTTCCACAGACGGTTCTCCATTTGGAACCCACAAGGGTTCTACCTGGAAATAAAAAGGGTTCTACCTGGAACCAGGTGTGCCTTGTTAAAAGTAAATTTGTGGAATTTCTTTACTTCTAAATGCATTTGAGGCAATTAGATGTGTTGTGATAAGGTAGGGTCTATACAGAAGATAGCCCTATTTGGTAAAATACCAAGTCCACATTATGGCAAGAAAATCTCAAAAATGCAAAGAGAAACAACAGTCCAACATTACTTTAAGACATTAAGGTCAGTCAATGCAGAACATTTCAAGAACTTGCAGTCGCAAAAACCATCAGGAGCTATGATAAAACCGGCTCTCATGAGGACCGCAACTGGAATGGAAAACCCAGAGTTACCTCTGCTGCCGGGGATAAGTTCATTAGAGTTAGTACCTCCGATTGCAGCCCAAATTGATGCTTCACAGAGTTCAAGTAATAGACACATCTCAACATCAACTGTTCAGGGGAGACTGCGTGAATCAGGCCTTTATGGTTGAATTGCTGCAAAGAAACCACTACTAAAGGACAACAATAAGAAGAAAATACTTGCTTGGGCCAAGAAACATGAGCAACGGACATTAGACTGATGGAAATCTGTCCTTTGGTATGACAAGTCCACATTTGGATTTTTGGATGCAACCGCCGTGTCTTTGTGAAACACAGAGTAGGTGAACCGATGATCTCCGCATGTGTGTTTCCCACCGTGAAGCATGGAGGAGGAGGTGTAATGGTGTGGGGGTGCTTTTCTGGTGACACTGTCAGCGATTTATTTAGAATTCAAGGCAAACTTAACCAGCATCGCTACCACAGCATTCTGCAGCGATGTGCCAATCCATCTGGTTTGAGCTTAGTGGGACTATCATTTGTTTTTCAACAGGACAATGACCAAACACACCTCCAGGCTGTCTAAGGGCTATTGGACCAAGAAGGAGAGTGATGGAGTGCTGCATCAGATGACCTGGCCTCCACAATCCCCTGACCTCAACCTGATTGAGATGGTTTGGGATGAGTTGGACTGCAGAGTGAAGAAAAAGCATCCAACAAGTCCTCAGCATATGTGGGAACTCCTTCAAGACTGTTGGAAAAGCATTCCAGGTGAAGCTGGTTGAGAAAATGCCAAGCGTGTGCAAAGCTGTCATCAAGGCAAAGGGTGGCTACTTTGAAGAATCTAAAATCTAAACTATACTGTATTATAAAATATGTTTTGCTTACTCTATGATTCCATATGTGTTTTTTCATGGTTTTGATGTCTTCACTATTTTTCTACAATGTATAATGAAAAACCCTTGAATCAGTAGGTGTGTCCAAGCTTTTCACTGGTACTGTACATATTAACACACAGGCAGAGTGTACTATGTTAGCCATTCTGGATTATAGTACCTCTCTCTCTCTCGCTCTCTCTCTCTCTCCCTCTCTCTCTCTCTCTCTCTCTCTCTCTCTCTCTCTCTCTCCTCTCTATCCTGTCTCTCTCCTCTCTCCTCTCTCTCTCTCCTGTGTCTCTCCTCCCTCACCTGTCTCTCCCCCCTCTCCTCTCTCTCTCTCCCTCTCTCTCTCCTCTCTCTCTTCTTTCTCCTCTCTCTGCTGAAAAAGGTTCAGATCATCTACATGAATGATGCACCACTGCCATCTACTGTCTGTCTCTCTGAGTCTCTCTGCTTTCATTGCCACACTCTCTTCTCTTCATCCACTCTCCTCCTCTCTCTCCTCCCTCTCCTCATCCCTCTCCTCAGCAGTGGCTTAGAGAAGATCTGATGCATGCCAAGACAAGCAATATATAGTACTTGAGACACACACAGACATACAGCCATGCATCAACAAACACACACACACAGGCATGCATAAACAAATACACACAAATGCATACACTTAAACACACACACTTAAACAAACACATATAAACACACACACATAAACGTGCACACTTAAACACACAGATGCCCACACTCATGCTGTCCTCTATTTCTATGGATCTTTCCCCAGATGTTTTTGTAATGGGTGATAGCCCCGCAGCGGCAAAGATGTCCTTTGTTTCATAGCTACTGTTTAAAATGAGAGAAATAGTCTCTGGTGTAGTAAGTCGGGAATAGAAAGAGTGAAAATAAAGACTGAGATTTAAGAGAGTGTTTACAGTACATTTTTATTGTTTAATGTCAATTTCACTTGCATATGTTTCCCATGCTAATAAAGCCCTTAAATTAAAATTGAATTGAGAGAGAAAGAGAGAGAGAGAAAGAGAAAGAGAGAGGGAGAGCGAAAGAGAGAGAGGAACTTTTGTAAGTGTAATGGTTACAGTACATTTTTATTGTTTATTATCAATTTCACATATGTTTCCCATGCTAATAAAGCCCTTAAATTAACATTGAATTGAGAGAGAAAGAGAGAGAGAGAGAAGAGAGAGAGAGAGAGAGAGAGAGAGAGAGAGAGAGAGAGAGAGAGAGAGAGAGAGAGAGAGAGAGAGAGGGAGAGAGAGAGGGAGAAGAGAAAGAGAGAGAGACGAAGAGAGATAGAGAAGAAGAGAGAGAGAGAGGGAGAAGAAGAGAGAGAGAGAGGGAGAGAGAGAAAGAAAGAGAGAAATACTAAGGGCCTCGATTGTAAAACTAAGATCTCCTCATCTAGCCCATTCAGTAGTATTACCTCAATTACAGTTTTTCTCAATTGTTTATACACAAATACTGGTACTTGAGACACAATGACCACAACATGTAACTCATGCACCAACCCCCTGAACCAATTCTGCTAAACTACAAGCACAATTCCTGCTTTACACTCAAATTGCAGATCTAAAACACACTTTTTTCAAAACACTACACACAATTCTTTGCATTTGGCACAATTTTCATGCAGAAAATCTCTTGTTTTCACAATGAAAACACTGCCATTAAAATATGCACACTGACTCATCACATGGGCAAACACCCGTCACACAGTTTTACAATTAGCAATCAGAGCTTTAGCATAAAAGCGCAACAGGTGAGCTCTTCTGTTTTGGAGCAATGGATGCCAACATTGGAAACAGAGGCAGAGCCAGAGGAGTGAGAGTAAGAGGACGGGGACGGGGAGGACAAGGATGAGGACGAGGACGAGGAAGGCCAAGGACCGTAATCTCTGATGAGATCCGAGCCACGTTGGTTGATCATGTGGTCAACCATGGTCTAACAATGAGGGAGGCTGGGCAAAGAGTACAGCCAAATTTGAGCAGGTACACTGTAGCATCCATCATCCGGACATTCCGAAATGAGAATAGGTAAGAAATCTACTCTCACTAGAAAATTGCAGTACTGCATATCAATACAGTACTCAATGAGTACAGTAGTACAGTATTGCCTGTGGACTGTTCTGTAGGACTGTAAATATAAAGTGTGTTTCAAGTATTTGGGAAATGTATTCCTACTTTGTATTTACAGTATTTTACTATTTGTTTGCCAGAACTGAAAGATTACCAACACAAGGTGGTCGGGAACGTGTTCTGTCTCCTGAACAGGAAACTGAAATCATGAACATGGTCCTAGAAAATAACGCCATAACATTACGGCAAATACAAAGAAAAATAATAGAAAACAATGAGATATTTCAAAATATTGATAGGGTAAGCTTATCAACACTGGACCGTGTCTTGTGCAGAAATAATCTCAGGATGAAGCAGGTCTACAGGGTGCCATTTGAACGCAATTCAGAAAGAGTCAAAGAATTGCGAAGTGAGTCCTATACAATCCCACAATTGATGCATACTCTGTATAAATTATACATATTTCAGTATTGTAATCATAGTGATTGCGCTTCACAATAGTGACCACTCCATGTCTATTTCTGATATTGTCATGTGTGTTTCAGAGAGTCCTTGAGCTAGAGGTGGCTGCAGTGGAGCACCAGTTCATCTTCATTGATGAGGTTGGATTCAACCTCACAAAAAGACGAAAGAGGGGAAGGTATATCATCGGCCAGGGTGCCATTGTTCAAGTCCCTGGCCAGCGCGGAGGGAACATCACAATGTGTGCAGCGATTACCCACCACGGCGTCATCTATCACCATGCTACCCTTGGTCCCTACAACACCGCCCATCTGATCACATTCCTGGACACCCTACACAACACACTCATTCCACCAGATCAGGTAGACGGCCCAGAGCAGCTCAGGTACATTGTCATTTGGAACAACGTAAGTTTCCACAGGGCTGCTCTGGTTCGTAACTGGTTCACTGCCCACCCACGCTTTTTAGTTGTTTATCTCCCTCCATATTCTCCATTCCTCAATCCTATTGAGGATTTTTTTTCTGCCTAGAGATGGAAAGTGTATGACCGAAATCCACAAACGCGTATACGTCTTCTCCAAGCTATGGAAGACGCATGTGGAGATATAGCAGCTGATGCTTTTCATGGCTGGAATCGCCATGCTAGGCGATATTTCCCACGCTGCTTGGCCAGGGAAAACATTGCTTTTTTTTTACTGTAACTGTGTACATTAAATTCTTCTGGTTTGTATGTAGACCACTGTATGTGCAACTTTGTGTTGGTTGGGAATGGGATGTACACTGTGTACATTTTTTTTGTGGGAAAAAATAAAATATATTTGTTACCGTGTATTTGTGTGTTCTGAGTATAAAAACAATATTCTCAAATATTTTACAAAACACTTATGTATGTACTGTCTGTAGTAATGGCAACACTGAACCAAAAAAAGGACTAAGTCAAAGTGTTTTACATTGAGCACATCAGTGTTCAACTGGTTCTTATACAGTGGGGGAAAAAAGTATTTGATCCCCTGCTGATTTTGTACGTTTGCCCACTTACAAAGAAATGATCAGTCTATAATTTTAATGGTAGGTTTATATGAACAGTGAGAGACAGAATAACAAAAAAAAATCCAGAAAAACGCATGTCAAAAATGTTATGAATTGATTTGCATTTTAATGAGGGAAATAAATATTTAACCCCTCTGCAAAACATGACTTAGTACTTGGTAGTAAAACCCTTGTTGGCAATCACAGAGGTCAGACGTTTCGTGTAGTTGGCCACCAGGTTTGCACACATCTCAGGAGGGATTTTGTCCCACTCCTCTTTGCAGATCTTCTCCAAGTTATTAAGGTTTCGAGGCTGACGTTTGGCAACTCAAACCTTAAGCTCCCTCCACAGATTTTCTATGGGATTAAGGTCTGAAGACTGGCTAGGCCACTCCAGGACCTTAATGTGCTTCTTCTTGAGCCACTCCTTTGTTGCCTTGGCCGTGTGTTTTGGGTCATTGTCATGCTGGAATACCCATCCACGACCCATTTTCAATGCCCTGGCTGAGGGAAGGAGGTTCTCACCCAAGATTTGACGGTACATGGCCCCGTCCATCGTCCCTTTGATGAGGTGAAGTTGTCCTGTCCCCTTAGCAGAAAAACACCCCCAAAGCATAATGTTTCCACCTCCATGTTTGACGGTGGAGATGGTGTTCTTGAAGTCATAGGCAGCATTCCTCCTCCTCCAAACACGGCGAGTTGAGTTGATGCCAAAGAGCTCCATTTTGGTCTCATCTGACCACAACACTTTCACCAGTTGTCCTCTGAATCATTCAGATGTTCATTGGCAAACTTCAGACGGGCATGTATATTTATTCTTGAGCAGGGAGACCTTGCGGGCGCTGCAGGATTTCAGTCCTTCACGGCGTAGTGTGTTACCAATTGTTTTCTTGGTGACTATGGTCCCAGCTGCCTTGAGATCATTGACAAGATCCTCCCGTGTAGTTCTGGGCTGATTCCTCACCGTTCTCATGATCATTGCAACTCCACGAGGTGAGATCTTGCATGGAGCCCCAGGCCGAGGGATATTGACAGTTCTTTTGTGTTTCTTCCATTTGCAAAAATTCGCACCAAATGTTGTCACCTTCTCACCAAGCTGCTTGGCGATGGTCTTGTAGCCCATTCCAGCCTTGTGTAGGTCTACAATCTTGTCCCTGACATCCTTGGAGAGCTCTTTGGTCTTGGCCATGGTGGAGAGTTTGGAATCTGATTGATTGATTGCTTCTGTGGACAGGTGCATTTTATACAGGTAACAAGCTGCGGTTAGGAGCACTCCCTTTAAGAGCGTGCTCCTAATCTCAGCTCGTTACCTGTATAAAAGACACCTGGGAGCCAGAAATCTTTTTGATTGAGAGAGTGTCAAATACTTATTTCCCTCATTAAAATGCTAATCAATTTATAACATCTTTGACATGCATTTTTCTCAATATTTCTTTGTTATTCTGTCTCTCACTGTTCAAATAAACCTACCATTAAAATTATAGACTGATCATTTCTTTGTCAGTGGGCAAACATACAAAATCAGCAGGGGATCAAATACTTTTTTCCCCCACTGTAAATGTCTATTCATATGATGGTTTGTGTGTGTCATTTGAAAACAAAATACCGTTTTGATAAGAAATAACATTTTGAATGTAAAGTTTCATTTTGCTGGAGAATTGAGGGGTTTTGCCCATTGTGTGTGTGTTTTTTGATTTGTGTGTAGAGTTCTGAGAATATGAGGCATGCTTTCAGAAAAAGTGTGTAAACAATCGAGAAAAC
>NC_042982.1:37594407-37639407 GCF_901001165.1 Salmo trutta | reverse complement strand
CTGTGGCACCCCCATAGAGACTACCAGAGGCCCGGACAACAGGCTCTCCAATTTGACACACTGAACTCTATCAGGGAAGTAGTTGGTAAACCAGGTGAGTCAATCATTTGAGAAACCAAGGCTGTCGAGTCTGCCAATAAGAATGTGGTGATTGACAGAGTCGAAAGCCTTGGCCAGGTCAATGAATACGGCTGCACAGTAATGTCTCTTATCGATGGCGGTTATGATGTCGTTTAGGAAATTGAGCGTGGCTGAGGTGCACCCATGACCAGCTCTGAAACCAGATTGCATAGCGGAGAGGGTACGGTGGGATTAGAAATGGTCGGTAATCTGTTTGTTAACTTGGCTTTCGAAGACCTTAGAAAGACAGCGTAGGATAGATATAGGTCTGTAGCAGTTTGGGTCTAGAGTGTCACCCCCTTTGAAGAGGGGGATGACCGCGGCAGCTTTCCAATCTTTGGGAATCTCAGACGATACGAAAGAGAGGTTGAACAGGCTAGTAACAGGGGTTGCAACAATTTCGGAAGAACATTTTAAAAGGAGAGGGTCCAGATTGTCTAGCCCGGCTGATTTGTATGGGTCCAGATTTTGCAGCTCTGAACACTGAGTACACAATTACAATACTGAACACTGAGTACACAAACCACTATAATAATTACAATACTGAACACTGAGTATACAAACCACTATAATAATTACAATACTGAACACTGAGTACACAAACCACTATAATAATTACAATACTGAACACTGAGTATACAAACCACTATAATAATTACAATACTGAACACTGACTACACAAACCACTATAATAATTACAATACTGAACACTGAGTATACAAACCACTACATTAATTACAATACTGAACACTGACTACACAACCCACTATAATAATTACAATACTGAACACTGAGTATACAAACCACTATAATAATTACAATACTGAACACTGATTACACAAAACATTATAATAATCAGCTTTTGACAGCGATTACAACTGTGAGTTTCCTGGGTAAATCTCTAAGATTTTTGCACACCTGGACTGTACAATATTTGCACATTGTATATTGTTTTATTCTTCAAGCTCTGTCAAGTTGGTTGATGATCATTGCTAGACAACCATTTTCAAATCTTGCCATGGATCTTCAAGACGATTATGTCAAAGCTGTAACTAGGCCACTCAGGAACATTCAATGTTGTCTTGGTAAGCAACTCAAGTGAACAAAGACTATACAAAACATTAAGAACACCTACTCTTTCCATGACAGAGACTGACCCGGGGAATCCAGGTGAAAGCTTAATCCCTTATTCATGCCACTTGTTAAATCCACTTCAATCAGTGTAGATGAAAGGGAGGAGACAGGTTAACCTCTTATGGCTAGGGGGCAGTATTTTCACGGCTGGATAAAAAACGTACCCGATTTAATCTGATTATTAGTCCTGCCCAGAAACTAGAATATGCATATAATTATTAGCTTTGGAGAGAAAACACTCCACAGTTTCTGAAACTGTTTGAATGGTGTCTGTGAGTATAACAGAACTCCTATGGCAGGCAAAAACCTGAGATGCTTCTGTTCAGGAAGTACCCTGTTTGAACATTTCTTGCCCTTCTTGATTCTCTCTATCTATTACAAGGGATCTCTGCTGTTACGTGACACTTCACACGTCTCCAATGAAGTCTCAGAGCCCGGGAAAAACAGGAATGACGTAATTCAAAGCCCTGGCTGAAGCACACGAGAGCAAAAGCTGAGTGGTCACTCAATGGACTAAGCCTTACGCTCGCGACCCGATATTTGTTATTGAAGTAGAAGTCCTGGCAGTGTATTCTGACGAAGAACAAGCAAGGTAAGAACATTTTTCTTATAGAAAATGTGATTTTGGTGAAGGCTAAACTGTTTGGCTGTCTAAATAGCTAGCCCTGTGATGCCGGGCTATGTACTTAGATTATTGCAAAATGTGCTTCATCCGAAAAGCTATTTTAAAATCGGACATATCGAGTGCATAGAGGAGTTCTGTATCTATAATTCTTAAAATAATTGTTATGCTTTTTGTGAACGTTTATCGTGAGTAATTTAGTAAAATCACCGGAAGTGTTCGGTGGGAATGCTAGTTCTGAACGTCACATGCTAATGTAAAAAGCTGGTTTTTGATATAAATATGAACTTGATTGAACAGACATGCATGTATTGTATAACATAATGTCCTAGGTGTGTCATCTGATGAAGATCATAAAAGGTTAGTGCTGCATTTAGCTATGGTTTGGGTTTATGTGACATGATATGCTAGCTTGAAAAATGGGTGTCTGATTATTTCTGGCTGGGTACTCTGCTGACATAATCTAATGTTTTGCTTTCGCTGTAAAGCCTTTTTGAAATCGGACAGTGTGGTTAGATAAAGGAGAGTCTTGTCTTTAAATAGCTGTAAAATAGTCATATGTTTGAAAAATGGAAGTTTTCGGATTTTAGAGGAGTTTGTATTTCGCGCCTGCCCATCATTGGATATTGGAGCAGACGGTCCGCTAGCGGAATGTGTAGATGTAAGAGGTTAAAGAAGGATTGTTAAGCCTTGGGAAAATTGGGAAAATTGTGACACGGATTGTTAATGGGCAAGACAAAAGATTTAGTCTTCCCTGTGGCTCAGTTGGTAGAGCATGGTGTTTGCAACGCCAGCATGGTGTGTGCAACGCCAGGGTTGTGGGTTCGATTCCCACGGGGGGCCAGTACAAATAAATATTTTTAAAAAATGCATGAAATGTATGCATTCACTACTGTAAGTTGCTCTGGATAAGAGTGTCTGCTAAATGACTAAAATGGTAAATGTAACTGCCTTAGAATGTTGTATGGTAGTAGATGCCAGGTGCACCAGTTTATGTAAAGAAATGCAATGTTGCTGGGATTTTCACGCTCAACAGTTTCCTGTGTATATCAAGAATGGTCCACCATCCAAAGGACATCCAGCCAACTTCACACACCTGTGGGAAGCATTGGAGTAAACGTTGGGCCAGCATCCCTGTGGAACTATTTCGACACCTTGTAGAGTCCATGCCCATCTGATGCTGTATTTAGGCTGTTGTGAGGGAAAGGCAGGAGTTACACCCAGTCAATAGTTAGATATTAGACTGTATGAGGAGGAGTTACACCCAGTCAATAGTTAGATATTAGACGGTATTCAGACTTAAAGCTAAGATAGCCGAGGACCGTTTGGCTGGCTTTCCAAATGTCACTCAGTCCCCCATGCATTTTAATTAACACACTCTGTTCAATGTGATATCGCCAAGAGTACAAACACACACAAACACACACACTCATACTAGGCTACTGAAGCTGAAATGGAGAAGAGAGGAGACGGGGGCAGAGGGGAGGAAAGGAGAGGAGAGAAGAGAATAGGAGAGAGGAAAGGAAAGGGGAGAGGAGAAGAGGGGGAGAAGAGAAGAGAGGAGGAGAGGAGAGAATAGGAGAGGAAAGGAGAAGAGAGGAGAGGGGGAAAGAGAAGAGAGGAAAGGAAAGGAGAGGGGGGAAGAAGAGGAGAGAAGTGGAGAAGAGGATAGGGGAGGAGAGGAGAGGAAAGGAAAGGAGAGGGGAGGGGAGGAGAGGAGTTGTGAGTGAAAGTTGTGTCAGGGTCATTGTGTCTCTCCTCAGACTAAGTACAAGTCATGAACCAGTGTTGAGAAGAGCACAGATTACCATCGCAGCCTCAGGTAAACTCATGTTTAATGGAAGACACTAATGAGAGACATAGCCTGGAATCAGGGCAAGGGAATACATCTTTACAAATAGGTGCTTTTCAGGAGGAATCTCATTCTAATCATGCAAAATAAAAAATTAAGATAAGAAGAAAGACATAGGGGAAAAAATGTGAAAGATTTCTGTTTCAGATGGCATTAATTTGAAATGTTTGGTGCTCCATTACTGAAGACAGTGTTTGGTTCAGTATCTGTGCTGTTCCAATGCTGAAGACAATGTTTGGTTCAGTATCAATACTGAAGAGAGTAAGAGTGCGCTGAAAGTTGGGAAGCAAGTTCAGGGAGTGTGTTTTAATAAATAAATGCAACATAATACAAAACACAAAAACACAGAGAAAAAACAGAAACAATGACACCTGGGGAAGGAACCAAGGGAGTGACATTAAAATAGGGAAGGTAATCAAGGAGGTGATGGAGTCCAGGTGAGTGTCATTATGTGCTAATGCGCATAACGATGGTGACAGGTGTGGTTCAGTATCTGTACTGCTCCAATACTGAAGAGAGTGATTGGTTCAGTATCTGTACTGCTCCTATACTGAAGAGAGTGTTTGGTTCAGTATCTGTACTGCTCCAATACTGAAGAGAGTGTTTGGTTCAGTATCTGTACTGTTCCTATACTGAAGAGAGTGTTTGGTTCAGTATCTGTACTGCTCCAATCCTGAAGAGAGTGTTTGGTTCAGTATCTGTACTGCTCCAATACTGAAGAGAGACAATTATCATGATGTATGATCCTGACCGATCAGAAACAGACAATGATCAGCATATATGATGGGAATCTATCAGAAACATACACTAAGAAATGAGATGTGCATTTGCGATATTACCAGAGTGAACCTGCACCTCATTAAAATCATGAATACTAGATTAGGGTGGTTGATGGATATTAACATACAGTTGAAGTCAGAAGTTTACATACACCTTAGCCAAATACATTAAAACTCAGTTTTTCACAATTCCTGACATTTAATCCAAGTAGAAATTCCCTGTCTTAGTACAGTTAGGATCACCACTTTAATTTAAGAATGTGAAATGTCAGAATAATAGTAGAGAGAAGGATTTATTTCAGCTTTTATTTCTTTCATCTTTCATCACATTCCCAGTGGGTCAGAAGTTTACATACACTCAATTAGTATTTGGTAGCATTGCCTTTAAATTGTTTAACTTGGGTCAAACATTTCGGGTAGCCTTCGACAAGCTTCACACAATAAGTTGGGTGAATTTTGGCCCATTCCTCCTGACAGAGCTCGTGTAACTGAGTCAGGATTGTAGGCCTCCTTGCTCTCACACGCTTTTTCAGTTCTGCCCAATTTTTTTTCCATAGGATTGAGGTCAGGGCTTTGTGATGGCCAGTCCAAACCCTTGACTTTGTTGTCCTTAAGCCATTTTGACACAACTTTGTAAGTATGCTTGGGGTCATTGTCCATTTGGAAGACCCATTTGCAACCAAGCTTTAACTTCCTAACTAATGTCTTGAGATGTTGCTTCAATATATACACATAATTTTCCTCCCTCATGATGCCATCTATTTTGTGAAGTACACCAGAACCTCCTGCAGCAAAGCACCACCACAACATGATGCTGACACCCCCATGCTTCATGTTTGGGATGGTGTTCTTCGGCTTGCAAGCCTCCCCCTTTTTCCTCCAAAGATAATGCTGGTCATTATGGCCAAACAGTTCCATTTTTGTTTCATCAGACTAGAGGACATTTCTCCAAAAATACGATCTTTGTCCCCATGTGAAGTTGCAAACCGTAGTCTGGCTTTTTAATGGCGGTTTTAGAGCAGGGGCTTCTTCCTTGCTGAGCGGCCTTTCAGGTTATGTCGATATAGGACTCATTTTACTGTGGATATAGATACTATGTACCTGTTTCCTCCAGCATCTTCACAAGGTCGTTTGCTGTTGTTCTGGGATTGATTTGTACTTTTCGCACCAAAGTACGTTCATCTCTAGGAGACAGAATGCGTCTCCTTCCTGAGCGGTATGACGGCTGCGTGGTCCCATGGTGTTTATACTTGTGTAATGTTGTTTATACAGATGAACGTGGTACCTTCAGGCATTTGGAAATTGTGGAGTTGTGGAGTTCTACCATTTTTTTCTTAGGTCTTGGCTGATTTCTTTTGATTTTCCCATGATGTCAAGCAAAGAGGCACTGAGTTTTAAGGTAGGCCTTGAAATACATCCACAGGTACACCTCCAATTGACTTAAATTATGTCAATTCGCCTATCAGAAGCTTTGAAAGCCGTGACATCATTTTCTGGAATTTTCCAAGCTGTTTAAAGGCACAGTGAACTTAGTGTATGTAAACTTCTGGCCCACTGGAATTGTGATACAGTGAATTATAAGTGAAATAATCTGTCTGTAAACAATTGTTGGAAAAATGACTTGTGTCATGCACAAAGTAGATGTCCGAACCGACTTGCCAAAACTGTAGTTTGTTAACAAGACATTTGTGGGGTGGTTGAAAAATGAGTTTTAATGACTCCGACCTAAGTGCATGTAAACTTCTGACTTCAACTGTAGAGTACACAACAAACATTATGAGATCTGATGACTGTGGGTGTGAATAGAGAAGGAGATATGAAGGGGTTGATTTCAGGATGAGGTAAAAAAAAAATGCATTAATCTCTCAAATCTGGTTCTCTCTGTTTTTCAGTGTACGGAGTGTTTCAGCATGTTGTTTACCTGTAGAGTGACATGGACAGAACAGTGTTACAGTGTTTTGTATACTGGGGCGGCAGGTAGCCTAGTGCTTGGAGCATTGGTCCAGTCACGAAAGGTTGCTGGATCGAATCCCCCAGCTGACAAGGTAAACATTTCCCCTGAAGAAGGCAGTTATCCCATTGTTCCCCGGTAGGCCGTCATTTAAAATAAGAATTTGTTCTTAACTGACATGCCGAGTTGAATAAAAAAATGTAAATGCCTGTAGAGCGAAATGGACGGAACAGTGTTACAGAACAGTGTTACAGTGTGTTGTATATCTGTAGACTGACATGGACAGAACAGTGCTACAGTGTGATGTATACTTGTTGTCGTGACGTTGGATTGATTAATGTGATGACTGCTGTTCATCGAATGATTAACTGTTTATAATTACGTGATTAAATGAATCAGGTAATTATTAACTCAATAACCTGGGGCACCATGGAAAAGTTTGGTTTTATTGAGCTTCTATTTCCAAATTAACTCAAAGAATATCAGAATTTTGATTTTACAACGGTCACTAATTAATTAATTTCCTCCAGTCTCATTCTGAACGTCGCATAATCCGGGAATCTGCACAAACCCGAGTCCCATTAAATAAGTCCATACCACACCATTTGAGTTGATTATTTATTTACTAACAAGCTAAAATGATAGTATATGATACACATAAACAAACACAGTCTTTGCTATTGATTAGATCATAATACACTGAAACAGGTCCCTCGCAGGCCAACACCATATGACACGTGTTACACAAAATGGGGATTTCAAAAGAGAGTGAAAGAGAGAGTGCACGAGTGAAAAGCACACTTGGGTACATTTGTAAACTATGCTTAGTTTAGCCCTAACCTTGCCCCGAACTGGCGCTCTTATGGGTCAGAATATAATGATGTAATTACGTGGCGAAGGTCTCCAATGGGGTATCTCCTCATGGACAGAGTTCTGTCTTCTCCTCTGATGGCAACACTTCTGTTGTTACCGGGTGTAACTCTCTGATTGTCCACATGATTTCAGTGTCCTTTCTCTTAGTGGTCTGTTTCCTTGCCCTTGTTCTGAAGGAGGGGTCTTCTGAGGACGGCTAATCAGCCGTATAGGTGGTTCCAGCGTGGGAATGAAAGCAGTGTGGACACACGATTACTTGGAGAGAATAACCGCTCTCTTAGACACAGCTACTCATCCGTAGCATAGATTGTTAAAAGGTTCCTTTGTCTTATTCAACCTCATATTTTGTTTTGGGGTTACAACTAATCGGACCTTGGCTGCAGCGCTTGGTCACCTAGTCATGATGTTAATTCTTAACTCACATGTTTTATACCCTCAGGTAAGAAACGGGCGTTTACGCCTTTAGGGCAAGTTCTCTGGGCATAACTAGTTACGAGGCAAGGTCTGGACTTTACTCAGATCGAATGTAGACAACTAACTTCACAAACACATTCTCTTTGATCTGGACATTTTCCACACAGCGTACATTATGCAAACATCAGGTACATATTGTGAAAACTCTTCAAGTTACAATGTTTTCGTTATAACGTCGTCAGTTAACTTATAAGAACATACCAAAAACGACATTCATTTACATATTCCATCTGTCGTCATTTCTACCATTGTGGCTGATGAAAAGTATCGTCCCAAAGTCTATTTACTGCACGTTACTGTTCAGAGGTAGGTTCTCCATAGGCCCATCATACATTCCATTCCTCCACAGTGAGAGGACAAAGGGATTTTGTCTGCTGCCTTAAGATTTAAAATGGGCGTGAGGTGTCATAAAACCCCCCACCTCCATACCTCTCGATCTCTCACCCTCTGGTGGGTGTGAGAGATGTCTCTTGTAGGACTGCGGTCCACAGAAACCTGACCCGAACAGGCCAGTCATGACACTGTAGAGCAACATGGACAGAACAGTGTTACAGAACAGTGTTACAGAACAGTGTTACAGAACGGTATTACTGTGTGTTGTATACCTGTAGAGTGAGATGGACAGAATGGTGTTACAAAACAGTATAACAGAACAGTGTTACGTTAGTGTGTGGTATACCTGTAGAGTGACATGGACAGAAAAGTGTTACAGAACAGCGTCACAGAACAGTGCTCCAGAACAGTGTTACAGAACAGTGTTGCAGAACAGTGTTGCAGAACAGTGTGTGGTATACCTGTAGAGTGACATTTCCAGAACGGTGTTCCAGAACGGTGTTCCAGAACAGTGTTCCAGAACAGTGTTCCAGAACAGTGTTCCAGAACAGTGTTCCAGAACAGTGTTCCAGTGTGTTGTTTACCTGTAGAGTGACATGGACAGAAAAGTGTTACAGAACAGTGTTACAGTGTGTTGTATGTCTGTAGTCTGACATGGACAGAACAATGTTACAGAACAGTGTGTTGTTTACCTGTAGACTGACATGGACAGACCATTCCTCACAATGAAAATATTATTATGCTTCTCAAAGGCACCTCTATTCTTATAGCCAGCATGATCCTGTTCTGGAATAACACAGAGTTTAGTTTCATTTCTCTCTCTCTCTCTCACTCTGTCTTTCTCTGTGTATCTTTCTCTCACTCTCCTTCTCTCAGGTCCTTAGATTCCCTCTCTCTGCTTCACTGGTTTCATTTTTCTACGGCTGGCCATGCTTTCCACCTGGCTACCCCTACTCCGGCCAACAGCTCTGCACCCCCGCAGCAAATTGCCCAAGCCCCCTCTCCTCGCTTCTCCTTCACCCAAATCCAGATAGCCGATGTTCTCAAAGAGCTGCAAAATCTGGATCCCTTGAAATCAGCTAGGCTAGACAATCTGGATCCTCTCTTTCTAAAATTAACCTCCGAAAGTGTTGCAATCCCCTATTGCTCTCTGTAAGGTTCTGGGTGTAGCTGGTGGGTGTAGCTGGTGCAGAGGAGTCAGGCACAGGACAGCAGACATGAGTAACACAATGAACTTTACTCACAATGTCCAAATACATGAAGTAATACCAAGCCCACAAACATCGGACCAAACTTAAAATAAAACAATCACTCACAAAAACCATGGGGAAAACAGAGGGTTAAATAATGAACATGTAATTGGGGAATTGAAACCAGGTGTGTAAAACAAAGACAAAACAAATGGAAAATGAAAAGTGGATCGGCGATGGCTAGAAGGCCGGTGACCTCGACCGCCAAACGCCAAACGAGAAGAGGGACCGACTATCACAATGCCAGTGGGTCAGAAGTTTACATCCACTAAGTTCACTGTGCCTTTAAACAGCTTGGAAAATTGCAAAAAATTACGTTATGGCTTTAGAAGCTGCTGATAGGCGAATTGACATTATTTGAGTCCTGTTCTGGAAGTCAATTGGAGGTGTACCTCCAATTGAGGTACACCCCTCTCCTCTCAGATACTGCTGGTAGCACCACACAAGCACACATTTAACCTATTTCCTGAAATTGTCTGCTTACTATCTGTTTGCTTTTTGACATTCCTCAGTCTCCATGGTGTATTGTGTTCCGTAATCAGGGTTGGGTAGGTAGGTTATTTCTAAATGTAATCCATTACAATTACACTTCCGGTCCGGAGCGAGCAGTCGCACTTCGCTTCGCTCCACAGGTAATACTACACTTCTTTACATTACAACGGTTTGGTTTGTTTGATCTGAGCAATTTTTCTTAGCTATCAAAGATAATTGTGTAGTTTAGAGTAATTATCGAGGCTAGGTATTTTTTCGTCCTCCTAACGTAGTCAACACTGCTAGCTGCTAGCTAGTCAACACTGCTAGCTAGCCAACCTCTACCGACTAGCAGCACTGTAGAAACTATTACATTACAACGGAACGACTTGATTAGTGTAGTGTTAGTGTTAGTTAGCTAGCTACATAGTTGTCTTTGCTGTCTTTGTATCTAAGATAATTGTGTAGTTTAGAGTAATTATCGAGGTTAGCTAGCCAGCCGCGACGCGACGCCTTGTCCAGACTCCAGACTTAGTCAACACACCTAGTCATCAAACCCACTGCTAGCTAGTGGGTTTGCTAGCTAGCCAACCGTTACCGACTAGCAGCGCTGTAGATACTAATACATTACAACGGAACGATTTGACTAGTGCAGTGTTAGCTAGCTAGCTACATAGTTGTCTTTGTCATAGCTTGATAATTGTGTAGTTTAGTAATTATCAAGGTTAGCTAGCCAGCTATTTCCGTCCCCCGCGACGCCATTGTTCCATACCTAGCCAACTATTACCGACGAGCAGCATTGTAGAAACTAAATACATTACAAAGGAACGTCTTGATTAGTGTTATGTTAGCTAGCTACAAAGTTGCTTTTGTATAATAGCCAACCTCTACCGACTAGCAGCACTGTAGAAACTATTACATTACAACGGAATTACTTGATTAGTGTAGTGTTAGTGTTAGTTAGCTAGCATTTTCGTCATTTTAGTCAATAAGATTTTCGCAACGTAAGCTTAACTTTCTGAACATTCGAGACGTGTAGTCCACTTGTCATTCCAATCTCCTTTGCATTAGCGTAGCCTCTTCTGTAGCTTGTCAACTATGTGTCTGTCTATCCCTGTTCTCTCCCCTCTGCACAGGCCATACAAACGCTTCACACCGCGTGGCCGCTGCCACTCTAACCTGGTGGTCCCAGCGTGCACGACACACGTGGAGTTCCAGGTCTCCGGCAGCCTCTGGAACTGCCGGTCTGCGGCCAACAAGGCTGAGTTCATCTCAGCCTATGCTACCCTCCAGTCCCTAGACTTCCTGGCGCTGACGGAAACATGGATTACCACAGATAACACTGCTACTCCTACTGCTCTCTCCTCGTCTGCCCACGTGTTCTCGCATACCCCTAGAGCATCGAGCCAGCGGGGTGGTGGCACTGGAATCCTCATCTCTCCCAAGTGGACATTCTCTTTCTCCCCTGACCCATCTGTCTATCTCCTCATTTGAATTCCATGCTGTCACAGTTACCAGCCCTTTCAAGCTTAACATCCTTATCATTTATCACCCTCCAGGTTCCCTTGGAGAGTACATCAATGAGCTTGACGCCTTGATAAGTTCCTTTCCTGAGGATGGCTCACCTCTCACAGTCCTGGGTGACTTTAACCTACCCACGTCTACCTTTGACTCATTCCTCTCTGCCTCCTTCTTTCCACTCCTCTCCTCTTTTGACCTCACCCTCTCACCTTCCCCCCTACTCACAAGGCAGGCAATACCCTTGACCTCATCTTCACTAGATGCTGTTCTTCCACTAATCTCATTGCAACTCCCCTCCAAGTCTCCGACCACTACCTTGTATCCTTTTCCCTCTCGCTCTCATCCAACACTTCTCACTCTGCCCCTACTCGGATGTTTTTGCGCCGTCCCAAACTTCGATCTCTCTCTCCTCTTCCATCCTATCATCTCCAACCTATCTCCTGATTCTGCTTCCTCAACCCTCCTCTCCTCCCTTTCTGCATCCTTTGATTTTCTCTGTCCCCTATCCTCCAGGCCGGCTCGGTCCTCCCCTCCTGCTCCGTGGCTCGACGACTCACTGTGAGCTCACAGAACAGGGCTTCGGGCAGCCGAGCGGAAATAGAGGAAAACTCGCCTCCCTGCGGACCTGGCATCCTTTCACTCCCTCCTCTCTACATTTTCCTCTTCTGTCTCTGCTGCTAAAGCCACTTTCTACCACTCTAAATTCCAAGCATCTGCCTCTAACCCTAGGAAGCTCTTTGCTACCTTCTCCTCCCTCCTGAATCCTCCTCCCCCTCCCCCCCTCCTCCCTCTCTGCGGCTGACTTCGTCAACCATTTTGAAAAGAAGGTTGATGACATCCGATCCTCCTTTGCTAAGTCAAACGACACCGCTGGTCCTGCTCACACTGCCCTACCCTGTGCTTTGACCTTTTTCTCCCCTCTCTCTCCAGATGAAATCTCGCGTCTTGTGACGGCCGGCCGCCCAACAACCTGCCCACTTGACCCTATCCCCTCCTCTCTTCTCCAGACCATTTCCGGAGACCTTCTCACCTCGCTCATCAACTCATTCTTGACCGCTGGCTACGTCCCTTCCGTCTTCAAGAGAGCGAGAGTTGCACCCCTTCTGAAAAAACCTACACTCGATCCCTCCGATGTCAACAACTACAGACCAGTATCCCTTCTTTCTTTTCTCTCCAAAACTCTTGAACGTGCCGTCCTTGGCCAGCTCTCCTGCTATCTCTCTCAGAATGACCTTCTTGATCCTAATCAGTCAGGTTTCAAGACTGGGCATTCAACTGAGACTGCTCTTCTCTGTGTCACGGAGGCTCTCCGCACTGCTAAAGCTAACTCTCTCTCCTCTGCTCTCATCCTTCTAGACCTATCTGCTGCCTTTGATACTGTGACCCATCAGATCCCTGGGCATCTCCGGCGCGGCCCACGCTTGGATTGCGTCCTACCTGACAGGTCGCTCCTACCAGGTGGCGTGGCAAGAATCTGTCTCCGTACCACGTGCTCTCACCACTGGTGTCCCCCAGGGCTCTGTTCTAGGCCCTCTCCTATTCTGACTATACACCAAGTCACTTGTCTCTGTCATATCCTCACATGGTCTCTCCTATCATTGCTATGCAGACGACACACAATTAATCTTCTCCTTTCCCCCTTCTGATAACCAGGTGGCGAATCGCATCTCTGCATGTCTGGCAGACATATCAGTGTGGATGACGGATCACCACCTCAAGCTGAACCTCGGCAAGACGGAGCTGCTCTTCCTCCCGGGGAAGGACTGCCCGTTCCATGATCTCACCATCACGGTTGACAACTCCCTTGTGTCCTCCTCCCAGAGTGCTAAGAACCTTGGCGTGACCCTGGACAACACCCTGTCGTTCTCCACTAACATCAAGGCGGTGACCCGATCCTGTAGGTTCATGCTCTACAACATTCGCAGAGTACGACCCTGCCTCACACAGGAAGCGGCGCAGGTCCTAGTCCAGGCACTTGTCATCTCCCGTCTGGATTACTGCAACTCGCTGTTGGCTGGGCTCCCTGCCTGTGCCATTAAACCCCTACAACTCATCCAGAACGCCGCAGCCCGTCTGGTGTTCAACCTTCCCAAGTTCTCTCACGTCACCCCGCTCCTCCGCTCTCTCCACTGGCTTCCAGTTGAAGCTCGCATCCGCTACAAGTCCATGGTGCTTGCCTACGGAGCTGTGACGGGAACGGCACCTCCGTACCTTCAGGCTCTGATCAGGCCCTACACCCAAACAAGGGCACTGCGTTCATCCACCTCTGGCCTGCTCGCCTCCCTACCTCTGAGGAAGCACAGTTCCCGCTCAGCCCAGTCAAAACTGTTCGCTGCTCTGGCACCCCAATGGTGGAACAAGCTCCCTCACGACGCCAGGACAGCGAAGTCAATCACCACCTTCCGGAGACACCTGAAACCCCACCTCTTTAAGGAATACCTGGGATAGGATAAAGTAATCCATCTAACCCCCCCCCCCCTAAAAGATTTAGATGCACTATTGTAAAGTGGTTGTTCCACTGGATATCATAAGGTGAATGCACCAATTTGTAAGTCGCTCTGGCTAAGAGCGTCTGCTAAATGACTTAAATGTAAATGTACCTGTGAATATATTTCAAGGTCTACCTTCAAAATCAGTGCCTCTTTGCTTGACATCACGGGAAAATCAAAAGAAATCAGCCAAGACCTCAGAAAAAAATTGTAGACCTCCACAAGTCTGGTTCCTCCTTGGGAGCAATTTCCAAATGCCTGAAGGTACCACCTTCATCTGTACAAACAATAATACGCAAGTATAAACACCATGGGACCATGCAGCCATCATACCGCTCAGGAAGGAGACGCGTTCTGTCTCCTAGAGATGAACGTACTTTGGTGCAAAATGTACAAATCAATCCCAGAACAACAGCAAAGGACCTTGTGAAGATGCTGGAGAAAACAGACACAAAAGTATCTATATCCACAGTAAAACGAGTCCTATATCGACATAACCTGAAAGGCCGCTCAGCAAGGAAGAAGCCACTGCTCTAAAACCGCCATAAGAAAGCCAGACTACGGTTTGCAACTGCACATGGGGACAAAGATCGTACTTTTTGGAGAAATGTCCTCTAGTCTGATGAAACAAAAATAGAACTGTTTGGCCATAATGACCATCGTTATGTTTGGAGGAAAAGGGGGGAGGCTTGCAAGCCAAAGAACACCATCCCAACCGTGAAGCACGTGGCTGGCAGCATCATGTTGTGGGGGTACTTTGCTGCAGGAGGGACTGGTGCACTTCACATAATTGGTGGCTTCATGAGGAAGGAAAATGATGTGGATATCAATGATGGCTAGAAGACCGACGACGCCGACCGCCGCCCGTACAAGGAGAGGACCCGACTTCGGCGGAAGTCATGACACCTTCACCCATGCTACCAAACATACCCTCGTAAAACTGACTATCCTACCGATCCTTGACTTCGGCAATGTCATTTACGAAATAGCCTCTAACAATCTACTCAGCAAATTGGATGTAGTCTATCACAGTGTCATCCGTTTTGTCACCAAAGCCCCATATTCTACCCACCCCTGCAACCTGTATGCTCTCGTTTGCTGGCCCTCGCTACATATCATCGCCAAACCCACTGGCTCCAGGTCATCTATAAGCCTTTGCTAGGTAAAGCAAAGCATTTTCGCCAGGTAGAGTAGGACAACAAAAAATACAAATGTGTACCATATGACAGAGTGACTGTTTCGTCAACACGAAAGAGAGGATGGCTTTGGCGTTTCTCTACAGGTAGGGTGAGTCAACATATTTTTTTTCTACATGGACGCACGCACGCACATACACACACACACACACACACACACACACACACACAAATCAGAAGCATGGAGAGCCACAACATATTTCGCTTACGTTAATTGGACTAAATAGTTTTTGGTATCTTTTAGTTGTCACTGTATTAGACTAAGCAGAGGTGATTTGATAATGTTGAAGATTAAATGGTGCTGGAATAGTGGAGGCAGTTCCTGTTTTCTTTGCGACTTGAAGTAACTTACTGTGGTTCTAAATCAATAGTTGTTTAGTAGTCCGAAAATGTGGGAAACATGAACTTGCTTGACCATGCTACAGGTCATGTAAATGTCTGTTACATGTAATATGCTTTGAGGACTTCACCAGACAGAGGCTGCTCTCCGGGGTTGTGATAAAACAAAGGTGTGGTTGAATTTCTTTTGCCACTGTGTCTTCGTATTGTCTCAGGCCTTTAGGCCCTTATATCACAGTGTCAAGGCATATGAATTTAACAGATTATAGAGCAAACAACACTATTATCACAACACATAGGTTGTAATATGGCTTTTTTTCTGGCTTCCCCAGTGATTTTACCCACGCACCGTTACTGTCAACTCATGTCCTCTCTGTGAAAACTCAAGATTGGTAGAAGTTCCTACAAGGTGAAGCTAAATAGATTACAGGAAAACAAATTGTATTTGAAAAGTTATTTGTTGGTCAGTGTCTTGGGACTGGATGCAGGAATTGGATGGTCCCTGACATACAGTGTAAAACAATAATGGAAGAGGGGACATATTGATACTGGGGGGTAGAAGTAAGGTCTCTATTCAATGTGGACCAATGACTCTAAAGGACTCTAAATCTAAAAGAGAAAGCTCAGATAAAAAAATATAAAAAAATACATTCCTGTTACTTATCTGCAGCAAAGTTATAGCTCTGTCGAGCTTATGTTAGTTTCTTCATTTGAAATTATTGAGGTACACACACACACACATTGTTGACACACACACACACATTGTTGATACACACACACACGCATTGCTGACACACACACACATTGTTGACACACACACACTCACACACACATTGTTGACACACACACAGACACACACACACACACACATTGTTGACACACACACATTGTTGACACACACACACACACATTGTTGACACACACAAACACACATTGTTGACACACAAACACGTTGTTGACACACACACACGTTGTTGACACACACACACGTTGTTGACACACACACACATTGTTGACACACACACAGACACACATTGTTGACACACAAATTGTCAACAATGTGTCATTTTTGCAGGATTAGGATGCGAGTCATTTAGGAGACCTGTTCTGGCCCGTCTCTCCCTCCCGCCCTCTGGCTGTGCATGCATCATCACCTTTATGCCTCCAGTGGTGTGTGGACATGATCAGATTGACCTGTGGGGGTGTCAGTCATTCAACCCCTTAGAGTAGCGGTACTCAACCTTTACCCTACGATGTCCAAAGCCTGCTGGTTTTCTGTTCTACCTGATAATTAATTGCACACCCCTGGTGTCCCAGGTCTAAATCAGTCCCTGATTAGAGGAGAACCTGGTGTCCCAGGTCTAAATCAGTCCCTGATTAGAGGAGAACCTGGTGTCCCAGGTCTAAATCAGTCCCTGATTAGAGGAGAACCTGGTGTCCCAGGTCTAAATCAGTCCCTGATTAGAAGAACTGGCTTGGAGGTTTAGAGTTGAGTTTGAGGGGCCTATAGTATACAGTGCATTCGGAAAGTATTCAGATCCCATAATGTCAAAGTGTAATTTTGTTTTTAAATCATTCATTAATTAAATTCATTAAAAATGGAAAACTGAAACGTCTTGAGTCAACAAATGTTCAACCCCTTTGTTCTGAAATAGTCAAAATGTGTTAAACATGTCACATAATAAAGTTGCATGGACTCACTCTGTGTGTGTTTAACTTGATTGTTTTATGACTACCTCATCTCTGTAGCCCACACATACTGTTGAAGTCGGAAGTTTACATACACCTTAGCCAAATACATTAAAAATCAGTGTTTCACAATTCCTGACATTTAATCCGAGTAAAAATTAGGATCACCACTTTATTTTAAGAATGTGAAATGTCAGAATAATAGTAGAGAGAATTATTTATTTTAGCTTTTATTTCTTTCATCGCATTCCCAGTGGGTCAAAAGGTGCCATACACTCAATTAGTATTTGGTAGCATTGCCTTTAAATTGTTTAACTTGGGTCAAACGTTTCGGGTAGCCTTCCACAAGCTTCCCACAATAAGTTGGGTGCATTTTGGCCCATTCCTCCTGACAGAGCTAGTGTAGCTGAGTCAGGTTTGTAGGCCTCCTTGCTCGCACACGCTTTTCAGTTCTGGCCACAAATGTTCTATAGAATTGAGGTCAGGGCTTTGTGACAGCCACTCCAATACCTTGACTTTGTTGTCCTTAAGCATTTTGCCACAACTTTGGAAGTATGCTTGGGGTCATTGTCCATTTGCAAGACCCATTTGCAACCAAGCTTTAACTTCCTGACTGATGTCTTGAGATGTTGCTTCAATATATCCACATCATTTTCGTTTCCTCATGAAGCCATCTATTTTGTGAAGCGCACTAGTCCCTCCTGCAACAAAGCACCACCACAACATGATGTTGCCACCCCCGTGCTTCACGATTGGGATGGTGTTATTCGGCTTGCAAGCCTCCCCCTTTTTCCTCCAAACATAACGATGGTCATTATGGCCAAACAGTTTTATTTTTGTTTCATCAGACCACAGGACATTTCTCCAAAAAGTACAATCTTTGTCCCCATGTGAAGTTGCATACCATAGTCTGACATTTTTATGGCGGTTTTGGAGCAGTGGCTTCTTCCTTGCTGAGCGGCCTTTCAGGTTATGTCGATATAGGACTCGTTTTACTGTGGATATAGATACTTTTGTACCTGTTTCCTCCAGCATCTTCACAAGGTCCTTTGCTGTTGTTCTGGGATTGATTTGCACTTTTCGCTCCAAAGTACGTTCATCTCTAGGAGACAGAACGCGTCTCCTTCCTGAGCGGTATGATGACTGTGTGGTCCCATGGTGTTTATACTTGCGTATAGATGAACGTGGTGCCTTCAGGCATTTGGACATTGCTCCCAAGGATCAACCAGACTTGTGGGGGTCTTCAATTTCTTAGCTGATTTCTTTTGATTTTCCCGTGATGTCAAGCAAAGAGGCACTGAGCTTTAAGGTAGGCCTTGAAATACATCCACAAATACACCTCCAACTGACTCAAATTATGTCAATTAGCCAATCAGAAGCTTCTTAAGCTGTGACATAATTTTCTGGAATTTTCCAAGCTGTTTAAAGGCACAGTGAACTTAGTGTAAGTAACTTCTGACCCACTGGAATTGTGATAAAGTAATTATAAGTGAAATAACCTGTCTGTAATCAATTGTTGGAAAAATAACTTGTGTCATGCACAAAGTAGATGTCCTAACCGACTTGCCAAAATTTAGTTTGTTTTAACAAGAAATTAGTGGAGTGGTTGCAAAATAAGTTTTAATGACTCCAATCTAAGTGTATATAAACTTCCGACTTCAACTGTAGGTTTTTAACAGTTTAGGTCTAGAGTATCTCCACTGTTGAAGAGGGGGATGACCGCGGCAGCTTTCCAATCTTTAGGGATGTCAGACGATATGAAAGAGAGTGTCACGACTTCCGCCGAAGTCGGTCCCTCTACTTGTTCGGGCAGCGTTTGGCGGTCGAAGCCTTCATTTTCCATTTTTTTCCACTTTTCATTGTCCATTTGTTTTGTCTTTGTTTTACTCACCTGGTTTCAATTCCCCAATTACATGTTCATTATTTAACCCTCTGTTTTCCCCATGGTTTGGCCAATGGTAACTTTATAAAAATTACAGAGTTTAATGGCTGTGATAGGAGAAACTGAGGATGGATCAACAACATTCTAGTTACTCCACAATACTAACCGAATCGACAGAGTGAAAACGAGGAAGCCTGTTCAGAAAAAAAATATTACAAAACATTCATCCTGTTGCAACAAGGCACTAAAGTAATAATGCTAAAAATTCTGGTAAAGCAAATTACTTTTTTGTCCTGAATAAGTGTCATGTTTGGGGCAAATCCAATACAACACATTACTTAGTACCACTCCTCACATTTTCAAACATAGGGGTGTCTGCATCATGTTATGAGTATGCTTTAAATCCTTAAGCACTGGGCAGTTTTTCAGGATAAAAAAACTTAACGGCGCTAAGCACAGACAAAATACGAGAGGAAAACTTGCTCTGCTTTCCACCAGACACTGGGAGATGAATTCATCTTTCAGCAGAACAATAAAACCTAAAACACAAGGCCAAATCTACACTGGAGTTGCTTACCAAGAAGACAGTGAATGTTCCTGATTGGCCGAGTTACAGTTTTAACTTAAATCTACTTGAAAATCTATGGCAAGACCTGAAAATGGTTGTCTAGCAATAATCAACAACCAATTTAACAGAGCTTGAAGAATCTTGAAAATAATTGACTCAGGGGTTTGAATACTTGTGTAAACTAGATATTTCTGTATCTAATTTTCAATACATTTGCAAACATTTCTAAAAAGGTTTTCACTTAGTCATTATGGGGTATTGTGTGTAGATGGGTGAGAAATATAATCAATTTAATGCATTTTGAATTCAGGCTGTAACACAACAAAATGTGGAATAAGTCAAGGGGTACTTTCTGAAGGCCCTGTATGACAATTTTTTTTTACCATAAACCTTAATTAACTGAACACAATAACTCCGATTTGTTTCATATTTGCATATGCTGTAGCTTAGACCCTATTTTACATCATTTAAGGGGTTTGTGTGGTGCCCACCATCGGTTGAGACACAAGATGCTCTTGAATACAGGGTGGATGTCATGTTGTGGCTGATAAATGTACTATAATTTGATTATTTAATTTTCAACTTTCAAATGGTACCACAAAGGTCGTTGGAGGTCCACACTTCAGAATGTTGACTTGAATAGAAATATCAGTTGTTTTAAATTACGCTGTCAACCCTCCATAGGAAAGATATTGAAATCATAGAAATATAGATAATAAAATAGACATGACCATTTAAGTTGACATTCAACGGTGGGTGGACCGGCTGTCATCTTTGTGGTAGTAATTAGAAGTAAACATTTCAATTCAACTTAAAAGTCAACGGTGTAACAGCTAAATTGCAGTGGTCTAACGGGATAGGTCTGTTCTATTAATTCACTTCTATGATTGAAATTACAACCACCCTGTATTCAACCGAATGTTCTGTCTCAACCGATAGCTGGCACAACACAAACACCTCAGATGTTGTAAAATAGAGTCTAAGTTACAACATATTGTCACGATTGTCGTAAGGAGCGGACCAAAACGCAGCGGGAAAATGTATACTTATCTTCTTTTTTTATTTGAAGAAGGAAAAACAAAATAAACACGTATAAAAAAACAAACAACTCCAAACAGTCCCGTCAGGTGCAACAAACACTAAACCAGGAAATAACTACCCACAAACCCCGATAGAACAAACACCCCTATAAATAGGACCTTCAATCAGAGTCAACGAGAAGCAGCTGACTCCAATTGAAGGTCAACCCAATAAACACCACATAGAAATAGACCAACTAGAAATAACATAGAAATACACTAACATAGAACATAACCCAAACAACCCCGAAACACCCTGAACAAACACCCCCTGCCACGCCCTGACCAAACTACAATAACAAACTGCCCCTTTACTGGTCAGGACGTGACACATATGCAAATATTATTTGTTTTTGTTGATTTAATGGGTTTTTAAATAAATTACAGTAAAGGTTTAACATTTGCAATTGTTAAAGAAAAAACAATACAATAATTGGGCAACACCGTTTGTAAGTTTATGGCCCTTTCCTGCAGTCAAATTACCTAGTGGCCTCATGGGTGGAATGTTATTAATATTAATTAAAATTATATATTTTTTTAAAGACTAAAATCCAGTGTTTCTATGTCAAAACGTTTTGTTATATTTCCATCTTCTGTGATGTTTATAAGATGCAATATTGCGATGCAAACTCAAAATGTAATACATTTCAACTCTACATCTGACATACACACACACACACACACACACACACACACACACACACACACACACACACACACACACACACACACACACACACACACACACACACACACACACATGACATCACAAGTCACTGACAAACACTCATGTGACAGAATATGGCTGAGGTCACTGATTAACTTATTTTTATCACTGATTGAATTGGACAGACGTGTGTGTGTGTGTGTGCGTGTGCGTGTGCGTGTGCGTGTGCGTGTGCGTGTGTGTGTGTGTGTGTGTGTGTGTTTCAACAATGAGCCCATTCTCCCAACATGCCCTTCAGTTGGTTTTCTGCATCCATCGAAATATTGTATTTATTGTGTGCTTTTCTCCAATAGGAGTGAGCCTTTGATGAACGATAAACAGAGATTGGTTCTATGTCTGAACACCATTACCCTGAAGTTAGGACGGTGCCGGAGACCTAAACAGAGATTGGTTCTATGTCTGAACACCATTACCCTGAAGTTAGGACGGTGCCGGAGACCTAAACAGAGATTGGTTCTATGTCTGAACACCATTACCCTGAAGTTAGGACGGTGCCGGAGACCTAAACAGAGATTGGTTCTATGTCTGAACACCATTACCCTGAAGTTAGGACGGTGCCGGAGACCTAAACAGAGATTGGTTCTATGTCTGAACACCATTACCCTGAAGTTAGGACGGTGCCGGAGACCTAAACAGAGATTGGTTCTATGTCTGAACACCATTACCCTGAAGTTAGGACGGTGCCGGAGACCTAAACAGAGATTGGTTCTATGTCTGAACACCATTACCCTGAAGTTAGGACGGTGCCGGAGACCTAAACAGAGATTGGTTCTATGTCTGAACACCATTACCCTGAAGTTAGGACGGTGCCGGAGACCTAAACAGAGATTGGTTCTATGTCTGAACACCATTACCCTGAAGTTAGGACGGTGCCGGAGACCTAAACAGAGATTGGTTCTATGTCTGAACACCATTACCCTGAAGTTAGGACGGTGCCGGAGACCTAAACAGAGATTGGTTCTATGTCTGAACACCATTACCCTGAAGTTAGGACGGTGCCGGAGACCTAAACAGAGATTGGTTCTATGTCTGAACACCATTACCCTGAAGTTAGGACAGTGCCGGAGACCTAAACAGAGATTGGTCCTATGTCTGAACACCATTACCCTGAAGTTAGGACAGCGCTGGAGGCCTAAACAGAGATTGGTTCTATGTCTGATCACCATTACCCTGAAGTTAGGACAGCGCTGGAGGCCTAAACAGAGATTGGTCCTATGTCTGAACACCATAAACCTGAAGTTAGGACAGCGCTGGAGGCCTAAACAGAGATTGGTTCTATGTCTGAACACCATAAACCTGAAGTTAGGACAGCGCTGGAGGCATTGTCCCTGTTCTGTAAGTGTAGCTTTGTTTAAAGGTCAAGGGGTCAACCCCTACACTTACTCTCTCTCCGTCCTCCTGCGAACTCAGATCTTTTTGTTTGACAAACTACTCCTTCCCTCTCCAAGGTGCTGAAATGCTATTCACATGTTAACGTCGCCGTCCCTCTCCCCATCACTCTCTCTCTTTTTCTCTCTCCCCATCCCTCTCTCTCCCCGTCCCTCTCTCTCCCCGTCCGTCCGTCCGTTCGTCTGTCTGTCTGTTTGTGTTTGTGTGTGTGTGTGTGTGTGGGTGTGTGTGTGTGTGTGTGTGTGTGTGTGTGGCTGAATCAGTAAAATAGTCAGAGCAGACTAATCTGCTTTCCTTTCCATTAAAGTCATGTGTCACTCAATCTCTGGAGTGGATCTGGATTTCACCCTGAGTTTCCACCATGTAGAAGTGACCTCCACTGACATCCTACTAGCCCAGAGGGACATCTCTCTTTACTCTCCCCTCACTAACAGACACATACTGTCCCCTGTCACAAGTTGACATGCAATATTTTTGCATATGTGACCTCCTTTGGCCTTTTATGGATCTCCCAGGCCTTCTAACATCCTGTATACATTTCTCCAATAAAACTATACTTCATACTTTTAACCTCTCTTCCTCAGGACTCAACCCAGTGTAAGACCCCTGCCTCTCTAACCCAGCCCAGCAATGCTGTGCTCCTGCAAACACTCTCTGGTCCTCCTTGTCATGCTTTCTCCCAGAAATCCCTCTCTGGTCCTCCTCCCCCAGCGATGGTATCTCCCAGCAGTCCGTCTCTGGTCCTCCTCCCCCAGCGATTGTTTCTCACAGCAGTCCCTATATGGTCCTCCTCCCCCTGTTATATTTTCTCCCAGCAGTTCCTCTCTGGTCCTCCAGCCCCAGCCATGTTGTCTCCCAGCAGTCCCTCTCTGGTCCATCCTCCCCCAGCCATGTTTTCTCCCAGCAGTCCCTCTCTGGTCCATCCTCCCCCAGCCATGTTGTCTCCCAGCAGTCCCTCTCTGGTCCATCCTCCCCCAGCCATGTTTTCTCCCAGCAGTCCCTCTCTGGTCCTCATCTCCTGGTCATGTTGTCTCCCAGCAGGCCCTCTCTGGTCTTCATCTCCTGGTCATGTTGTCTCCCAGCAGCCCCTCTCTGGTCTTCATCTCCTGGTCATGTTGTCTCCCAGCAGGCCCTCTCTGGTCTTCATCTCCTGGTCATGTTGTCTCCCAGCAGTTCCTCTCTGGTCTTCATCTCCTGGTCATGTTGTCTCCCAGCAGGCCCTCTCTGGTCCTCATCTCCTGGTCATGTTGTCTCCCAGCAGTCCCTCTCTGGTCTTCATCTCCTGGTCATGTTGTCTCCCAGCAGGCCCTCTCTGGTCCTCATCTCCTGGTCATGTTGTCTCCCAGCAGGCCCTCTCTGGTCCTCATCTCCTGGTCATGTTGTCTCCCAGCAGGCCCTCTCTGGTCTTCATCTCCTGGTCATGTTGTCTCCCAGCAGTCCCTCTCTGGTCCATCCTGCCCCAGCCATGTTTTCTCCCAGCAGTCCCTCTCTGGTCCTCATCTCTTGGTCTCCCCCTGTAGGTCTGACCTCCCTACTACTCACATTAACCCTTTTTTTCAGGTCACCAGCCCCCAATGATGTCAGGCAAGACTTGGGACATACACTAGCTGCACCTGCAAGAGAGACTCTTTGTCAGATCCAGAAGTAAAGGAGGGTTGATAAACGTGGGATTAGAACCCTCCAGTTGCTGTCCTATTTGTATTGTCTGCTGCTAATGTTGAGTTGATCTCATTCCAAATATTTAACATTTATTTTCTTTGAAAGCCACATATTCCTTATACTTTGAATTTTATTGTATTTTATTGGAAGGTATGGAAATAGATATTTGAATGAGAGAACTCTCCCGCTTTGTCTACATTGGTTTTGGCAGAGACATGCTGTACAGTCATATACAGTAATGTGAATTATACAACAGATCACAAGGAGATGCCAACAGCGGCCTTGAAAGGTGATAAACTCAGGCATGTGTAATTGAATGTGAAGGGGGAGTTGAATGAAATAATAACTCCCTCAGAATCAGTGCATTTAGGTCAAGGAGGAAAGTACTGAGTTGTTCTGACCTTTCATACTACCTTATATGGGTCAGTTATTTCCTTGCTTCCTTCTATGGGTCAGTTAATTTCCTTGCCTCCTTCTATGGGTCAGTTATTCCCTTGCTTCCTTCTATGGGTCAGTTATTCCCTTGCTTCCTTCTATGGGTCAGTTATTCCCTTGCTTCCTTCTATGGGTCAGTTATTCACTTGCTTCCTTCTATGGGTCAGTTATTCACTTGCTTCCTTCTATGGGTCAGTTATTCACTTGCTTCCTTACATGGGTCAGTTATTCACTTGTGAATTGAAAACAAAAAAGCATAAAGCTGTTTCAATTACATATAGTATGTAGAGTATATTCAAAAACACACAATACATAGTTTCTCAGGCTTCATCATATGTATTCAGTTATATCAAACAACAGAAAGGGAGTAAAATTCCCAGACACAAGATTTAATCATAGTTTAATGAAGAGGAAGCAGTGTAACATGGTTACAACACAAAAAGGTAGAATGATGAACATGATTATTTATCAGACTATATTTACATTCTGGTCATTTAGCACAGGGGATCCCAACCTAGGGGTCGCGCCCCCCATAGTGGGGCTCCAAAGTTTCCTGGGTGGTCTTGAGACTTTCCTTGATTCGAGGGGTGTATTTAAACTTTTGGCGGTGTTTTTAATATAGACTATCTCAACAAACAATAATACAAAAGGGGGGGTGACATCTTCAAATGTAAAATAAAGAGGACCCTTGGGGAAAAAAGTTGGGAAGCCCTGATTTAGCAGACGCTCTTATCCAGAGCAACTGACAGTCAACGTTTTACAGTTCTCTGGTTTTGTTACAGTTGCATTGATGCAACACTGAGAGCCACATGCTCAAGCTTAGAATATATTATATTATCACATTAAGGACATCATTCAAATCAGAATCATTGACCTAATAAACATAAATACATCTTTAATTACCACCAAAACGTTAATTTGACAACAACAGCTACACCATTTACCTTTGGGAAGAAACAGTCAACCTAATAGCAAAGAATCTAAGTAGATCTGAGTAGGTTAATGTGTGTGATATTGTATGTGATTTAGTGAGAGTGTGTATGATGTCTGAATAAGAGTAAGACTATAATAAATAATAACCCAGCCAATTTGGTGGATGAGTGTCTATGTGTGTAACATGAAGTGAATATAGCCTTATTCTCAGGATGATAATTGTAATCCATATCAACATCATAGTTGCATCACAGTTACATTTAATATAATTTTCATAGAAAAACACAACATTTCCATAGTAATTAACGTTTCAAGTGATTATGAAAGAGAAATTGCATTACTATAGAGACGGCTTCACTACAGTACAAATGTGTCCGGTATAAGATGTTATTATTCCCCAATGTACCTGTTCTGATATCTTCCCATTGCTTGTTCTAAACATAGATACGTATGTAGACAGACATCCAAAACATAGACAAACAGAAAACATAGATTATAGAAAAATTCTCAACAATAGAGAGAGAGAGAGAGAGAGAGAGAGAGAGGAGGGAAGAGAGAGAGAGGAGGGAAGAGAGAGAGAGAGAGAGAGAGGAGGGAAGAGAGAGAGAGGAGGGAAGAGAGAGAGAGAGAGAGAGAGAGAGAGAGGGAGAGAAGAGAGAGACAGAGATCAAATGAGTGTGTTTGGATCGGTGTGTGTAAGCGAGCGTGAAATGAAGTGCTTTGTGTGCGAGTATCAACTTCATAGTGTTCAGATATTTTAGTCCCCTTCTTTTGTTTTCGTATCCTGATGTCCCAGTAGAATTTAGTACAGCCATGGTATTATGGAGCTGTCTCAGAGAAGTTGTCCATCTATAAAGAGTTTGTCCACAATGAGAAAGGCATGCTTACCCCTCTCCCTCTGTTGCCTCTGTACAGGATACAGTCTCTTGCGACGTTTGTTTATCTCCCGGGGAAATTGGTCATTGAGACCAAATGTTTTCCCTTTAAGCTCCCTTCCCCTGCTTTTGATCATCTCCTTTTGTTGGTAGTGTTCAAATTTTGCGAGGATAGGTCGGGGACCCTTGGTCTTGTCGCGCCGAGCTCCAAGTCTGTGCACTCGGTGGAAAGCCACCGTGTTTACAGTCTCTAGAGGAAGTTTCAAGGCGCATGCGTCGGCTTTGTATGTCTAATAGGCTCTCCCGACTTCTTCTGTTTTCCCTGATTAGACAATGTTGGAATCAAGGGGTTTTCCTTGGCGGTGATTGCTTTTTTCTCTCTTGGAGTGAGAGAATTTCACTCTGGCTAAACTCCCCCTCAACCCTGCTACCTCCTCACATAACTTTTCAAGTATTGCATGGATTCCTGCAAGACCACTAGCCTCTACTTCAACGGTAAGCAAATTGTCTGTGTCTGTAGATTAATCAGTCTTTCTTTTTTTAGTCGGGTTAGAGTTATTTTGTGAGGTAGGGGCGTTTATTCACGATGGAGTATGATGTTCCTCCATAGCATAAAGCTGTTGTTACTTGTCGATTTCCCTCAGGATCTCCTTACTATCCAGGTTGGCTCAGAACTGCAAGCAGCTGTGGAAACCTTTTTTACATTTATTTTTTAATTGATACTCCTGTTTTCTTGTTGGTTGCTTATTTTCATCAGAAGAATGGAGTTTTCAGCATCAACAGCTTGCCGCCATCTTTATTTTATTTAGGGGTTTTTTTATACCTAAAGGGGTCCTACAATTCTAAATCAAATAACTAAATAATCCATGGTATGACCACTTTAAAACAGTTCCATATGTTTGATTTGTAGACCCCCTGTCACGGGTGTCGTAGGGTAGAGACCAAGACGCAGCGGGAAAATGTACACTCATCTTCTTTTTTATTTGGTGAAGAAGGAAAACACATAAACGTATACAAAACAAAACGAACTTGACAGTCTTGTCAGGCAAAACAGCTAAACAAAAACAATCTCCCACAAAACCCATGAAAAACAAACTCCTAATTATAGGACCCTCAATCAGAGGCAACAGTAACCAGCTGCCTCCAATTGAAGGTCCAACCCCAATAAACTAAACATAGAAATACAAAAGACTAGATAGAACATAGAAATATACTAACATAGAACAATGACTAACAAACCCCGGAGTAATACATCAAATACCCCTCTACCTAAACACATACACAAAACACACCCTGAACCACATAAAACAAACACCCCCTGCCATGTCCTGACCAAACTACAATAACAAATAACCCCTATATTGGTCAGGACGTGACACCCCCCCCTTTAGAAGTTAAGATCTATTTATCTTGTACTCTATAGTACTCCACGATTAGGTTTTTTGCTGGTTAGAGCCAGTTTGCACTATTCTGGGAACATTTTCAACAATGATTGCTGCTCTTTCAAGTGACATCACTGCGTCTTCTTTCCTATACAAAGGTTGAACACTATCACATGCTTTGAGGCTTTCAATCAGGTCCTTCCTATCAGCATGTAGGGCAGTGTCATCAGGCATGTGAAATGCTAGTGTCACATGATCCCACACAAAAAACTGATGTGTGCCTTTGCGAACCTTTTTGGCTTTGATCTTATTGTGCTCTCTGATCAATTCATAGTTGTGGGTCTCAGACACAGCCTGTGCGTTCCAGACAATTGTGCCATCTCTATAGCTACACATAGCTTTAGCACCTTCAAGAAGTGGGCACTCATCAAACTCTGTCACCTTTGGACTGTGGACAACCACTGCGTACATGATCTCCTGCTGGTAAACCACAGTTTGGTGAACTCTCAGGACAGGCTTCTCTCCTCCACAGATCTGCTCTGTGTACATCTGCATGAGATCCTCCAATGGGAAGGTGAACTTAAAGTTCCCATACCGAGATCCTTTTTGGAAGACAGGGGAGGTGGTAAACTTTTTCAGGAACGATACCTGACTCTTTTCAGGTTGTGCACTTGAGGAGTGCCTGATAGGGATCTCCCTGTCAAGGTAGCGATTCTCAGCATCCTTGATAAGGCTGTCCTCAATGTTAAGACCCCACCACATGAAAGGACCTCTTCTTTGTCCACCCTTAAATCCATCTGACATCAGGATCCCATCCAGACCTGCTTTGTTAGTAACATGGGAAACTTTGGATATTTGGAATTCCACTTCTTTAGGATACTCCGGGATGTTTTTATGAAGGTATTTATGATTTTTTAATGGCTCGTGCGTTTTCAATGTCTCTATAGTCACATGTTGATGTAAGACAATATGCTCAGCGTTCACGTTTTGCATTTTCTTTCCCTGAAAATAGAAGGGTTCCCCATTAGGTACTCATCATTTGAGAAGAATTAATTTTACTTCTAAAGAGATCACACAACATCACAATAAAATTATACTTAAATGAAGGAGAAAAGGAATAATCAATCCACAAAAAAAGGTGTGAAGAATATATAAGGCCAGTATTGGAAACAATAGAACACTATGAAAAATCTGGGAAACCAGGCCTGCTATTCATGGCTGACTTTGAACTGAAAAAGTACACTTGAATTTATATATAAATTCAATTTTGGAGAATCGCTTATACAATGGCTTTATTGTTATGTATAGTAACCCTAGGTGTAAAATAGTAAATAATAGCTACTTCTCGGAAAGTATAAAACTGTGAAGAGGAGTAAAACAAGGTTAAATATTACTCTTACAGAATTTCCATGTGGCGAGGATATTGGAAATGTTATCAAAGCCTATTGGATGATACCTTGTTCTTAACAAGAACAGGAGAATGTATAAAGGACTTTTTCTGACATAACATAAGTACAGCATTAACAAAGGAAATAACAGTACAGTTAGATAGCAATAAAAACTGTACCATAGAGGCACAGAATAAGTTAGAGGAAAAACTAAAAGAAATGGAGGAACTTATTCAAGAAAGATCCAGTGTAATATATTATACAAATTAAGTGAACTGGATGGAATATGGGGAAAAATGCACCAAATATTTTTTGGGGTCTTCAACATAGAAATGCTACCAAAAAATTATTTACTGAAACTTGTTACAAATGATGGAGTCACCCATGATTCGTCAAATAATATTTTGAATGAAGAAGCAATGTACTTTAAGCACGTTTTTGTTTCAGTCTCCTCCATCTCCACTAACCGAAGATAATTGTATGGATTTTTTTCTAATAATAATGTAAAATTAACAGCTGTACAGAAAGACTCATGTGAAGGCCAAATTAAAGAGGAGGAACTTGTTGATGCAATTAGCCTTTAATGCTAGGAAAACTCCAGGGTTGGATGGCATACCAAACCTTTTTTAATATTTTTTTTATTTAACTAGGCAAGTCAGTTAAGAAGAAATTCTTATTTTCAATGATGGTCTAGGAACAGTGGGTTAACTGCCTTGTTCAGGGGCAGAACAACAATTTTTAACCTTATCAGCTCGGGGACTTGATCTTGCAACCTTTTAGTTACTAGTCGAATGCTCTAACAAGTAGGCTACCTGACGCTCCATAATGTTTATACTCAGAGGATCGTTATTAGCATGTTTTAACCACTACAAAAATAGAAGATTATCAGATAATAAGTCTGACTTCATTATTACTGAAACTGGATCCAAGTGGTAAATATAAAGATCTGGTCCATTATAAAAATCTGAGGCCCCTTACACTTCAGTGTTGTGATGTAAAAAATTATAGCAAAATCCATAGCACGTAGAATTAAAAAGGTATTGTCGGATATTATTCATCCTAATCAGACAGATTTTTTTACATGGATGATACATTGGACATAATAAAAGACAAGTACTGGAAACAATAGAACACTATGAAAAATCTGGTATTCATAGCTGACTTTTGATAAAGTACAACTGGAATTTATATATAAATGCCTGGAATATTTCAATTTTTGAGAATCTCTTAAAAAACATATTGAAGTTATGTACAGTAACTCTAAGTGTAAAACAGTAAATAATAGCTACTTCTCAGGAAGTATTAAACTGTCAAGGGGAGTAAAACAAGGTTGTCCACTATCGGTATATCTATTTATTATGGCCATCGAAATGTTAGCTATTAAAATTGTTTCATATTTGCATGTGTTTTATCTTTATCTACCCTATTTTACATCATCTAAGGGGTTTGTGTTGTGCCCACCATCAGTTGAGACACAAGATGCTCTTGAATACAGGGTGGATGTCACGTTGTGGCTGATAAATGTACTAAAATGGGATTAAAATGAACATTTCAACTTTCAAATGGTACCTCAAAGAGGGTTGGAGGACCACACAACAGAATGTTGACTTGAATGGGAATATATGTTGTTTTATATTATACTGTCAAACCTCCATAGGGAACCTATTGAAATTATAGAAATACAGATAATAGAATAGACATCACCATTTAAGTTGACATTCAACGGTGGGTGGACCGGCTGTCATCTTTGTGGTAGTAATTAGAAGTTAACATTTCAATTCAATTTAAAAGTCAATGTTGTACCATTGGGGATCGAGTGGCGCAGCGGTCTAAGGCACTACATCTCAGTGCAAAAGGCATCACTATAGTACCTGGTTTGAATCCAGGCTATCTGGCTGTGATTGCGAGTCCCATAGCGCGGTGCACAATTGGCCCAGTGTCGTCCGGGTAAGAGGAGGGTTTGGCCGGGGTAGGCTGTCATTGTAAATGAGCATTTGTTCTTAACTTACTTGCCTAGTTAAATAAAAATTAAGCCAGCTAAAATTGCAGAGGTCTAAAGGGATAGGTCCATTCTATTTCTATGATTGAAAGGATACCCACCCTGTATTCAAGAACACGTTGTGTCTCAACTGATAGCTGGCACAACAGAAAAACCTCAGATGGTATGAAATAGGTTCTAAGCTATGTTATCCGAAAAAAAAATGTAAATCAGATTTGACACATTTTTTAATAAATGACAGTAAAGTTTTAAAATGTCAATATTTTTTTCTAAAACATTTAAAGAAATAATACAATAATTGGACAACACTGTTTGTAAGCTTGTAGCCCTTTCCTGCAGTCAAATTACCTAGTTGTCTCAAGGGTGAAATGTTATTAATATTTTTCATAATTTCATAAATAATCAACATTCATTGTTGTTAATGCCAAAAATCTGGTGTTTCTATCTCAAACAGTTTTGTGATATTTCAGTCTTTTGTGATGTACAGTACCAGTCAAAAGTTTGGACACACCAACTCATTCCAGGGTTTTTCATTATTTTTACTATTTTCTAGACTGTAGAAATAACTCATATGGAATCATGTAGTAAGCAAAAAAGTGTTAAACTAATCAAAGTATATTTTAATCTGTCCTTTGGTCTGATGAGTCCAAAATGGGCGATTTTTGGTTCCAACCGCCATGTCTTTGTGAGAAGCAGAGTAGGTGAACGGATGATCTCTGCGTGTGTGGTTCCAACCGTGAAGCATGGAGGAGGAGGTGTGATGTTGTGGGGGGTGCTTTGCTGGTGAAACTGTCTGTGATTTATTTAGAATTTAAGGCACACTTAACCAGCATGGCTACCACAGCATTCTGCAGTGATATGCCATCCCATCTGGTTTGCGATTAGTGGAAATATAATTTGTTTTTCAACAGGGCAATTATCCAACACACCTCCAGGCTGTGTAAGGGCTATTTGACCAAGAAGGAGAGTGATGGAGTGCTGCGTTACATGACCTGGCCTCCACAATCGCCCGGCCACAACCCAAATGAGATGGTTTGGGAGGAGTTGGACCGCAGAGTGAAGGAAAAGCAACCAACAAGTGCTCAGCATATGTGAGAACTCCTTCAAGACTATTGGAAAAGCATTCCAGGTGAAGCTGATTGAGAGAATGCCAAGAGTGTGCAATGCTGTCATCAGGCAAAGGGTGGCTACTTTGAAGAATCTCAAGTATAAAATATATTTAGATTTGTTTAGCACATTTTTGGTTACTACATGACTTCATATGTGTTATTTCATAGTTTGATGTAGAAAATAGTAAAAATGAAGAAAAACCCTTGAATGAGTAGGTGTGTCCAAATTTTTGACAGTTACTGTATATAAAGTGTAATATTGGGATGCAAACTCATAATTGAAAACATTTAAACTCTACATGTTTAACTGACATAGTACAGGTGTCTTGTTTTTTACGCCCATAACCATGTGTGTGAGGTGTATACTTTTGTTTCATAGTAGATTTGTTTAAAGCCTATCAAGAAACACTTTGCGGGACCCTGATTTAGCCCACTGCAGTAAAAAGTTAAATGAGTTCAAATTCAAACTTTTCTCTTTTAAAGTTATGAAGACATGGATGTTTCATGGTTTGGTGGGGTATGCAAAGTGGGTCAAATTTGAGCACCTTTATCTCCAGAATGTTTTGGCAATAAGGTCCAAAATGTCACTTTCTGACCACTTCTTCCATCGGCAAACATTTATGGAAAGGTGTGTTTAAATCAAAAGGGATGCAGTCAAAAAGTGATTGAATTAAAATGGATTTACCCCCTTTTGAGACTGCACCTAAGCAGACTTGATTGTCGTCTATTCAGTTGTCTGTCTCACTCATGTTGTCTGTGCCGTGACTGAAGCCTTAATGCATATGCATGTTTTTTAACTGCTCAATATGCCAGGTGAATAGAATATTTTTTTATTTAAACACACTTGACTGACTGGACCTGAATTTTTCTACCACTGACTTCACACCTGTTTTGAAAATATGATTTTTCCTGTACTCCTTCATCTAAGACCGTTGTACATAGTTTTGTTGTTGTGAATACTGTCATTATTATTGGTAGTAAATTGTGTAATCTATGTTGATTGTTGTGTTATTCATGTAACAGTTAAATTACAACTTATTAATGGACAATACTTGAGCTGTTTTTAATGATCTGTTACACTAAAGGGGTAATCTGGGATTCAAAAAATAACAAAGCCGTCACCCTGCCATTTTTTGGAGGTTAACAGCCGAGGGATAGGGTAAGTTATATTCTTCAAGAATAAATGGCTACAACATATATAATTCATTTAAAAGTCCACAAATGCATGTACCAATCACAGATTTCGGCTTTAAATGCCTGGATACATTATGGCATAAAATTCCCTCAAAGAAGCAACAATGTCATTAATGACTAAGTCAAAATAAAGAAGAAACATATGTATTTGATTTTAGTTACATGTAAACTTTATCAAAGATGATGCCTATATCTATATTTAATACATTAAACTCAGCCAATCAAACAATTGCCATTCGAATGCATTATAAAACAAATTCTAAAAAGAAATATGTTTGAACATTGGAAGACACTTGATTCAATCATATAACTGCATTTACCTGTTTTCAGTGTGCCGCCGGTTGCTTGACTGGTGAGTACAGTATTTAACACCAAACACATAGCGCTTTCAATCCCCTATTACGTGTTGATCCTTTCATGCAGCTGTCTTCAAATGTATAATATGTTTACTTGGGTGAGTATTTATGTCCTGTTAATACAACCACACCCTATCAGTGGTCCACTCTGACATCAGTTATAACAGGTTATACTTTAACATCACCGTGGATGACTAGACCTGTTAATACAACCACACCCTATCAGAGTGGTCCACTCTGACACCAATGTAACAGGTTATACTATAACATCACTGTGGATGACTAGACCTGTTAATACAACCACACCCTATCAGTGGTCCACTCTGACATCAGTTATAACAGGTTATACTATAACGTCACCGTGGATGACTAGCACCTGCTCTGCCCTACATAATGGTACATTATAATGAGATTAGTGGCACCCCACCCTACGGGCTGGAAATCAATGTATCTAGTCATATGATTAGTCATATGATCTAGTCATATGATGAATCTTGACCCAGAAATTATAAAAAACTATCGGCCTATATCGAATCTTCCATTCCTCTCAAAAATTTTTGAAAAAGTTGTTGCGCAGCAACTCACTGCCTTCCTGAAGACAAACAATGTATACGAAACGCTTCAGTCTGGTTTTAGACCCCATCATAGCACTGAGACTGCACTTGTGAAGGTGGTAAATGACCTTTTAATGACGTCAGACCGAGGCTCTGCATCTGTCCTCATGCTCCTAGATCTTAGTGCCGCTTTTGATACCATCGATCACCACATTCTTTTGGAGAGATTGGAAACCCAAATTGGTCTACATGGACAAGTTCTGGCCTGGTTTAGATCTTATCTGTCGGAAAGATATCAGTTTGTCTCTGTGAATGGTTCGTCCTCTGACAAATCAATTGTAAATTTCGGTGTTCCTCAAGGTTCCGTTCTAGGACCACTATTGTTTTCACTATATATTTTACCTCTTGGGGATGTCATTCGAAAACATAATGTTAAATTTCACTGCTATGCGGACGACACACAGCTGTACATTTCAATGAAACATGGTGAAGCCCCAAAATTGCCCTCGCTAGAAGCCTGTGTTTCAGACATAAGGAAGTGGATGGCTGCAAATGTTCTACTTTTAAACTCGGACAAAACAGAGATGCTTGTCCTAGGTCCCAAGAAACAAAGAGATCTTCTGTTGAATCTGACAATTAATCTGGATGGTTGTACAGTCGTCTCAAATAAAACTGTGAAGGACCTCGGCGTTACTCTGGACCCTGATCTCTCTTTTGAAGAACATATCAAGACTGCTTCAAGGACAGCTTTTTTCCATCTACGTAACATTGCAAAAATCAGAAACTTTCTGTCCAAAAATGACGCAGAAAAATTAATCCATGCTTTTGTTACTTCTAGGCTCGACTACTGCAATGCTCTACTTTCCGGCTACCCGGATAAAGCACTAAACAAACTTCAGTTAGTGCTAAATACGGCTGCTAGAATCCTGACTAGAACCAAAAAATTTGATCATATTACTCCAGTGCTAGCTTCCCTACACTGGCTTCCTGTTAAGGCAAGGGCTGATTTCAAGGTTTTACTGCTAACCTACAAAGCATTACATGGGCTTGCTCCTACCTATCTTTCCGATTTGGTCCTGCCGTACATACCTACACGTACGCTACGGTCACAAGACGCAGGCCTCCTAATTGTCCCTAGAATTTCTAAGCAAACGGCTGGAGGTAGGGCTTTCTCCTATAGAGCTCCATTTTTATGGAATGGTCTGCCTACCCATGTGAGAGACGCAGACTCAGTCTCAACCTTTAAGTCTTTACTGAAGACTTATCTCTTCAGTAGGTCCTATGATTAAGTATAGTCTGGCCCAGGAGTGTGAAGGTGAACGGAAAGGCTGGAGCAACGAACCGCCCTTGCTGTCTCTGCCTTGTCGGTTCCCCTCTTCCCACTGGGATTCTCTGCCTCTAACCCTTTTACAGGGGCTGAGTCACTGACTTACTGGTGTTCTTCCATGCCGTCCATGGGAGGGGTGCGTCACTTGAGTAGGTTGAGCCACTGACGTGGTCTTCCTGTCTGGGTTGGCGCCCCCCCCTTGGGTTGTGCCGTGGCGGACATCTTTGTGGGCTATACTCGGCCTTGTCTTCGGACGGTAAGTTGGTGGTTGTAGATATCCCTCTAGTGGTGTGGGGGCTGTGCTTTGGCAAAGTGGGTGGGGTTATATCCTGCCTGTTTGGCCCTGTCCGGGGGTATCATCGGATGGGGCCACAGTGTCTTCTGATCCCTCCTGTCTCAGCCTCCAGTATTTATGCTGCAGTAGTTTATGTGTCGGGGGGCTAGGGTCAGTCTGTTACATCTGGAGTATTCTCTTGTCTTATCCGGTGTCCTGTGTGAATGTAAATATGCTCTCTCTAATTCTCTCTTTCTTTCTTTCTTTCTCTCGGAGGACCTGAGCCCTAGGACTACCTGGCATGATGACTCCTTGCTGTCCCCAGTCCACCTGGCCATGCTGCTGCTCCAGTTTCAACTGTTCTGCCTGCGGCTACGGAACCCTGACCTGTTCACCGGACGTGCTTGTTGCACCCTCGACAATTACTATGATTATTATTATTTGACCATGCTGGTCATTTACGAACATTTTAACATCTTGACCATGTTCTGTTATAATATCCACCCGGCACAGCCAGAAGAGGACTGGCCACCCCTCATAGCCTGGTTCCTCTCTAGGTTTCTTCCTAGGTTTTTGGCCTTTCTCAGGAGTTTTTCCTAGGGAGTTTTTCCCAGCCACCGTGCTTCTTTCACATGCATTGCTTGCTGTTTGGGGTTTTAGGTTGGGTTTCTGTACAGCACTTTGAGATTTCAGCTGATATACGAAGGGCTATATAAATAAATTTGATTTGATTTGATTTGATTTGATTTGATATGATTCAATGGAATTTCATCTTTGAGGACTGCCCATCTAATTCAAAACATGTTATGGTTATTTTGCTCACTGCCAATTGCTCAGGCAAAATGTCACCCTATGTAAAATAAAACATTTTTGGTTACAAATGGGCGTGAAGAGTCTTCGCTGAGTAGAGACTGAATGTTTCTGGTTGGATGGATGGCTGTGGCTGAAAAGTATGAAGTATAGTTGTGTTGGAGAAATGTGTACAGGACTGAAGGATCTACAAGGGGATTGTCAACTTGTAATGGGGGACAGTTACGTGTCTGTTAGTGATGAGAGGGTAAAGAGAGATGTCTCCCAGTAGTCCCTCTCTGGTCCTCCTCCCCCAGCCATGTTGTCTCCCAGCAGCCCCTCTCTGGTCCTCCTCCCCCAGCCATGTTGTCTCCCAGAAGTCCCTCTCTGGTCCACCTCCCCCAGCCATGTTGTCTCCCAGCAGCCCCTCTCTGGTCCTCCTCCCCCAGCCATGTTGTCTCCCAGAAGTCCCTCTCTGGTCCTCCACCCCCAGCCAAGTTGTCTCCCATCAGCCCCTCTCTGGTCCTCCACCTGAAGGTAATTGGTTGCACCAGATCTTATTTAGGGGCTTCATAGCAAAGGGGGTGAATACATATGCACGCACCACTTTTCAGTTTTAAATTTGTTTAATTTTTTGAAACAAGTAATTTTTTTCATTTCACTTCACAAATAAATTTAAATTACAGGTTGTAATGCAATAAAATAGAAAACACGCCAAGGGGGTGAATACTTTTGCAAGTGCGTGTGTTGTTTCCTGATTACTGTTTTAGGATGTTGTGTGACTTTGCTCTCAGGGAGGGGACTGATAAAAGAAGAACTGAAAGAGGGGAACACATTGTTACTTTGGCCAGACGCCTAGAAACTATGTGTTCAAGATCATTATCAGCTTATTGCACCCTGAGAGCAGAGACGCCTAGTTTGTGAATGAGTATCAAATCAAGTTTTACTGGTCACATATACATGGTTAGCAGGTGTTATTGCGAGTGTAGTGAAATGCTTGTGCTTCTAGTTCCAACAGGGCTGCAATATCTAACAAGTAATCTAACAGTTCCACAACAACTACCTAATACACACTAATCTAAAGGGATGGAATAAGAATATACATTACCGTTAAAAAGTTTGGGGTCATCTAGAAATGTCCTTGTTTTTTTTAAAGAAAAGCACATTTTTTTGTCCATTAAAATAGATCAGAAATACTGTGTAGACATCGTTAACATTGTAAATGACTATTGTAGCTGGAAACGGCAGATTTTTTATGGATTATCTACATAGGTGTACAGAGCCCCATTATCAGCAACCATCACTCCTGTGTTCCAATGGCATGTTGTTTCCTAATCCTAGTTTAGCATTTTAAAGGGCTAATTGATCATTAGAAAACCCTTTTGCAATGTTAGGACAGCTGAAAACTGTTGTTCTGATAAAAAAAGGCCTTCTTTAGACTACTTGAGTATCTATAGCAGCATGTAATGAACACGAGGAGACAGAGAGCTGGTTTCAAGCTTAGGGCGTAGCAGGTGTTTAATGCAGAGGACCACAAGAGGCGGCAGGTAGCTGGGTCCAGGCAGAAGGTCATACACAGGGGGTCCCAAAGGGCAACAGTACAGGCAGGCAAAAGGCTAGTAACGTAGTCCGGGAGATCAGGCAATAGGTTGATAACAGGAAATCCAATAGACTAAAGTACAGGCAGGAAATAGGCAAAGCTAGTGAGGCAGGCAAAAACTGCCAAACACAAGAGTAGTAGCTCACGGGAACCACAACGCTCTGAAAGACATGTGTCTCAAAACAAACAATACCTCACAGTGATGGGGTGCAAAGAACTGAACTAAATAGTGTGTGATAATGACATACAGGTGTGTGAACAGGTGATTAGAATTCATGTGATTGGGATCTGGAAAGTGAGCTGCGTTCAGGGGATATAGGTGTTTGAGAGTGTGATCTGGAAAGTGAGCTGCGTTCAGGGGATATAGGTGTTTGAGATTGGGATCTGGAAAGTGAGCTGCGTTCAGGGGATCTAAGTGTTTGAGAGTGTGAGCTGGAAAGTGAGCTGCGTTCAGGGGATATAGGTGTTTGAGAGTGTGATCTGGAAAGTGAGCTGCGTTCAGGGGATCTAAGTGTTTGAGAGTGTGAGCTGGAAAGTGAGCTGCGTTCAGGGGCTCTACGTGTTTGAGAGTGTGAGCTGGAAAGTGAGCTGCGTTCAGGGAATCTAAGTGTTTGAGAGTGTGAGCTGGAAAGTGAGCTGCGTTCAGGGGATCTACGTGTTTGAGGGTGTAAGTTTGAAGGTGATGTTTCACATCAGCATTTGTGGGCTCAAAAAGTCCAGAAACAAAGACTTTCTTCTGAAACTCGCCAGTCTATTCTTGTTCTGAGAAATTAATTTTAGATTACGTAAGGTTTTTGCCCGGAGGAAGAAGAGCAGGTATAGTGGACTCCAGAGCCCATATTCAGAGTAGGAGAGTGTTTAATGTTTAGTTAAAGAGGAACTCCACTCAAAAACTATGTTGTGGTATTTTTTTTGAATTAGTCCACTGTTGATACAGTGCCTCAATGTTTCGCATGTCAGCAGTCATGATGATGTGGCCGGTGACAGTTTTCTTTTTGAAATCCAATATCTTGAAAACTTGACTGGTGACATGCAAAACATTTTGTGACTGAATCAACAGTGGACTAATTAAAAAAAATACCAAAATAACATTTTTGATTGGAGTTCCCCTTTAAGGAGAGGCTCTCTCTCTCACTGCACTCACACCCCTAGGGGATAGAGAGTGTGTGTGTGTGGGGGGGGTTTGCTCAGTTTGTATACTTAGGTAATCTCTCCGCGTATTCATACAGGACAGGTGGGCCTTCTGATAATAGCTCCACAAACACACACAGAGAGAGGGAGGGTAAGAGAGGGGAGGGAGGGAGGGAGAGAGAGAGTGAGAGGGGGAGGGAGAGAGAGAGAGTGACGGAGGGAGGTAGAGAGAATGAGATTAGATTAGATTGGAGAGTTTAATAGTCACATGTATAGGGTTGGAGATCAGCTCCGAGCTCCAACAATGCAAGACAAAGTCAAATAAAACAATACAATATAATAAAAATAGATAATAATAATAATAAAGATATAAATAATAATATATACATATTAACAACTCTGGTAATGATAAATGTCCATTGTGATGGGGGCAGTGTAAATGTATGCTCTTAATGGTGCTCCTGTAGAACACTGTGAGGGCCCTCTGGGACAAGCCCAATTTCTTCAGCTTCCTGACAGTGTCGCTGATGTGCCTTCCTCACCACGGTGTCCGTGTGGTTTGATCATTTCAGCTTCTCGAAGATATGGACGCTGAGGAACTTGACTCATTTGACCGCCTCTGTTGAAGAAGATGAGGGCGCAGCTAGGGATGCCATTTGGGCGGCAGTTTTGCAAGGTTTAACACATTTGAATGACTTACATACAGAACGTTCTCTGTGGACACCGTAAGTACATAGCCCTTGTCCTCTTGGGCTCTCCTCGGCAGCTCAGAGTCGTTGTTTTGCTTGAAGTGTGAGAAAAAGGTTTTTAGCTCATCTGGTAGGGCGGCATTGATGTCCGTGATGTGGCTGGCTTCTTTTTGTAATCCTTGATCGCTAGGAGCCCCTGCCACATTTGCCTCGTGTCCGACCCCGCTGAATTGCTCCTCCACTTTGTCCCTGTACTTGTGTTTCGCCATCTTGATCAATCTATGTAGATCGTAATTGTACTGTTTAACCATATTATTGTCCCCGGTCACCTTTCTGTGTTTATAAGCAGCATCTCTCTCCTTCAGTTTCCCTACAAGGCTGCCATAAATCTACTGTTTTTGATTCGGGTAAGTTTTGAAAGTCACTATAGGTATCACAACATCTATGCATTTTGTTATGAAACCCAGAGGCAATGCGGAACATATTCCAGCCCACAGAATCAAAGCAGTCTTGGAGTGTGGATTCTGATTGGTCTGACCAACGCTGTACAGACCTGACCACCTGAAATTCCCTTTTGAGTCTTTGCTTGTAGGCAGGGATAAGCAAAATGGCGTCATGGTCAGATTTACCAAAAGGGTGGCGGGAGAAGCCCTTATACCCATTACCAAAAGGCGTATCGCGGTGGTAAAGCGTGGAATTTCCACGAGTAGGAAAGTCAATATGTTGGTAATAATTTGGGAGGACGGACCTCAAATTACCTTTTGTTAAAGTCCCCCATAGCAATTAGAGCATGCTTCCTAAACGCTCCAGAACTGTAGAACCCTGTGTAGTCCGTCTGGACGTCGGGGAAAGAGCCAAGTCTCCGAGAAACAGAGTATGTTGCAGAATCTGATGTCCCACAGGAAGGAGATCGTTGCTCTGAGTTCTTAAAGTTTGTTCATCAATGATTGAACATTGGTGTGTCGCATGCTCGGTAATGGAGGACAGCATCTTAATCTCACTAAGGCCATGCCACGTCTGCCTTTCCGTCAGTGTTGCCGCTTCCTACTCTCTAGTAGGACTCCCAGTTAGCCCGACGTCTCATTGAAAGGCTAACCCATCGGATGGACTGTGAGTACCCAGTGATTCATATTCCAACAGTTCTGCCCTGGTGTAGAAAGTAATCCACGAAACAAACTGAGGACACACATTTTAGGAGAGAGAGAGAGAGAGAGAGAGAGAGAGAGAGAGAGAGAGAGAGCCAACCAACCAGTTCCTCACAGCAGGACACACACAGCCCCACCTGAAGAAGGCAGAAACCCTAACACCCTACAGCAGGGATCAGTTTACCGTTTTTCTTCACTAACACCTGCACTTTCTGACGTTATTAGGAACGTTGTAGTCAGGAACACGTTGCCCAGAATGTGTTTCTGCATACTCAGATGAGCAGGACTTTGGATCCAGTAGAGAATGAATAGACAGTTGATGTTCAGAAAGACTTAGTGACAGGGCTTGGCACGCACTAAACAATGTCATAGTTAGAAAGAAAACCAAAGGATAGAGGGAGAGAGGAAATATCTATTTACATGGAGGGCAGGGAGAAATGACACAGCTGCCAAACCATGAATAAAGGAATTTAAGTCTCTGCTTGGAGAGCAGAGCAGAGCAGGCTTAGAGACAATGGGGTATTTTAATCAGCTATTGTTTGGGAAGAATCCACACTTACTGTAAGCCCCCCCCCTGCACTCCCAGCCCCCCTGGTGTGTGTGTGTGTGTGTGTCTGTGTGTGTGTGTCATGCCTACACCACCATCTGTGTTATAAAAGGGTAAATAAACAGTTCCTTCAAGTTTTAATGTCAGTAAATACCTCAATAATTTCAAATGAAGAAACTAACATAAGCTCGACAGAGCTATAACTTTGCAGCAGATAAGTAACAGGAATGTATTTTTTAAAAATGTATCTGAACTTTCTCCTTTAGAGTTTGCACCAGTTATTTTCTAAATCTCTAAAGTCATTGGTCCACATTGAATAGAGACCTTACTTCTACCCACCAGTATCAATATGTCCCCTCTTCCTTTAATGTTTTACACTGTATGTCAGGGACCATCCAATTCCTGCATCCAGTCCCAAGACACTGACCAACAAATAACTTTTCAAATACAATTTGTTTTCCTGTAATCTATTTAGCTTCACCTTGTAGGAACTTCTCCCATCTTGAGTTTTCACAGACAGGGAATAAGTTGACCATACTGTCTATAGAAATCCCTGTTTTGTCTACCACTAATTAATAATTTTATAGACATGAAAAAAGGAATTATTTATGTAATTTAGCTGACCCAGGCCTCAATTCGTGTCATGAGTGTGTAAAGTCAGTTGTCCTTAGTCGACAGCAGCTGTCAGGGCTTGTCACGTCCTGGCCAGTATAAAGGTTAATTAGTATTGTAGTTTGGTCAGGACGTGGCAGAGGGTATTTGTTTTATGTGGTTCAGGGTGGTGTGTTTGTTTAAAGGGTGTTTGATTTAGTATTTCCGGGGTTTTGGTGTATGGTCTAGGTTTATGTATGTCTATGTGGAATCTAGTGAGTGTATGTCTATGGGTGATTAATTGGGGTTGGGACTCTCAATTGAAGGCAGGTGTTTTCTCTTTGCCTTTGATTGAGAGTCCCATATATTGGGGTGTGTTTGTGTTTGTGATTCGTGGGTGATTGTTCTGTGTTGAGCCTTAGGCTTTGCCAGACTGTTTTTGTCGTTCGTGTTTTTTTGTTATTTTTGTACGTTCATTTTGTAGTTAATAAAAGTCGAGATGAGCATACACATACCTGCTGCGTTTTGGTCCTCCTTAACCGACGACGACCGTGACAGAATCACCCACCAACATTGGACCAAGCAGCAGAGGAAGGAGCAGAGGGACTTCGAGTTGGACTGGCGGGAGAAGTGGACTTGGGAGGAAGTTCTGGACGGGGCCGGACCTTGGCACCAGGCTGGGGAGTATCGCCGCCCGCAGTGGGAAATTGAGGCAGCCAAGGCAGAGAGGCGGAGGTACGAGGCCATGGACGCGCTGAGGGAGAAGCACGAGGGGGGGCACACGGGTAGTTTGGCTAGGCGAAGGAAGAGCCGGAAGCCAGCTACCCGTGGTTATATGGAGGAGCGTATGGGGTGGAGAGCGCTATGTTTCGCTGAGAAGCGCACTATCTCACCCATACGCACGCACAGTCCGGTGCGAGTTATTCCAGCCCCTCGCAGGTGCCGTGCTAGAGCGGGCATCCAGCCTGGTAGGAGGATGCCTGCGCAGCGCATCTGGTCGCCGGTACGCCTCCGAGGACCAGGCTACCCAACTCCCGCTCTACGCACGGCTACCATCAGGCCCCTGCACAGCCCAGTCTGCCCTGTACGAGCACTCTGCTCGTACAGGGCTACTAGTTCCATCCAGCCAAGGCGGGTTGTGCAGGAGGTAAGATCTAGACCGGCTGTGCGCCTCCATAGCCCTGGGTTTCCAGCTCCTGTCTCTCGTGCGGACCCGGAAGTGCGTCAACCCAGTCCGACTCATCCTGTTCCCGCTCCCCGCACTAGCCTTCAAGTGCGTAAACCCAGCACCGCCAGTCAACAGTTGTCAGAGTTGCCCGCCAGTCAACAGTCGTCGGAGCTGCCCGCCAGTCAACAGTCGTCGGAGCTGCCCGCCAGTCAACAGTCGTCGGAGCTGCCCGCCAGTCAACAGTCGTCGGAGCTGCCCGCCAGTCAACAGTCTTCGGAGCTGCCCGCCAGTCAACAGTCGTCGGAGCTGCCCGCCAGTCAACAGTCGCCGGAGTGGCCAGACTGCGCTGAACTGCCGGAGTGGCCAGACTGCGCTGAACTGCCGGAGTGGCCAGACTGCGCTGAACTGCCGGAGTGGCCAGACTGCGCTGAACTGCCGGAGTGGCCAGACTGCCCTGAACTGCCGGAGTGGCCAGACTGCCCTGAACTGCCGGAGTGGCCAGACTGCCCTGAACTGCCGGAGTGGCCAGACTGCCCTGATCTGCCGGAGTGGCCAGACTGCCCTGATCTGCCGGAGTGGCCAGACTGCCCAGACTGTCCCGAGTGGCCAGACTGCCAAGACTGTCCCGAGTGGCCAGACTGCCCAGACTGTCCCGAGTGGCCAGACTGCCCAGACTGTCCCGAGTGGCCAGACTGCCCAGACTGTCCCGAGTGGCCAGACTGCCCAGATTGTCCCGAGTGGCCAGACTGCCCAGATTGTCCCGAGTGGCCAGACTGCCCAGACTGTCCCGAGTGGCCAGACTGCCCAGACTGTCCCGAGCTGCCAGACTGCCCAGACTGTCCCGAGCTGCCAGACTGTCCCGAGCTGCCAGACTGCCCAGACTGCCCCGAGCTGCCAGACTGGCCAGACTGCCCCGAGCTGCCAGACTAGCCAGACTGCCCCGAGCTGCCAGACTGGCCAGACTGCCACGAACTGCCAGAGTGGCCCGACTTCCCGGAACGGCCAGAACCGGAGCCACCTCCTGATATAGGTGTGTTGGGGAGGGGGGGTGTAGCACAGTGCCGTCGTTGACGGCAGCGACCCTCCCTTCCCTCCCTTTAGTAGAGGGGAATTGTTG